>NC_054606.1:24879956-25194216 GCF_004785595.1 Juglans microcarpa x Juglans regia | reverse complement strand
TAGTGTTGATTTGGGCCATGAGCCATATATAAATATTAGGGTTTTGAGTTATTTTTATTTTACTTTTGGGCCCATTAATGAATACATGCAGGTGAGTATTTGTAGTGAAGTTGGATTCACTAGGAAAATTATCCAGATCCTCGATGAGAATATTTTTCTATTTTGTTTTCTATCTTTTTTCTCTCGAAGGCTAAGTCAACTTCGAATGTGATCAATTTTCTTTTATTTTTCTTATATTTTCTATTCAGATGCGTTACAAGTGGTATCAGAGCCGGTCTTTCCTTGACATCGACTTCATCAATCCGTAAGAATAGAAAACATCATCTCATCCTTACTTAATATCAAAGGGCTACTGGAAGAAAATCTTTCGCATTTTGATATTCTTCAAAAACATCTAAATGATTTTCGAGACAGCCACAATAAAATACACCAAGTATTCCGACAGTCTATTAACAAATTTGCAAGTATCTTTCAAGAAAGTTTCAACCAATTAGAGGATCAAATTTGTGACATACAAGAGGAAGATGCATTTGCTGCAGAAGAATAATCAGTTGATTACATGTAAATGAACTAGCTTACCTTGATTTTTCTAGGGAGATGATCTATAGCCCGTCATTCCCGGCATACAATAATCTGGGATTATCAAAGTGACATTTACATCGATCCTATTTGAGATGTGCGTGCGCATTTAAGGCTGGGACCAAAGAAGGGACTCAAAACGTAGTCGTTTTCCATAGATAAAATGATGCTATTTTGTAACACTAAATAGGTTTTTAAAAAAACAAAATTAGTTACGGATAATCGATCAATACCCAGTATCTATAATCAGATCTAGAAATATCTCATCTGTGATTCGAATCCAGGTGGTGATCGGACTGAATTTACTAACATTTTATTGTCCGAATTCACTCGAATCTCTGAATTCCAAACTGAATTTAAAAATAAAGGCAAATCAAAATAAAAATGATATTCTCATTAGTTTTTATATGTTATTGATAAAATCTTTTATTTTTCATTTTTTCTTATTGATTAAAAAAATATATTTTAATAATATTATGATTATTTTAAATATATATATATTTTATTTTATTTTTCTAAAAAATAAAAGACCTATGCCACCATTTCCATCCAGAAAGAAAAAGGTAAGTTGTTAGATCATTGACAATTCAATTAGTCAAATGTCTTTTCATTTTTAAATTTAACAAATATCATCTATATTTATTCTATATTAAATTAGTTAAATTATTTTCATCCAAACTATAAGTTACAGTAAATCTATTCTTCTTTTTAAATATAAAAAAAATTATATCAAGTCTAAAAGTATTTTTTGAGATTATTATATTATAGATTGTTAAATTGTAAAAATAAAAATGAATATGATTGTTGGAGATTATTAAATATTATAAATATAAAATATAAATTAATTAAAAAAATATAAATAATAATATTTTATTATTATATAGAGTATGATAATTAATCTAAGATAGATTTTAAATTTTGAATGATTAGTTAAAAATAAAAAAATTATATATTAATCAAAATTTAAAAAATAGATGGCCAAATGCTAATCTCTTAAAAGGCGAGCAAGCTCCACGAAAACAGACCACTTCGTCAGGACTCAGGATGAAGCTTCTGACAGTACGCACCATCCTCGAATCTATACCCTCACCAACTGAACCAAAAATCCAAACTTCAAAGCATATCTGCAGCTTTCTCCTTTCTTCCATTAGTTAATACACTTCCCTTGATGTTACTCACTCGTCGTCCTTGTGTTCTAGTCCTTGATTCGCTTAGATATCAATCGCACGCTTCGTATGCAGAAGAAGGCTTTTGCCCTTTAATGGGTATGGATCTATGGGCATTGATAGGGTGCTTCATCAAATAATGATAACACTGGCCATTAAATCATTCAAATTGTCCCCCGACTGGTTCGCTTTTTGTTTGCAAAAATTCCTGAAAGAAAAGGCTTTGCGACCGGGCAAGCGAGTTCATGCACTGTTGTTGACCACTGGAATTGACACGAACCTGTTGTCTTTGAATTCAAAGCTTGTTGGGATGTATGCAAGTTGTGGGGACTTGAGGTCGGCGAGGCTCGTGTTCGATAAAATTCAGAACCCAAATGTTTTCGCGTTTAACTGGATGGTATTGACTTCTGCATTCAGTGGGTACTATGAGGAGGCAGTTGGGTATTTTTGGTTGATGCAAGAGCTGGGAAATGCTGGCAATAAGTTCACGTTTTCAATTGTGTTGAAAGCGTGTGTTGGTTTGATGGATGTTGAGAAGGGCAAAGAAGTTCATGCTGTGGCGAAGAAAATGGGTTTTGAGAACGATGTATCAGTGGCAAATGCTTTGATTGATATGTATTCTAAATGTGAGAAAGTATGTTATGCTCGTCGACTATTTGATAGAATGGTCAATAGAGATGTTGCTTCTTGGACATCGATGATATGTGGCTACTGTGGCATAGGGAAGATTGACCAAGCGCTCGTGTTGTTTGAGCGGATGAAGTTGGAGGGATTGGAACCGAATGATTTCACTTGGAATGCAATGATAGCTGGTTATGCTAGGTCCGGAGATACCAAAGGAGCGTTCGTGCTTTTTTCTAGAATGATTAGAGAAGGGTTAGTTCCTGATTTGGTTACTTGGAATGCGTTGATTTCTGGTTTTGTGCAGAGCCAGCAAGGTGGTGAAGCATTCAAATTGTTCAGGTACATGTTTGTTTTGGGGATTAAACCCAATCATGTGACTGTGACAGGACTTCTCCCTGCATGTGGATTTACAGGTTCAACTCAAAGGGGGAGAGAAATTCATGGGTTGATCTACAGGATGGGGCTTGATGTTAATATCTTTGTTGCAACTGCTCTTGTTGACATGTACTCGAAATGTGGTCTTGTGAAGAATGCTCAAACCGTCTTTCACAGGATTCCTGATCGTGACAAGAATATCTTGTCATGGAATGCCATGATTGGATGCTATGGGAAGCATGGAATGGTTGATTTGTCAATACATTTAATTGAGAAGATGCAAGAAGAAGGAATGCGGCCAAATGAAGTGACTTTTGTTTGCATTCTTTCTGCGTGCAGCCACAATGGGTTAGTCGATGAAGGCTTGAAGATATTTAGGTCTATGAAAGAGAGTTTTGGGGTCAAGATTGGAAAAGAACATTATGCTTGTGTTGTTGATCTTCTGTGCCGTTCAGGAAGGATGGAAGAAGCATATGAGTTGGTGAAGGAGATGCCTATACTAGTCCCTGAGTCGATTATTGGAGCTTTCTTCAATGGTTGTAAAATCCACGGAAGAAGAGATCTAGCTAAAATGATGGCTGAGGATACTCTGAGGATGGACTTGAAGAAACCTGGAGGTTATGTGACGTTGTCAAATATTTACGCTGCTGATGGAGATTGGGAAGAGGTGGAGAATGTAAGGAAGTTGATGAAGAAAAAGAACATTCTTAAGAAGCCTGGATTTAGTTGGGTAGAAAAGATGAATGATTTTTTTGAGAGGAAAAACAAAGTGATGAAGTGAAAATGGAAGCAGGTGTGTGTTCTAACCAAGTCTGTTCTTAGTGATTTCAGTTTAGATTTTGATGCTTCAGAATTATTTAATTTATAAAAGTGTATGAAATTTGGAATGGCTGAAATATTGAAGCGTCAAAATCATCTAATGTGGGTAATTAATTTAAAATATTGACTGTTGAGAACTGCTTTCACACCATTCTCTTCCATGCCTTGAGCAGAGAAGGGGCAGACATTTCACTCTATGCCATTAGCAATGGGAAAATAGGCATTGGCCTTACTTTTTTTTTCCTAATAATCAATAATCTTTGACAAAGATGTATGAGTTAATTTAATACCGTACCTTCTCTTTGCAGCTTTGATAATCTTCTGAATTTTATTTCTCTCTTACGTGCTGAAAAGGTCAGACAGAAGATAAAGATGATGGAGATTCTAAAGAGTCGGATGCTATTGGTTTTTGGGCTGAATAATGAGGTCAGTAGTTCCTAGCTTTTATTCTAAAGGTAATTTGTCTTTATCTTTCTCTTAAACAACTTTTCCACCCATCTACACTTCGAATATGATTTTTTTGGGATAAGCATAATAAGGAGTTCAGCTAGAAATAATCAACTAGGCTTCTCGTTCGCACAGCATAACTCTTTTCCAAATTCAGAACTTGTTTTTTTCAAACATATGTACACTTCATTCTAAACCTTATAAGAGCATCATGTTCTTTGCATAAATGGAGATAGAAGAAACTGCAGCATTCCCGAAGTCTCTATGCATTACAATGCTCCTTGTAAATTCTAAGGACTTTAGGCGCAAATTGTTCTGGGTCACCTGATTGGGCCCTATGTCATCGACAGAAGAAAGTGTTTTCATCTTGTAATGAGTTCCCCCACAAAAAAGAAACTGATGGAGAAGAAGAAAGAAACTTTACAATGTGTAATTCCAATTTAAATTACATCCCTTAGGTCAAATTGGAACCGAATTGCTGAGTTAAATTGGGTAACATCCGTCAATACCACAAAACAGGATATATTCATCTCTTTTCAGATCAAACCTCTGTACAGAAGACTTTAGTTCGCTAATTCAAATAAATAAAGTTGAGAAGCTATTTCTAGCAACCAATTTTCCCAGAAAGTATAACTTGTGACGTTTTGTATAATTCAATCTGTTTTCTCAAAGAAAATCATTGCCACTTCTTCAAATATCTCCTTCTCTAGAAGAAAAGATCATTCATTAAAAAGAAAAAGCATTTTAGCATGGTGAGGTTGCAAAGATTTAGGCAAAAGATTAGGGATGGATATGTTAATAGTGTAACGTAAATTTATTTGAATTTTGAAAAATCTTTAAATGGAAGAGCAAATATGACTTGGGCATAGAGCCTAGCCAGTATGCATGCACCTCACCTTTTTTGTGACTTAAAAGATGCACGAAATTAAAGCTCCAATCTTGTAAAGAGATATTGAGGATTTTAAAAAAGGTTGAGTCACATATACGACTTTCATCAAGTTAAGAAGGAAAAAAAAAAAAAAAAAGGGTTTTATTTTTCACGTGCATGCATTCCATTTTGGATCCAATGCTATCAACCATGTATTCAACCCCATTTTGGAAAGGAAAGGAAAGGAGAAGACCCAAGCCTATCAAGGTGAAGGGGTTACTACTTACTACTAACAATGATATTTCTTATTATAACTAATGAATTGACTGCAAACCAAACATATGAAAAGAGTGCAATCATGCTAGCTTAAGAAACATTTATTCTCAATTATCATATCCAAACTCACGAAAAAGAAACTAGCTAGGCATCACCCCTTCTCGTATACCTCCAATTTCTTTTATTTAAGAGCAGCATGTATTTCAAAAAGAAACCCAATCCTCGTGACTCAAGTAATTGCTCTACGCTTGCCTTAAGAGTATTGGGTTTCAGTTCCGGAGACGAATGGCATCCACTTTTCAACTAGAAAGTTTTACCTTCGACTTGGAGTTTAACTACAACTTTTGGAGGGCCTAGACTAGGGCCATTCTCACTTCCGAACCTCTTTGATTTACCAAAAGGCCCTTGTTCTTTCAATTTTCTTGGAACCATATCTCAGTTTACACTACACTACGACTCGCAGAGTACAGAGCCAATCGACAAATATCTCTTTCGCTCGCTCTCTCTCTCTCTCTCTCTCCTGTTCTCCGTTTCATTTTTCAATTTTTTTGGGGGGGCCAACGTGTTGTTCCTCGTATCCTAATCCTTAATCTATTTGAATCTCACTATTTCTTGATCTGGGTATCCAATATTTCAACCTCAGAACATAGTTTTTGCCATCGAAAATCCTTTATTTTTCTCAGCTTTCACTCTGCAAATCCGCTGGCACAGAAAAACCCATCTGGGTCTTGCTCTCTTTTAAGTTATACGGTTGCTTTAACAGATTCAAAGTAAGTAATGGGTTTCGCGTTGAAGATTCAAATAAGCTATTTTTCATATCTGGTTAGTATCTTGTCCTCTCTCGTCTCTATCTATTGATTCTTTATTGTTCCATATATTGCTTTTATTCTTGGTGTTCTGAACTTTTGAGAGTTGCAACTCGTTGCATTCTATTTAATTTTTTTTTAGTTCTCTCCAGTTTATACTTTGTTTCAGATCTTAGTTTTCTGTTTTTGGAGATTTCGCTTTGTTATAAAACCTTAATTCTGATTCTTTGATCTTGAAGATGTCATAATTTCATGTAATCATTCTAACCTTGGCGTTAATCGAGGCTTTGTGCGGATGTTCCTTTTGTAAAGAGTTAAGTTTCACAATTTCTATGTCGGTGCACTTTGATGTGTTAAAGTCAACAGATATAAAATCTTTCAATCTGTGGATATAGCAGAAGTTTTATTATTTTGTTCTCTTTCTAATTGGCATCTGTAGAAGGCAAATCTTCTGTATTCTGTGGCTGGATTTGTTAAAATAAAAATACAGACGAGTTGAAAGTGATTAACAATATTGAATTTTTATCATTTCTGACCATAGAGAGAAAAAGCCTCTCCTGTAAGTACGAAGCACGCTGTTAAGGTTAGTCAAGCTCATCTTTTTGCGGATCACAGAAACAACTGCAAACAATGGTTTAAAAACTGGTTTCCAATTTTTTCTCTTGGAAACCAAATGGAGAGCAAAGGCTTTTTTTAATCAGATGCTATCTTTAGATGGTTAATTCTTATGCACTTATAAGATGTTGAGAGGTGATGCCTCTGCCTCTTCTTCGTCTGTAGGATTCCCATCATTTCCTTTGCAATCTCTGGCAAAGTAGCCATGGGCAAAGAACCGAAGAATTTCTATCCTCTACAGCCATCCATCATTAGAATCTCAACCGCTTCCCTAGTACAATGTGTGCTGCAACTAGCTGTTACTAGTAAGGGCACATTATCCAGCCGTTTCATGTTATAACTAGTTGCCTCATGTTACCTTGCTTCCCATCTACACAAGGATATGGTGTTCCATGAATTCGTAACCTAAGGCTTTGTTTGGTTATACAGATGAGATGAGATGAAAGTTGAATAAAATATTGTCATAATATAATTTTTTAATATTATTTTTGTTTTGAGATTTGAAAAAGTTGAATTGTTTAGTGTATTTTGTTTGAAATTTTGGGAAAGTTGTAATGATTAGATGAGATTTCACAAACCAGCCCTAAGCCTCTACCCTAGTCTTATGAGGGGAGGAGGTGTTGGGGCTCAAAGAGTCAGCACCATAGTTTTGTAATGTCACCCTTTAACCCTTGGATTGCTAAAGATAGTACTCCTTTATTCATGTGAAAACTGATCTATTGCAAATGCCATGAAAGACAATATGTATTTATTTTGATGATGTCTCACTATATTAGTTATCAAAAAAAAAAAAGATGTCCGACTGTATTGCTTTTTTCTAGATATGAGGTGTCTGAATGTACCACAAGTCTGTTTTTATTGGGAAATAATGTGTGATGGAAATATAAGAATTATTTTATTTCATTTGAGGGCAATGAAACTTCCTACTTGCCTTCATCCAGTGGAGACCTAACTGCCAAGTCTATTAAATTAACCTTGCATTACTTATCAAGAAACAAGTAGTTTCACTTTTCATCCGTGAGTTCTTATTTCCCTCCACGCTTTCTATAGGTTTCATACAACTTTATTCATCCTGATAGCAGCAATTGGCTATTAAAAAAAAACTTTTAACTTAAGATGAATAATAATTGTATTCACTGCTATCATCCTAAGTTAACAATTGACTATTATAAATGAATACATTTGATAAGGATAGAAGACTTCCTGTAACAGACTCTTGGGTATCTAGAAGACAACTGTATTCATCCTAATAGCAACCTGGTAAGACATAACTACTAATGAGTGATGCTAGTGTGCCGCCCAGCTGTCAACTAGTACAAATTCCACATTTTATTTTTTTGTTCTTTTCTTTTTTGCATCTTTTAAACATCTTTAAATATTTTTTTTCAAAAAATACACCAATACACTAAAAGTCACTTCCTTAACCAATAAGCAAAAAAAATTAAAAAATTAAAGACATAAGCCAGTCAAAATGAGGGGGCAAACTCATGGGGCATAATAGCATTTTCCAACTACTAATATCAACTAAACTCATAGTTCTTAAATAGGAATCTGTAGTTAGCAATGTTGTATTTGGAGTCTTGTTAGCAATGTCTGGAATGTTTTTACTTATTAAATCTACATAGCTAACAAAAAATCCTAATCCAGGATTGCTAACAGAGACTCCTAACACAACAACTAATAATAACGTAAGATAATGTAAGCAATTGAACTGTAACATTTCCTCTCCCTCATGGAGCACCTTGTCCCCAAGATTGAAATCTACAGATTTATTTTTATGTATTTCTAATTCCCCTCTTTAACAAAGACAAAAAATATAGAACTTCAATTTGAATTTCTTGACTGCTACCTTTTCAATTGAGACAACAGTCCTCCCAATTGATTTCGTCTCACATACAGGGCAATTGATGGCAGGAGTCTTTGGCTCTGGCTCCTCCTCTTTAACTTCCTTTGTCTTCTCTTTTACTTTCTCTCCTGTCTTTTCTTTCTCACTCTCTAACCCTTTGGCAACCTTACTTTCAATCTTCCCTTCATCCTTATCCTTGTCCCTCTTTGATGGGGGTCACATCAGGTGTTTCCTCTGTGAACGTGCCTTGATGCTCGAAGAATTGTTTGGCACAACAATCCCAATTTGTTGGATCCAATCTGCATTGAAGCATTGAAAACCCAGCTAATGTTTGCCTGAGTGAACGAGCGATGCTGCCCTTGATTGCCTCTACCGGCATGAGTGATTAGTAGCTTCCTCGGATTTTCTATTGATTTCCTCAATTGTATAGATCAATTTCAATTTCGTAAACCATCATCTGTTGTTGGCCAGCTCGATTCCTCATGCCTAGGCCTTAATACCAAATGACAGGAGCGTGAGAAAAATATAAGGATTGTTGATTTCATTTGAGGGAAATCAAACCTCCAATAAGTTAACAATTTACTGTTAACAAGAAATTTCCCTTTTCATCCATGAGAAATTTCCAGACGACTTATATAGGCTTCGAGTACCAGAGATTAAAGAAAAATGTTGTGATTAATAGACTACTTCTAAAAGCTCCTGAAGATAACTTTTTCATCTTACTAGCAACATGGTAAGAAATAATTACTAAAATCTACTCACCAGATCCTTAATGAAGTCCTAATCCAACATCAATAACAGAAGCTCCTGACCAAGTACAACTATTAATAACTTAATAGACTGTGAACCCAGTAGAACTGTAATGTAGTGTGTCTATGCTAGTTGCTATTTAGTCCGTTGTGGTATCACTGGAAGCTGCTATTATATTGATTGATTTAGACTATGTAATAACTTAGATTATATTGACTCGTCTATATTTGTTTTCTGTCTAGCAGAAATCTTCTTTATTTGTATGAGTTATTCTTTTGTGGAGCTTTGAGACTATGGGTAGGGGTAGAGGAAAGGGGAAGAAGTTAACTGCTACCAATCATGATGATCCTGGAAGTGGCGAGGAAGAGAAAATTCCCACACAGAAAAGAAGAGGGCGACCACAGAAACCACTAAAGGATGAAATTGATGAAGAAGAAATTGGAAAGATAGAAGAGGAAGACAGTGAGAATGCAAAATCTGGTACTCCCAGGAAAGAGCTGAAGAGTCCTGTTACAGAAAATGGAAAGAAGAGAAAGCGAAACTCACAGGTAAAAGAGAAACCAGATTCTGTAGAGGAGGAAAATTGTAATGGCAACCGATTAAGCACTGATGATTCGACCAAGTCTAATGGATTTCGGCATAATGGAAGCAGACGAAAAAGCAAGCCTCGGCGTGCTGCCGAAGCAGGTGTTGAGTGCAAGTGAGATTATGGCTTTGCCTTTTTATCCCAATGGTTCTTCCATTTCACAATACTGGATTGTGCAGGAAGTGTGACCTAGATAACCACAAGTTTCATAATGCTTTGATTTTTGTTCCTTATCCATTTAGGTAGTTCTTTATCATTCGTTTTTAATTTAAATTGTGAGATTTGGAATTTATTCTACCGGTTGTAATTTCCCATAATGCTATTATATTTTTATGGTTGCATGATCTGTTTTTGTATTATATAAATATGCATGCTTAATCTGTTTCCATTTTCTTTTACCAATGATATTTACTTGCTACATCCGGTAAAATAAGCAGATCTCCATCCCCTTTCTTCTCAAAATCCTTTAGCAAATGCACCAAGGTTGGGTGGAGAGAGTTTATGGCATGTCACAGATGACTGTCGGCTTATTCTTCTTGAGTTGCTGGGGAAGTGATTAAGTATTTTGGTAACTTGAGTTTCTCAGTAACATGTGTTCTGAAGTATATAGTTGGAGATTAAAAGAAAAATTGGTGGATAATCTCCATGCTAAGCACTTCAATGCACTGCTTGAATAGTTGGAGACAAATGTAGCATGGTAGAGGAGATGGGTGACATGTTGATGATCAACATTCAACCATATTTGATTACCTTATTTAGATACCTGGGACTAGTATTAGATTTTTTTTTTTAATTGTATAGAATTTTTAAAAATAAAATATATAAAGAATCTTGAAATTAGTATTTTGTAATTATTATCTAGAATTTCATATTGTTATTTAAGCTTTTTAAATAGAGAAATGATATTCGGTGCAAGATTCCTCTTTTTTTAAAAAGAGGGAGTAAATCAAGAATCCACAAAAAAATAAAAAATAAAAAATAAAAAATAAAAATAAAAAAAGTCAATTTTTTAATAGTGAACTTTATTTTTTTTAAAAGAAAAAGAGTGTGCCAAGTTTGAACTCCCTAGAATTATATCTAACACTACTCTTCAAAATATTGGTGAGTGTTGACTCTACACGTGTGATAGACACGTGAGGGTATTGACAACAGGTTGAGTTGGGTTATTATGCGAACAAACTATGTTACTCTTCAAGCCCAAAAATAAAATGAACAACCAAATTTGCAAATCAGGTCAAAGACCGGCTGTGGGCTCTTGAATCTTGATCCATAGGCATTTGCATGTGTGCAGAAGGCCTATTGTGTAGTACGAGTGTGTTAAAAACGTACACTTTCTGAAACGAGACTTCCACGTGCATTCTCTCTCCTTTTAATAGTCACTTTGAATACAAAGAGGTGTTAAGTCACATGATGATATAGTTCTATGAAAATAAATTTATAAATAGATGATATGTTACATTAAATTTATCTTATAATAATAATAATAATAATAAAATTTACAATCTAATCATGTATTATATCAATCCATGCCGATCTATAAATTTATTTTTATGAAATTTTTTTATGACTAACCTTTCTTTTGAATGTAATATCACTACAATAAAATTGTCCATTTTCCACGAGTTCTTTTGCCAAGACTTACATTGATGGCAAATAATTAGTTGATGACACGAACCATTTCTGTGGAAAAAAATTAGTTTTTTTCGACGAGATCACATCTAAGGAGCATAAATTCGTCAGTAAAACAACTTTTTCGGCTATTTTTCATCGCCACAAATAAGTCCACTGGATAAAACTCTGATATCACGAGTTATTATCTATTGCAGCAAGAGTAACCGCTGCAATAAGTTCTTCCCAACTTTTTGCGTCAAGAAACCATCTTTGGTGACTTTTTGTCGCCGCGCCCGCTTGGTCTAAATGAAACGCATTGTTTCATTAATAATGAAACAGCATAATAATGAAACAGCAGTGTTTCATTTTCGGTCTCCCTCTTCCTCAAGAGAGAAAAATCCTCCCTTCCTTCCTCAGATCACAGAGAGAAAAATCTCTTCTTCGCATCGCCCCACGCACGTAGTCTCCGAGCACCACCTAATTGGTTCAATCAGCTCTCCCCTAGCTATAAGGGTAAGGGCGAGAGGTTTTTCTTCTTTCCGCTTAGAAATAGTATTATTCAGTTTTAGCTCTCCCCTATGCCGATTATGTTTTCATTAAAAAAAATTTTCTCAGTAAAACACAAATCCTACTATATATTGTAATCTTGTCGATGAATGGCTACAACCAAAAGTCTTTATGCCGGAAGCATCCCCTGCCGTTTGATCTCAACCAGAGGATTGCCACAGCGACCGCGATTCATCCTCTTCGGTGATCGACGACGACTGCGATATCTTGTCGTCTTTGTGCCAGAAGCATCCCTTGCCGTTCAATCTCAACTTCCCACCACCACCACCACCGTTGGATGACGTTGACTTTTCGGAAGCATCCCCTATCGTCGTCTTTTTCAAATTCCCTCATTTTTCTTTCTACTTTGTTTTCCCTTTCTAAATGCTAAAAAAGAAGAATTTATGAGAGAAGATTGTTACAAAACGATCCAGAATTTCCAGGAGATCGCGCACGAATGGTGTTTGATGGGAATCGCCCTTTCCTTTAAGGATGTATGATGCCCTTATTTTTATGAGATGTGGGGGTTCTTTATCCACTCGTACAGATCCCATCTTTGTAGTCGTCAATCTACTGCCCAATTTACTTAGTTTGAAAATGAAAACTTAAAATCTGGTAGTATTTTGTTGTTCTTGTTTTTCATTTTGTCGTTTTTTTTCTCGGAGCTGGTTAGCTTCTGTAATGTGGAGTGGCAAATCTTATATCGTTCAGATGCACGGCAGTGGGACGATTGGCAGTGGAGGACCCAGATGCACGGCACAGATAGGGAGAGAGAAATCGAAAAATGAAAAAACATTATTTTAATAAAGATATTTTTATTTAAACATAAAATTACCTAAACTTACTTTATAGTCTCCAAATGAGTAGTATATCTAACATTGCTCTTCCCATTATATTCCTTTCTTGATATGCCTTTTTTGTCAAAACAAGTACAAGAATTACTTGGCCATACTTATTCTCACTAATTTCATGAAGCAGCACTAGTACCAAAGGGAGGCGTAATTAATTTTGAAAATTAATCACGGTTGAATGCCAACTCAGAATAAAATATTATTCTACAGTCTCTATGTGCAATTGTTTTACATTTTTACTCTGTTAGTGATACATGTAGTTTTCCCCCTTTTTTTTTTTTTTTTTTTTTTTACTTCTAAATGAAAAGTATTTTCACTACAAGAAAAACAGGTATTTGTGACTATTTGTTTGAGACGAAAAGATTATTTGTAACCAAAACTGACTCATTTTAACTGTAAATACTCATTTCATTCGAATTAATTAGTTGTAAATAAGTATTTTTCTTGTAATATTTTTTATACATACAGTTTTGCTGCTTCATATGATTTGATGGATTTACTATATCTAACATGTGTTTTCTCTCTCCGCAAAATATTTCTAAAATTATGCTTGAGACTACAAATATTATTGCGAGTGTTTCAAACCCAAGAAGCAAAGGAAAATCTATGTGCTGTTTTCAGCTCCTTCATTCACTTTGATCTACTTGTGAATAGTTTTCTTAATTTGCAATAGGTCTGGTACTTATCCAATTGCACTAACATTTTCTTTACATGTTTTTGCTTGGATTGATAATTAAAACTCTGATAGCTAGAAGATTTATTGTTATCCCCAAGTGCTGCTAGTTTTTTTTATAGAGTGTTTCCACTTGGATGTTCTCATTAATGCCAAAGCACTAAATTCTTTATTGCTCTTAGGTTCTCATTATGAGTTTTTCTGGAGATTAAACATATTATGTTTCTTATTCTATGCAGGTTCCAGGACAACATTTTTCATCTACTGAAAAGGCCAACAGTTCCAGCAAACGGGTACGTAGGAAGGGACTCAAAGGTAAGAAGCATGCAGTAACCCATGTTTTAAAATTTAACAAGCAGATGGGAACAAATATTCCTTAGCAATAATAAGCTGCATGCATGATAAGTTCCAAATATTCCTTAGTAACTCTCTGTCCACGATGCATGATAAGCTGCTTTCCTCCTTAGCAATAATATTCCTTCATATATATATATATATATGACTTTGCGGACTGGACACAAAAAGGAACATATTGTAATATTGTAATATTATGCCGTGGACCATAGATATCAAGATAATCCCAAAATATCATCATTTTAATTTCATCCTTTCTTCTTCCTTCTAAATTAGTAATATTTCATGAGTTTAATCTCGATCGATGTGACTAGTCATGTGGCCCATATTATGAATTTTGAGTTTTGTCCTATCAGTGAACATAATGTAGAATATTTACGTTGGGGCTAAGATATGTTTGATATGGCACATGGCTCATATTCCCAACAACTGATCCTTATATATTCCATAATTAATTTCATCATATTATGCGGATAATAGGCCTTGTCATGATTTACAATATTGTATTCTTCTTCCTACGTCGGGCCGGCCGGCGTTGCGTGTTCAACATTCTCTTTTTATAATTTATACAACGCTTGTTTGATGTGAAGAGTCAAATTTATACAACTTGTTTGTACGTATAATTTAGATTAATAATGTAGTCTTCTTCAAATCTTGGGGCTGTGAAGAGTCAAATTTAGCAACTTGTTTATGTTTTTTTTTTTTTTTTTTTTTTTTTTTTTTTTTTTTTTTTTTTTTATGTAAGAGACATTAATGTCCATGCATGCTTCTGTCAAGCTTGGCCAGATCAGGTCCAAACCTCTGGTTTTTCTGATGAAAGGAGACATTAGTGTCCATCCATGCATGCATGCTTCTGTCTAGCTTGCTGGCCTGATCAGTTCCAAACATCTGGTTTTTCTGTGATCTTGTAACGTCTAGCTGCTACGTTTATCCTACTTCAAAGGATTCCATTAGTTTGAATGATCCGTGATAATTGAGTTTCTTCCTTTCAAATATGTTTTTGCAGCCATTTACAGGAGCATTCTTGTTCATTGAGTTAATAGAAAGATTCTGCGAAAAATGTTGATTGTGATGGGAAAAACTTAAAATACTTGTAAATGTGTAAATATTTGGATGGTCATTGAATTTAATTAGAGTGAGCTTCAATATTATATAGTAATTGGATGGAACTATCAGACAATATATAGCTACTAAGTAGGTTCAAAATTTCTATTTTTTCTTTACAATCGGGCTAGAGTAGCCCGCTCAAGATCGCTTTCTATATTTTAATTTTTATATTTTTTTAATATATTTAAATATTTTTTTAAAAAAATATCTCAATATATTTAAAATCACTTCATTAATCACTAAATAAAAAAAAAAAATTATCAAGTGGTCAACTTTAACGGTCAAATAGAGAGGCAAATTAATTTTTTCATTTTCTTTATAATTCAAAGCATTTTTATTATTTTTTAAAGATGTTTAATTATTAAAAAAATTAAAAAAATATACAACTAATTTACTAATAATTATTTTTTGATTATTAAGTTAATAAAATTAAAAAAAATAATAATAAAAAGATGATAAGAGTTTAATAAATCTATTATTATTATTATTATTATTATTTATTATTATTTTAAATTGATTGTTCTTGATTGATGGATGTGCGGTGATCAGGACACAGTATTTAGTGCTAATGTGAAAGATCGTTGCCGCCGAACTGGACTTAATTGTGTGGTGGAGACCTATGGCTAGCGCATGTATATTACAGGAGGATGATGATAGTTACATTTTCTCTACTATTATTTAATTATTCATTTTTTTGTTATTTAAATTTTTATTAAAAATATATAAAAAGACCATTTTGCATAGTTTAAAAAAAATTAAATTTAATCAATAAACATAATTATGTAATTTAATTAAAAATAAATTCAATTGTATAAAATTTATATTCTTTTACTTTTTGAACCAATTTTTATAAAATTGAATTGAATTTGAATTAAATTACATGATTATATTAGTTGATTGAATTTATTTTTTTTTAGATTATATATTTTTCGTACCCTTTTGGACTATGGTATGACAAGTTAGGTCTTCAGTAATGAGCTTGCAAAAGATACGAGAGAAGAAAATTAGGAGAGGGTGGCTTTAATGTCGAGAAGCTTCTGGTGTTAAAGTTAGTAAGTTCTCTTAAAAATGTGTAAATAAGTGAAAGAGTTTCGGGATAAAAAAGTTTTCTCGTTCCTAAAACTTACTATTTATATTATGAGTCTGGGGAGGTGCAGATCGTGTTTGTTTCTATAGAATTCGTGCCCCTCATACTATTCCTATTGTCAAAGTCTTTTAATGCTGCGTAATTTTTGTGACGGTATCATAAATGTGGCGTGTAGCTCAATAGTATCGCCATTAATGCGGTATAGTTTTTAGGCCTTGCTTTTATCCCTCGTGTGCCGTAGATGTTCTGAGGCCAATGAATCGAGGGTCTTTTGCATTTTCCGCTACGTTTCATACAAGTTCTCATATTCAGAACGCAGCCAAGCGATGTTAAGCTGACTTGTCCTATCAGATACTTGAATCTTTCTGTAACACCTCATATTTTAGTGTATTTTTATTGAAGGATTATTTTTTAATTCAAAAATTTATTCTCTTGTTTTAAAATTATCGGATATTTTAAATGGTTTATTTTATGATCTTTAAATTGTGAAAATTAATTTGATATGTTTTCTTAATATTTATTATTGTGATACATTTAAATTGTTCTTCTTTTTAAATTAATTGATTGTGAGATTTAATTATTTTATTTTCATTGTATCATTACGTTTAATTTATTTTAATTGATTTGATGTTTTAAAATCATTTTCGTTAGATCATTTTTGTGACCCGAGAGGTGAGGATTGAACCTCATTTCTTTTCTCCATTTTTCTTTTTCTCTTTTTCTTTCATTTTTTCTTTTCTTTTCCGCTGCATTCCCCCCCCCCCCCCCCCCCGCTCGACAGCCCTTCTCTCGCTCTCTTCTCGTGCGTCCGCATCTCCCTCACCCAACCCACTGCCGTCGCGCCGCCGTGCGTGACACCACCCCTCCCGTTCGCTCCCCCACCGGCCGACGACCCTTCCCCGTAAATCCCAGCCTCTATCTCCCCGCCGATAGCCCTCACGCCCAACACCAAGCCGCGGCGTTCCTTAAGCTCGCACGCCGCCGTCGCGCCACCTCCGGCCACCATTTCTTCACCACTTCATCCTTGACCTCCTAGCAACCCAATGGACCCAACCCCAGCTCCGATCCATCACCGGTGAAGCACATCCAACCCCATTTTCAATTTGGGTATTTTTAGCCTAAAACCACCATTTGCACCGCCACCCACGGCAAACCACCACCACCATTGGCTTCACCGACCTCTAGGCCCTACCCTATCAATTTCGAGTCTTAGTTTGTCTCTGTTGAAAAGTGGGTTTTTGAGACCCACGGCCACAGTGTATTTTACACTGTTACGTTGCTGAGCCGCCACTTCTTGCAGCTTCGTGATCATTCGAAAATTATTATATAGCACTGTAAGTATTTTTCTAAAGAAGTTTCGTGATTTAAATGTATTTTTGCACTAACACATATTATCTGTGAACTGTTTGGTTATGCCGGACTGAGTCCGAGGAGTTCGGGGGTTGGATGGATTGTGGACGGAGTTATTGTGTGTTTGGTTTGTATTGTTGGTTATTGTTATGGTGTTGTTCATGTACATGGCATATTGCACGCATGATCATGTTTGTAAATGAAACTGGGTTTTCGTGTACATACATTCATGTTCATGTGTTTATTGAAAACTGAGTTTTCATGTGTTTGTTTGAAAATTAGATTTTCATGTGAAATGATTCTGAGTGTGTTTGAAAAGACTGGATTGACTGGTTTGAGAAAAAGGAAAAGAGACTGTAGGGATGGTGGTAAGCAGGGATGGTGGTTGTGTCCCGCCTGTGATTCCCGCCTACGGTGCACGCGGTAGGGATGGTGGTAAGCAGGGATGGTGGTATAGTCCCGCCTGTAATTCCCGCCTATAGTGCTCTGATAAGTATTCATGGTGTGTGATAAGTATTCATTTTGTGTGATAAGTATTCATTGTATGGAAAGGAACTATAGGGATGGTGGTAAGCAGAGATTGTGGTATAGTCCTGCCTGTGATTCCCGCCTACGGTGCACGCGGTAGGGATGGTGGTAAGCAGGGATGGTGGTAGAGTTCTGCCTGTGATTCCTGCCTACAGTGTCCGATAAATGGTTTGTTTTGTGTGAATCATTTTCTGGAAAAATGATGGACTATATTTTTGGGCCAAAATGAGATTTTGGCGTGTGTTGGAAATAATCATTTTTTTGGAAAAAATAGTATTTTATGGCTAAGTGTATTTTGTCATATGAATGCATGTTGGTTGCATTAATATGTTTTTATCTCGAGAGTTGTTTGGTTTATACTTACTTGTGGTACCATTTTATGGTATCGTAGATTTCAATGCAAATGTGGTTGATGAGCCTTAAGCTTGGCTCCGTTGGCGGAGTGATCTGGGATTACTCCTGTTTATCGAGATTCGCTTTATCAATTATTTATGTATTTGTTTTGTAATATATTTTGGGATGACTGTATAATTTTTAAAGATGATTTGTTTTGAATATTTGTATTTAAAATTCTGGTACTTAGTAGACTTATTTATATTATCCGCTGCGATTTTTATTGTACACTATTGCATGTTGCACACACTTGAGCACATTTCGTTGGGATGCGTGACTCGTGTTGTCATCATCCTGACGTCACAATTCTCTTATTTTTGTATGTGGGAGTAGGGGCATCACACTTTCCCTAGTTGACACATTGCTCAGTCTCAGAATGGCCATGGTGACCCTTGGGACGGGTATTGGGTGGAGGCCCAATAGTTTGTTTACACATTTTTGGATACATAAAATAATAAAATTGCACTATTATAAATAGTAGCAAAACCAATAGTTTTAGCAATGTCAATTTTTACGGCTACAATTGTAGTAAAATAAGATTTAGGTTTAGTTTGTTTACACGTATTATTTCATTCTATTTCCTTCCACCTAATTATTATATGTTTTTTTAAATTTTTAAATAAAATAAAATAGATAATTTAACTTTTTTAAATTTTCAAATCATACATACATATATATGTATGTATGTATGTAGTACTACTACTCTTCTCCGATTTTTGTTTGCCCTTTTTTTTTTTTTTTCCAAACTTTCGAACATGCGATAAGAGCCTTATCCCTCATCTTATCACCAATATAATGTAGCGGGCCTACTTGTATTGACCATGCAATTTCCTTGGCAAAACTAGTTATCATCAGATCAAGATAAGAATTCGTTACATGATGAAAACATATTCGGCTTTAAGTACTCGTGGTAATTCTTGGGTTTGGACATCATCCGAATGACTCTCAGGACCTGTCGATCCAACAGGTTTCACTCAAAATCATCCATGCTCTCTACCTTTAGTCCAAACGGAAGAATGTGTAGCCTCTTCCCTCAGAGATAATCATCTATCTGCATTCTCCCAAAGCCAAAGTATGTGCCATAAAACTTCTCGATCCCGATTTTCACGTATCCTCTAGACATCGTTCGAACTCCAACCCGGAGCTCTAATACTAGTTGTAGTGGTATAAACAATCAGAGTAACCACACCCACACACAACAATATCAAGAAAACAATGAAATAACAGTAGAAACACATGAATCAAGCTATCACACATGAAACACAGAATATAACATGGTTCGACAACGTTCCTACATCCACAGAGAGCACTCTACTCACAAAATTTCAACTCTCTCTAGGTATTTTTCTCTCTCAAAATATGCACTCACACTTCGTCTCTCTTTTGTTCTTTCTAATTCTATTGGAATTCATGTACAGTAAGAACAAAATATGACACACATATATATATATATATAGAAACAGTACTGGAAACCTTAATATGACAAAAATTGGGCCATTCGCTTGAGCGGTGTGTTGAGCACGCTTTGAGCAGACAACCAATTAACACTGGCTTGAGTGATGTGTTGAGCAGCACTTGAGGGAACAATAGGATTTGTGCTTCACTCGAGCCCAGCATCACGTGAACCTTGAGCAACCAACCTTCGCTTAAGCTCACTATCTAGCGAGTCTCGAGCAAACTCACGGGTGGAGTTTCACACGAGTCCACTATTGAGCCAACCTCAAGCAAATTTATGAGTTGAATTTTGTTCGAGTCAAGATCGAGTGATGCTCTAGCAAACTTTATGCTATAATTTCTCTATTGACAAATCAAGGTCCACGTGCAACCAAACAACGATGTACAAGGTCTTGCACCCACCCAATGTCCAGTACTACTAATTTACCTTTTGAGCGGTGCTACTATGCTGCTTGAATAGTACTGCTCCATCTTACCTTTGGGCCAAATTGGCCTTGTTATTTTTTTTTTAATTTTTTTATTCACATTTTTTTATCATTTTAAAATATTTTTAAAAAAATATAAAAATATTAATACACTAATAGTAACTTCCTTAACTATAAACTAAAGAAAAAAATTAAGAAAAAAATTAAAAAATATAAGATGTCAAAATAAGTGGACAAATTGAGTAGATAAAGTATCATTTTTCTTTATTCTTTTCTTACTATTGACAAATATCTGTCACCATAGGACTTTGAATATTGCATGCATGCATGAGTACTAAAAGACACTATATAAAATATACATTAAATTTTAGACATGTTCCAATTACGTCGAATTTGATGCTACGTACAGTATATTATATATAATACAAAGAGTTATACTATACGGAATCCACTGTAGCGGTGCACTCAGTACGTGGATTTCATTTAAAAAAAAAAAAAAATCAAAACGTGCGTTTTGATTGAAGACTGGTTTGAAAATTCGTTTCATTCGTTTCTGCCATTTGAATTCATGCCGCGAAACCCCTGATCCATCGTGATCCGCGTCTCCTTCCACAACCCATCACCTCCCGGCGACGCCGTCTCTCTCATCAGTGCCACCGAGCGGCACTCCTCCGTGTGCCCAGTGCCTCCACTGTCCCGCGAGCTCGTTTGAACGGAGCAAAGAATATTTGAATCCCGCGAAACCCCCTTCGTCGCCACGAACCAGCGTCCGTCGGCTTCCGCTTGCCAGCACCACCTCGCGACGGCTTCTTCTTCCCAGCGCCACCTCGAGACGCTCGTACGTCTGCCCAGCGCCGCCGCTCCCCGCAAGCTGATCAAACGGACCAAACCAACGACGGGTAAGAGTGCTCTGTTTCGCCAAATGGTTTTGTAGGTAAATATTGTACTACCATTTTCCCGTCCATACATGCTATGTACATCATGATTTTTGTGTTTTCTGAGATGGGTATGCTTAGGGCATGGAGAAATTTCCAGAAAATAATATTTGCTATTATAATCTGTATTTACATGTGAAAACATTGAGGAAAACCCGTGTGTTGTCTCCTAATGTTATCAAGATGCAACTGAGGTTGTCATTAACAAATATGCTAAATTTTAATTTTCAGATTTAATATTTATGCTGATGTGTGAAAGCTTGATCAGAAGTTGTTTATTAGTGATCATAGTTAATATTTGAGCTTATTTAATTTTGGTTGCTTTAAAAGTTGTTTATTAGTGATCATAGTTAATCATTCCAATGAATTGTCCCATCCGAAACATATATTTTTTTAAGAGTATAATTAATTAGAAAAAAATGTGGCAAAATAGAAGACAATTTCATGTCAACAAAAGAACAAAATCTCTTAAACTTCATGTGTAGTGAAGACTAATTTGATTAAACAGTATGAGAACAAAGCAAACTTTTGACTTAAATAATAGGAAGTCTCAAAATATGGCTATAGCATAGATAGGATGTTGTCAAAGTAATTGTTTTTGCAATATTCATAAAAAATAAATAAATAAATAAATGTGTCCAATAAGTGTCTTGCAATAGTTTCATGAAAACACTATTAGAAACTATTCCAAGAACTGAGATTAGAATATATTTTAACTCATTTTTTTTGTTCTTGACAAGTAGAAAGACATGAAAATAGACTAACTAAATACTTGCTACATGATTCGATGGATTCCATGAATTGGAAATATCTGTTTCTGCTCACTGAGAGTTATTTGTTTCTATTTTTTCCGTTCAAACAATAATTGTACGTTTGTATTTTATTTACGTAGAAAGTGCTTATATTTTCAGATTTTGCATTACGTATGAGAGTTTAATCTTTATTTTTCTTCTTTTGCCATCTTGGAAGACTAGATAAAAATTATCGGAAGACATTCTTAGCCTTATTGTGATGGGGGATAAAGAAGATGGAATGCATCCTTTTCATATAAATATGCCCTACAATTCCCCGAGTACTCCAGTAGACTATAGCCCATTTTCTGATTCATTTGAGGTATATTTATTTGAATTTTTATATTTCAGAAGTTAACATGTTAAATTTTTTAGAGTCATCCAATTTTCCCTAACAACGTGCCTGTTGCAGCATATGCCACCTTATATGTCCTACCACCCTCCGCCGAGTAATCCAGATGACTTGAGGCAAGAAGTGCCCCCGACGTCAACTGTGCCAACCGATACCACATTTGAACAAAATCTTAGAAGTACATCACGGATGACTGCTGAAAGTTGTCTTGATGCCGATGGTAGTACAGTTTTGTTTGCCTTGATTATAATCATTGTAATTTTTTTTTGATGCTAATCCATATGTTTCCATTTTTAGACATGGTCTTCGACATAAACGAATATTTAGAGGGTACCACTGTTGTCGAGGATGATGAGGTATGAGTTGAAGCACCAAGATCTGGGATGGAATTTGACAGTATGAAAGATCTTACAGCCTACTATAAGCAGTATGCGAAGCAAGAGGGTTTTGGTGTACGAACATAAAGGACTATGAAAGATGATGAAGGGAGGCCTGTGTACGTGACTGTTGGTTGTGCCCGTGGCGGAAAGTACAATCCTACGAACAATAATATCTCGAAGCCACGACCAACAACTAGAACGGATTGTAAAGCGAGAGTAAATGCGACATTGAGCAAGAATGATAAATGGGTTTTCACCACTGTTGAAAATGTGCACAACCACATAACTGTGAGCCCCAAGAAGACAAGATTCTTGCGATCTCACAAACATCTAGATGAATACAGTCAAAGGATCCTCGACCTAAATGATCGAGCCGGTATACGAATGAACAAGAATTTTTATTCTCTTGTCGTTGATGCGGGGGGTTTTGAGAATCTTCAGTTTCAAAAGAAAGATTGTCAGAATTTCATTGACAAGGCTCGACATTTAAGGTTGGGTAAAGATGGTGGCGAAGCACTTAATCAGTATTTCCAAAGAATGAGAGATCGGAATGATGGGTTCGTTTCTAACATGGACTTGGATGATGAGGGAAGGTTACGAAATGTATTTTGGGCTGAGGCTCGGAGTCGAGCGGCGTATGAGTATTTCGGAGACATAGTAACATTTGATACAACGTACCTAACAAATAGGTACGGGATGCCTTTTGCGCCATTCGTTGGTGTTAATCATCATGGTCAGTCCATATTATTAGGAGCGGGATTGCTTTCAAACGAGGACACTAAAACTTTTGTGTGGTTGTTCCGAATGTGGTTGGATTGTATGAATGGTCGGGCGCCCAAAGCCATGATAACCGACCAAGATCGGGCAATGAAGAGTGCTATTATCATTGTATTCCCTGAAACTCATCACAGATATTGTTTATGGCATATAATGCGCAAACTTCCTGAGAAGTTAGGATCTCATACGCAATTCAATGTGGGGTTGAAGACTGACCTTCATACTGCATTATATGACTCACATACCAGTGGTGAATTTAAGGAGAGCTGGGGTCAAGTAATTGCGAAGTATGATCTCCATGGCAATAAATGGCTTCAATCCTTATATGAGGAAAGGTCTTTTTGGGTTCCAGCTTACTTGAAAAGTGTATTCTGGGCTGGAATGAGCACAACACAAATGTCAGAAAGCATGAATGCATTTTTCGATGGGTATGTCCATTCCGGTACCACGTTGAAGGAATTCGTCGACCAATTTGATAATGCTCTTAGAAAGAATTTGGAGTTAGAGACAATGGCTGATTTCAATTCTAACAACCAAACTATTCCCTGCGTGTCCCATTTTAATGAGAAGCAGTTCCAAAGATTATATACAAATGTAAAGTTTAAAGAGGTACAAAGAGAGTTGCTGGGCCTAATGTGTTGTAATTGTTCGTTGGTAAGCACAGAAGGGTGCATTTGAAAATACCAAGTGTTGGATGAAATATCTATTGATGACCACATCAAAACCTTGGATTTCTGTGTTTACTATAACGAAGAGGAGGTGGAGGTCAAATGCACGTGTGCACTGTTTCAGATGAGAGGGATTCTATGTAGGCATGCACTTAGAGTTTGCCAGTTGAAAAAGATTAATGTGCTGCCAGATGTATATGTGTTGGATCGTTGGAGAAAGGACTTAAAGAGGACATACACATTAGTCAGAAGTAGTTACGATGACCAGCGGGACAGAGCAGATGCACGGAATTATGAGCGGGTGCTTAAAAGATGTCCGAAATTAGCCACCAAAATATCCTCTGATAATGAAAAAATCAGTGCTTTCTTGCGTGTTGTTGATGAGTTTGAGACAAAATGTAAAGGTTCAACACTAGAGTCGGCATATGAACAAACGAAGGCCAAAGCAAATGTCGTCTTGGATTAGGGTAAGAAGATACGAAGCCCCAACGTGGTTCAAGGGAAAGGGAGACCCCAAGTAAGAGGAAGGTTTCACCAGTGGAAAAGTTGGCAATAAAGAGAAAGAAACCGGTATGACATCCTGTCTAATTTTGCATTGTTTTAAGTTAGTATTATGAATCTAATATCTGTTTATTTATGTCTTGGACCTCAGACTTCCAGGAAAATCTTGGTAGATGAAACACAATTGGGTGAGACATCGGGATCTGAACAACACCAATTTGATGATGGGGTTGATGTTGGAACACAAAACATCATTCTTACACAATCAACTCCAAAGATTAATTGTGTCTTTTAAATAACTGACAACCATGTATGATATCATGATGCACACTTGTAACCCTACGATTGTTTTATTTTAGATGTGTCACCATCTCGATGCACACTTGTAATCCCATGGTGATGAGAAGCCACATTTTTTGAAGCTCTTGGAGAGGGTATGTTGTAGTTAAAGAGGAAAATATCATGACAATTTTGAAAATGATGCAATCTTTCTATTTGAAAATGATGCAATCTCATTTCTGTTTTTTTAAGGAGAAGCTAGAATTTGGGAGTTCGGGGAGTAACTTGACTCTGGGGTTGTAGCTCATTCTAATTATTTCGCATTTTTTTCCCTGTTTAGTATTATTTTGCATGATTGGCTCTGTCGGTTTTTCTCTAAAGTGTTCTTTTTAGATACTTGTATTTCTTATTGATTTGTCTTTATATCCTCTAACATTGTATGATTGTATTTCTCAGATCTGCCGCCGGGATTGAGTTGCTGTTTTTGTGTCTTTTAGAGGGTTGGGTGGTAGTTTTGTGGCTTTATATCCTCCTAGTGTAGTTTTGGTATCCATGGGTGTATGCCAATGGTAAGGTTTTTTGTGGAGATGCAACGGATAATTTTTTGTACCTCTTGGAGATTGGAGATCAAAGGTGTTTTGGTACCATGAGCCAACAAGTTTTGGAGGAGTACTACAAAATTTTGGCAGTTGAAGATGATGCAACTTAGGAAAATATCAGTTTAAATTACCTAAGTTTTGCACTAGTTAGTGATCTCTCTTTCAAGGTTAAAATGTATGAATGGTGTTTTTTCCATTGCTTCATTGTCAAAAGTTCTTGTCATTAACTTCAATGGGACAATGGGTCAGCCGTCTTATTAGTGATTCTATGGAAGGCAGCAATGGCTACTTTTGCTGCGTAATAATCACTTTTTTCACTGGTGGAAGGCAGCAATGGCTGTTTTTTATAACTTCCTTGCTTTTTATATCATGCAGTTATATTTTTTATCATAGATTGCCATTTTAGAATAATAGAATGATTTATTTTTCAATACTTTTAGATTTGGTACATTTGAACATGACTCATTAATCTATTACTCCTATCAGCTTCCATTTCTTTGACTTATTCATCTCATTTCTTCATTGCACATATGAGTTTATAGTTTGGTTGGGGTGATTTTTAAATGAAGTTTCCTTCCAAGATAAATAATGTTCTATTTCTTCATGTTGTTATCCAACTCTGCGAGCAATTGGTTCTTATGCTTCTATTTGAAAGTAATGTGTATTTTTTCTTTTCCAGGGGCTTCTGTAATGCTCGCAGAGTTGGCAATGGAAGCTGGTTTGCCTAATGGTGTCTTAAATATTGTTCATGGCACCAATGTATACTCTCTCTCTCTCTTCTCGACCAATGTATGCTCTTTAGTTCAGCACTATTTTACTAGTTGTTGGTTCACTATACATGTCCCATGCCATTGCACTCAATGACACTCAGCACTCAGCATACATGTCCCATGCCATTGCACTCAATGTATGCTCTTTAGTTCAGCACTGGTTTTGGTGCTATTGGCCAAAGGTGCATGGCACTCAGTTTAGTATTATTTTATATTAGTCTATCTTTTATATTGTGCCTTTTATATTAGTCTATCTTTTATAATACTACTTTTGTACTTTGATACTTTTGTAGTTTGAGCGTCAATGTCATGTTTATTATACTGAATATAATAGTAAGTGCATGTTGTATGTACAAGTAATTGAAAAATTTCATTACTCTCATATCCATTACTTAGTCAACGGTTCCACTTTTATCTTGAAATAATCCTTGGTCATTATGGTGATATTTTTTTTTCTCATCCTTTATGCTGCCATGTTACCCATTCAAGTTTTGGATTTCTTAAGTTCCTTTTTGCAATCTTCCATTTAACAGATGTTTTATTCTGAGAGATGTCTATTATCTTTGTTACAATGCAGCTTCTTGTTTCTTTTCTTGGTTCAAGTGATGATGGTTGTTTTTCTAGAATGTTCCAAACATTCCTTGACACAACAATTCCTTGTCTTGAAGTAAATTAAGTCTAATAAATGCTGGAATGTGCCAAAGCTCTCAAAGTAAATGCTGGAACAGAGCCTGAAGTAGATCTTGGTCCTGTAATTAGTAAACAGGTTAGGACTATTTCCTGAGATCGACCTGTCTGTAACTAGTATTGGACCTTTCATAGTATACTATTAATTGCTTATGTTGTGTCTTGAATGGTTGATGATGTGATGTCTTATGCAAGAAGCATACTATATGTACTTTGCGATATAATATTCAAATGGTACATAAGGTACCATTTTATCACTGGTACCTTATGTGCATGTGTAACTGAAGCTTATTTTATGGTCTGTTGGTTGTTGCAATTCTAGCATTTTCGATGCCAAGGCTGGAATTGCACAGAATGACAACTTTGTGAAGCTAGGCGCTTGGTATGACAATGAATGGGGTAACAGGTAATACACGTTTGCATAGAATTCACTCATTCTCACAACTGATGGGGAGTTATTGCCATAGTCTCATGGTTCTAAATTTTGGATGTTTAAAGTAGAGGTTTAGTGTCTATTTTTACTTATTTGAAACTAGTTGTTTTTGTTGCAGCACTGGTGTCTTTGACCTGATCTGACACATTGCATCTGTTCACTGAGGGCTGTTGGACAGAAGCAGACTGAGATCGACCTGATGTTGAGCTTCCATTTCCTCCTGCTAGTTTGCAGTTTACTTTGTTTAAGGAGTGAGGTGTTTTGGAATAATGGTGTTTTTAGGAGGGTATTTAGTTGGTTATATCTCATCTGGTCTTTTATTTTCAAATGGGGTGGTCATTGTATTACGAAATTATTTTTTCTCCATTTGATGCTTTTTGACCAAATCATCTTAAAACATTAATTGGAGATATGCATTCAGCAAAGGTTAACATCCTCATTCAGATTTTGAAGTTATAACATATTGAAAATCCATGGCATTTTATTGTGAATTATTAGATGTTCATCATAATATTCATTCAACTAGCAGTGACACTTTTGATGCCTCTGGCGTGCTACCACTTAAAGAAGAATACAGTTCACAATATTTTTCATTAAAATGACAGGAAATGGAGACATTCACATGCTAATTGAACTCACCGTAATTGAACCGGTGAATTCAATTAGCATACAATGGAGATGGAGAATTGAAAGCGCACCCTTTGGAGAATTATGCAGAATTATAGGGAAATAGAATTGGAATTATACAGATGAGATGGGTGACACAAATTCGGTTCTAGACATACTAATAATTCCCTGCCCTTCCACTTTACTTGTTAACCTTTGGAGCCAGTGGCATGACCTTTACTTTTGCCAACACCCCAGCGACGAGTGAGTTCCTTTGGCGTCAATGTCAAGGGCAAAAATCTCCATAGCTATACTTCACAATGAATATGGAAAACCCAATCACAATTGAAGAGAATACAATACCTCAATTCACAATATTCACCAAAAAAACAAAGCCAAGATACTTGAAGAGAATAGATTCAGCTCATTTAATCGAGCTCAGCAGTAGCTTCAAACTATTATTCTAACAGATTAGAGTAAGTCCTAATTTATACAACATGCTTTTTCATCTAATGTGTCTACATCAAAAATTACATAATTTATACAACGTGCTTTTTACATTACATTTATCCAAACCAAGCAAACAATATTACAAAGGTGATAATCCAGTACAAACACAATAACTTTCGCTTTTCCTTTTTCAGATTCTTCGCTATCTCTCTCACTTTTTCTTCCCTTTTCCGAACGGCATACCCGTGGCGTAATACATCATCCCATGTATTACGCCGCGAGTTCTGTTTTAATAACATGTTCTCCACTAACAACTGAAAAATATCCGCCCATACGAATAATTCACATCTCGCATCTTCCTGCACACAATACGAACTCCCAAATTAATATGACACAAAGTACAACCCGCAACAGCAAATCAATTAGTTTAATATGACAAATATTAAGTTGCTTTACCGTATTATATTTGGGGCAGGCAAAAAATCTCCTTCCTGGATTTTTCTTAGTGTAGGACGTCTTTAGTGGCGTTTTCAAACCACACCAACAAGTTGGTGACTCCATCACAAAATCATTATCTAAAGATGATGATTGAGAAGATGCCATAGTGATTCTGTCAAAGGAAAGACAACTACAAACACAAGAGTCTGTCTCATATGAACAAAATTGAATACATAGTAATATTGCCAAGTGAATGTCTGATTAACTAAGACCATCAACAAATTTAAACATAACTTGATTTCAAGTAACCCAACACTAGCAGCTCATTATCATGTTTATGACAATAACCACACACTTCCATTCAAGGATACAATATTTATAAAGTTAAAATAATTAATGATGTAGTTAGTCATGGTAAATGTATATCTAAGTACACATTAGTGTTTCCAAATGGATAAAGATGCCAAAAAGAATACAGATTTGGATATTCAAGTTGCAGGGGTCAGTTTTCAGCTAGGAAAGTCCAGTTAATTGCAACATGATTGGCCGTTTATTATTATTTATTTGTATGGTTCTATATACAAGTACAAGTAGTGATGTAAGCCTCCAACCACAAACGAAAATTAATTTTGAGTCATGGAGAAAAAATAAAGTTTCAGGAAAAGAACAATCACAAGACAAGCAAAGAAAGCTGAGTCTAAATAGACATGCATTTAAAATGTGTCACTTAATAGATTTGGTTAAAGAGACAAAATTTAAGAAGATGAGTTTTACTCATATCTCATTTCTAGGTTGCTTTCACTGCAATAGCAGAAAATTTGGCATTGCTACTCAAACATTGGAGAGTGCAATATTTTTTTTTCTTCGGTAAGGGGTTTAACTACACTAATAAAAAGCCATAGTCTAATTTTCTATTAACTAGTGTCAATAAAGTACAACCACATGCATGGTCTATTTCAAAGTAATCAAACCCAACCTAGGTAAGTGAAGAGAATATGCATTTTATTCTAATGAGAGTTGGACATATTGGAAGACAATAGTCTCCCCCAAAGCTAGTCCTAACCAGAGAGCTAATATAATAGGCAAAAACATCTCTCTTGCTGAAGATACTCAAGAAGCTTGTCTTGTTTTGATGACTCTCAAACCCTTGCAAAGCTCTCAGCTAGTTTGTTTCCCTATGCTTGCAAATATATATATATATATATATACACACACACACACACACACACATATATTCTCAGATCATCTCTGGAAAATGTCAAGGAGATTATGCCTTGACATTTTTTTTACTAAAGAGGAAAAAATAATAAGGGTAAGTTATATTGGATGAGCAAGTTTGGCTCCAAGGAAAAGGGGAGGGAGAGGCTGGAAAAATGAACTGGAATTTACATATATCATACATACATAAATTATGGTCTTTTTTGATAAGATGGCTGATCTGTAGCAGTTGGGGGTTTTCTAAAGTTTGGAGGACCATTGACCGAATTTAAGAAATTCAATTTTATAGTGATAATGCTTTCACTTATACATGGAGATAAAAGAAGAAAAGTCAGAAAGGTGCAATCATCATCATTGTCTCTCCCAAGATATGAATAAGAAATACCATTATTATCTGGTCAGTTCTATATTCAGGTTTGTTAAGATGGATAGCCGATGGAAAAATTGTTTCTCAAATTTGTTTAACCTGATATAAGACATTAACACATGGAAGTCCACTATTGCCCAAACCCTTTCTAATAATCTCTTTCAAGCTTCATCACGTGGATTCTTAAAACCTGTGCTAATATTCCTTTCTACTGTTGCTTCTATTTACTGGCCAAGATGCTTGCCTAGATAAATCTCATACTGGAATGTGTTTATAATTGGTTAAAGAGACAGTTTCTTCTTTAAGTTTTACTAATCCTCCTTTAGTTTCATATTGTTTGCCCAGTTTGACACATTACTGCTATTGAGGATTGAAACTGTACATTACCCCTCCTGCAGCTCTGGGCTTCGCGTCAGTGGATTGAGGGCTTCAATCTGAGTGTGTCGAACACAGAGAGAGAGAAGAAGAAGAAACCTTAGAGAATAAGTGTAAATCTTAGAGGAGGAGAAGACGAAGAAGAAGATATAACCTGCGAGGAGCTCGGCCTTCGGGGGAGGAACTCAAAATCGCAGTGCAGGGCCTCCCTTAGAGCAGAGGAGTCTCGGGGTGGGGGGGAGAATAAGGAAAGAGAAGGGATGGGAGACAAAACAGGGAGGGAGGAAACGCGGGGGGTTGGGGGAGAGCGAATCTTGAAGACGAAAGGGCAATCTCGCGTTTGGGGGGCTCGGGGAAACGACGCGGGAGGGTTGGGGGAGAGAGGAACGAATATTGAAGACGAACGAATGTTGGGGGTAAATTCAAAATGAAACGAAAACGTGCGTTTGGGGGGGAGGGGGGGCTCGGACACGTCATGTGTGTAAATGAGTTCAGCAAACAATGGATGTATAATAGAGTTTTCCTTTTTTTATTCAATTTTTTTATTCACATTTTTTTATCATTTTTAAATATTTTAAAAATATATAAAAAAATAAATCCAAACACTAAAAATTACTTCCATAATCATTATATAAAAAAAAAATCACTGAGTGATCAAATGGAGCGATAACTATTCGGTAGCATGGTAGTTTTTTTCTAATCCCAAAATACCATTTTAATTTCATTCTTTCCTCTTCTTTCTAAATTAATAATATTTCATGAGTTTTGTGGCGCCCACGACTCCCATGTAAGGAGACACGGGAATCGAGATGCCGGGATGATGACAACAGGGTCACACATCCCAACGTTAGTGCCAAATGTGTACATGCAACAGTGTACAAAAACAACGCAGCGGATAATTAATACAACTAAGTACCAGAATTGTTAATACAATTTAAACAATCAGTAAAAAGATTTAAAATTTATACAGTCATCCAAAATAAATATTTTACAAGTCTCAACCCAAAACGAGTGATCCCAGATCACTCCTCAGGCGGAGCCGAATCCTCATGCTCCCCTCAGCCTCATCTGCATCGAAATCTGCATTACCACAAAATGGTACCGCAGGTAAGTACAAACCAAACAATAAAAATACATTAATGCGACCAACATGCATGCATATGATGAAATATGCATTATTCGCAAAAATTCTATTTTTCCTGAAAATAGATATTTTCCAACACACGCCAAAATTTCATTTTAGCCCAAAAAGAATACTCCGTCATTTACAAGAAAATGACCCAAATCAATAAAACCTCATTTTCCCAGAAAATGAATCACATAAAATCCTTTTAATCAACACACGCTATTTTCTCCGAAAACAGCCCATTATTCCATTAACCAATGCACCATGATCTCCCATAAGGATCATCCGCACGTCCTGGCTTCGTAGCGATGCTCAGTTCCGCGCCTAGCGCGTTCGTGGCCAAGCACCCACTACGCAATAAGCAATGCCCAGTTCCGCGCCTAGTGTGTTCATGACCAAGCATCCTCTAACCCCCATCAGCAGAGGGGCCACGGAGTCGGCACGAGACCATCTCGTCCGATCCCGTTGTCGCCTAACGACAACCCAGGGGACGTCACTTAGTATATTCCGCTCCCGAGTGACCAGAGGAGCTCTACCGAGATAATACCCCATCTCAGCTTAGGGTCGTAATACACACACACCCAAAATCCTTTAACACATGAAAACCCAGTTTTCATGAAACACATGAACATGAATGCATGTACACGAAAACCCAGTTTCCTTTACAAACATGATCATGCGTGCAATATGCCATGTACATGAACAACACCATACCAACAACCAACATTTCACAATACCAACCAAATACACAACTCCATCCACAATCAATCCGACCCCCAAACTCCTCGGACTCAGTCCGGCATGTCCAACCAGATTACAATAATATGGGTTAGTGCAAAAATATATTTAAATCACAATAGTTCTTTGGAAAAATACTTACAGTGCTATAATATGATTTTCGAATGATCACGGAGGTGCAAGAAGTGCTGACTCAGCAACGTAACAGTATAAAATACAATGTGGCCGTGGGTCTCAAATACCCACTTTTGAATGGGGACAAACTAAGACCCGAAATTGATAGCGTAGGGCCAAAAGAGGTCGGTGAAGCCAATGGTGGTGGTGATTTGCCGTGGGTGGCAGTGCAAATGGTGGTTTTAGGCCAAAAATACCCAAATCAGAAATAGGGTTGGATGTGCTTCACCGGTGATGGATCGGAGCTGGGGTTGGGTCCATTGAGTTGCTAAGAGGTCGAGGATGAAGTGGTGAAGAAATGGTTGCCGGAGGTGGCGTGACGGCGGCGCTGGAGTGAAGAGAGCGCCACAGCTTGGTGTGGTGCGTGGGGGCTATCGGCGGCGCGAGGGGGGCTAAGATTGGTGGGGTGGTGTCGTCGGCCGGTGGGGAAGCTGATAGGAGGGGCGGTGTCAAGCACGACGACGCGACGGCGGTGGGCTAGGGAAGAGAAGAAAGCGGGCAGAGGGGAGAGGTGCAGCGCGCACACGGGAGAAGGAGAGAGGAGAGAAGAAAAAGAAAAGAAGAAGAAAGAAAAAGAGAAGGAAAAGAAAAAGAAAAAGAAAAAAGAAAAAAATTGAAGAAAAGAAATGAGGTTTAATCCTCACATCTTGGGTCACAAAAATGATCCAACGAAAAAGATTTTAAAACAGCAAGTCAATTAAAATAATTTAAACGTAATGATAAAATGAATATAAAATAATTAAATCCAACAATCAATTAATTTAAAATAAAGAACAATTTAAATGCATCACAATAATAAATATTAAGAAAACATATCAAATTTAATTTTCACAATTTAAAGATCATAAAAATAAGCCATTTAAAATATTCGATAATTTTAAAACAAGAGAATAAATTTTTGAATTATTAAAATAATCCTTCAGTAAAAATATATTAAAATACGGGGTGTTACAAGTTTAATCTCGATCAATGTGTTCCTTCTCTTGGGGTGTAAATTTACACCGAAAAATCGGTCCGATCCAAGACCGGTTCGTGTATTACGGAAACCGGCAGGAACCGGTCCGGTTCCGGTTTTACGCTTTTCCGGACCGGTTGGAGAAATATATATATATATATATATATTAATATTTTATATATTAATTTTATACAAAATTAATATTATACAAAATATTTTCTATATATAAGTTTTATATATAATATATAATTATATGTGAAAGTTGTATATATATTAATATAATTATATATAAGATAATGTTATATAATTTATAAAATAAAGTTTAATCTTAAAGATGAAAATTTAATTAATCATGTGCTTTAAACATAAAAATATATATTAAATTATATTATATATAGTCTAATATATTATATAGTTATACTAATATATAAGTGTATAACTAATACTAATATATAACTATATTAATAGTTTAATATTAATACTATTACATTGTCTAATATATTATATAGCTATACTAAATCACTATAAGTTTATAACTAATACTAATATATAACTATACTAAATTACTAATAGTATAATATTAATACTATTATATAGTCTAATATATTATATAGCTATACTAAATCACTATAAGTTTATAACTAATACTAATATATAATATAGACTATAGTTATACTTAATTTAATATAGTTATACTAAATCACTATAAGTTTATAACTAATACTAATATATAGCTATACTAATAGTCTAATATTAATAAAATTATATAGTCTAATATATTATATAGCTATACTAATATATAACTAATACTAATAGTCTAATATTAATACAATTATAAAGTCTAATATATTATATAGCCATACTAATATATAACTAATACTAATAGTCTAATATAGACTATAGTTATACTTATACTAATATAGTTATACTAAATCACTACTACTAATACTAATATCATTATAATATATTAGAATTGTAGCATAATATATGTATAATAGACTAATAGTATTAAGTTCACTATAAGTCTCCTATATATAATATGGATGTCAGTATTAATATTGTTATAGTCTATATTTATTTAGTATAAAGCAATTAAAAATATTAATGTAATTAACTAAATGTAATCATATACAAAATGTGAAAACTAAAAAGCGTAATATATTGTCAATTAACATAGATTCATAATATTAATACATTGACATATTCTAACTCTAAGTTAGTAACAAATTAGCAATTAACATCATAAATATAAATATAATTAATTACTTTTTTAATCACTTAATTAAATAATCCACATTGAATAGTTTATTTAATTTTAATTTTAGTAATTTAAATAATTTTTTTAATTAAATTATGTGCCAGAAAGATAAAAGAATAACAATATACCTCATCTGCCAAATACAAAACGACACCGTTTAGTAAAAAACAGGACCTAAACGGCGCCGTTTAAGTCCGGAGGGAAAATTTTGAAACTGATTTAAATAAACCATCTGTTGAAACGGTGCATTTGAGTCCAATTTCAATTCAAACGGCACCGTTTCAACGAGTTTTCGTCACTTCACCCTCTCCCCCCTCAGTTTTCACTTTTCACTTTCACTTCCCCCCACTCTCTCGAAAGGCGAAAATCCTACCCCTCCCTCCCTCGCATCCCCCTTCCCCTCCAGCCCCTCCGATGCCCCTGTGACTTCGTCAAAGTTCTCTCTGCAGACGACGCCCGTCTCTCAGACTCTTTGTCTCACTCTCTCGTCTCTCTGCCTCACTCTCTCGTCTCTGTCTCTCTATCCCCTCACCAGCCGTTGCACATAACTTAGCCGTAGAACCACAGCCTACCATGCACAGACCCTCGGCCTCACCTCACCCTCTATTTGATTCCTTACGGACCCACGGTAATTTATTTTTGTGTTTTTTAAATTACTTTGAAATATGCTAGAACCGTAGATGGTATTTGTTTTATTAGGGTTTTGAATCTGAAATTTATGATTTTTGTGATTGTGTTTGTGATTGTGTCTGTATTATTAGGGTTTTATGATTGAGTTTATAACTTTAAGAAAATGTGATAATTGCATCTAGGATATTGCATCTGGTTTATATATATATTGTCAATATGTAGTAAATTAAAATTAAATGGCATCCAATTCACAAATATTTCAAACATGGTACATGGTCACTTCCTGATTATTCAGCAGTGCCCAGGAAATTATTGTATTGATTGAACAACATTGTAACAATTTTCAACATAATCACTATCTATATAAACAAAATCATCTCTAAGTTTGAATAGGTAACGAGAACTGAAACATCTTTAAATGTGGCTCAAAACTACCAAAATCAATTAAGAATCATATAGTAATTTGCATGCACTAACAAATGACAAAATGTCAAACTTACATTTTAAAAAAATCAGAAAACCAAACCGGACCTGACCGGAAACTGGTAAAACCGGAAGTACCGGTTTAGGACTGTAACCGGTGCGTAATCAGTTTTGAAAAATGCAAAATCGGTACATACCGGTTCGGTCCTAAGTTTGTCCAAAACCGGACCGAACCGGACCAGTTACACCCCTACTCCTCTATTAGACTTTAAATAAAAAATAGTTAAAAACAAAAACCAAAACAAACAAGGAAGGAAGTGAGGGGGAGGAGCCAAAGCTCTCACCCCTCAAGCTGTTTCGGAATGGAGAAGTTTTTTTTTTAGAGAAAAGTTAGAGGTTCTCTCTCTAGGGATTGTTGAGATCAGCTAAAACATCTCTATTTTATAAATGTTCCCTTGAGGGCTAGCATTCCCATATGTAGTGGCTAATGGCTTAGATCTCTCGATTTGGTTTTACTGTATTTATGTTCATGTTGAGCTGCAGAATTTGCTCAAATATATGGCACGATGTTCTTACTATTTCCCCTTGCCTTCATGACATCTGTCTGGTATCTCTTAAAGGACGAGAGAAATAAACCTTGATCATATACATAATTTGGGAAACTTAATGTGCATCCATACTATAGCATAATTTGGTTGGAAAATTTAATTCTGGACGTAGCTTAAACTGTTCAAAGAATTGCTATAAGATATTATTCATTAGTTTTGTAGTCGAAAGAATTTTTGTTTTGGATTGTATAATATACTTTGTAGTCAAATAATAATAGATCTCAAATGCTTTAGGCCCTTCAGCTTTCGTTTCATCATTGATGCAGTCTTAATGCTTGTTCAGTTAGAGTGGCAATATATTTTTCAATTTTGATCATCTCATGTATTTTGACAGTCAAATATATATGATCATGACCTGTTTTCAAACATATTCTGGCAGTCAAATAGATACATAATTTTAAATAAAAGAGGAGAAAAAAAAAAGAAAAAAAAGATGATGATCTTACTGCTATTTAATGCACCTTAAATAGATGGTCTTATATATATATATATATATATATATATATATATATATATAATCTTTATATATAACAACCATAGCCAATGTTAAGCAAGAGCTGGTGCAATCTTTAAAAGGTAAAATGGACTGTCAAACTTATAATTAGCAGATAAGAAGCAAATAAATGACAGCAACTCAAACAATAATATTATCTATTTAGTGCACCTTCATCTATTTAAGGTGCATTAAATAATAAGTTTGACAGTCCATTTTGCCTTTTAAAGATTGCACCAGCTCTTGCTTAACATTGTTTATGGTTGTTATATATAAAGATATATGCTCATAAAACCATCTCAGTATGTGCTTTGAAATAACATGGAGTTTTTAAGCTTTAAGATATATGCTCATAAAACTGATGTGATGATTTTGTGATGATGGTTCTTATCTGAATTCCATTGTTTGAAGTGCTGATCAAGTTATTCTGTTTTCTTTGTGTCTGTGGTGGGAATGACAGGAATGCCTAGCCAAGTGCAAGGACAAGGAAGAATTGAGGTAGTTGGCATGTTCGGTGTTCCCATGTGTTCCACCTCAAGTGTGTAGATCAATAGCTCCACAACCTCCAAATTATCTTGTTGTCCTCTTTGTAAATTGTACTAGGACTCGGATTGGTCCTGCTTTGTATAAAATTAATATTTTCATGGAACTCTTAATTCAAGAAAAAAAAAATTAATAGAACAAAAAAAATTAAAAAATATATTATTAAATTTATAATATTTTATTATTATTTTAACTAATAGATGGATAATTCAATATAAAAATAAATTTTGAGTGAAATAACTGAATATAAAATTAGGTACATTTAGAAAATTCAATACTAAAGCTCTTACATATGGCACATGCTCATATTCCCAACATATATATTCCACATGGCCCATATGGCACATTGGGGCTAATTCTATGTCAGTCTGATGATAGGTCATATCATGATTTATAATAATGTAGTCGTCTTCCTACGTATCGCGTGGATCGGACTGCCCCGTCATTCTCTTTGTATATATATATAACTGCCTAGCTGGAAGTTTTTATTTTTTTCCTATTATTGAATATATTATCTTATCAAGAAATAATATAATATATGAAACAATATTGCAAGAAGAGCCGGGTCCAAGCGTTCATCGATCACGAGATTTATCGCATCTTTTTTTCGTGTCTTTTCTAATCATTATGGTTTTGCATTATTTGAAAAGCTAGCTCAGGGGAATGGATCTTATCTACATTTATTTTTCACCGACGAAATCTGGGTTGTTGTTTGATATCCTTGGGGACGGGAAAAAGATTATTAACCTTCAAGTGATCTTGAGGCTGTGAAGGGTCAAATTTAGACAACTTGTTTGCAGTTTTTCTGATCATGTAAGAGACGTTAATGTCCATGCATGCTTCTGTCAAGCTTGGCCTGATCTGGTCCAAATATATGGTTTTTTATCTGAGATCTTATAACGTCTAGCTAGCTACTACGTTTTAATGTAATATCGATGTTACTCTTTTTAAATAAAATAATTTTAATTTTGGATGACAATTCGAAGGGTAAAAATATAATATTATAAAATTAAGACAACTTGAAATAATTAGGTAATCGAGTCATAAGATATATACTTTGGTATATATATTCTTTTATGCCGTACGTGGACCATATTAAGATAATCCCAAAATATCATCATTTTAATTTCATTCTTTCTTCTAATTCTTTCTAAATTAATAAGATTTCATGAGCTTAATCTCAGTCGATGTGACCTGTCATGTGTCCCATATTATGAATTTTTAGTTTTGTCGTATCATTGAACATAATGTACAACATTTACGTTGAGATAAGATATCTTAGATATGGCACATGGCTCATATTCTGATCCATATATATTCCATAATAATTAATTCCAAAATCTTGTTTTTCTGATGAAAAGGGACATTAATGTCCATTCATGCATGCATGCTTCTGTCAAGTTTGCTGGCCTGATTAGGTCCAAAAATCATATGGTCATTGAATTTAATTAGAGTGAGCTTCAAGATTATATAATAGTTGGATGGAACTATCAGACTTTAAAAAAAATAAATAAATAAATAAAGGGGACGGCATTTTCAAGGCAGAGAAAAATTTTAAATAAATAAATCCCGATTAACATAAAATCAACATCAAACAAATTAGGTATTAAAGCCTAATGCTAGGCAAACCAAGAAAATTCAACCCAAACAACCCTCGTATACGTAGGGACAAATCATCGAAACCCACGTATACACAAATTTTCTCCTCTTAGCCCAACCTTGCTAGAAAATCTGCAAATTACCTTCTTTAAAGGGTAACCATCACTATCACAGACAGGATAGCTACTAGCTAGGTTCAAAATTTCTATTTTTTTCCTTATAATTCAAAGCATTTTGAATAGTGCCTTAGGAAGACAACTGTACGTAATGGATTGTATCTTTGGCTGAAAAATTGGTCACGGTTTTTTTGGATCAGTTGTGCTATGATTGATGGATGTATGCTGTTCAGGGCACTGCATTTATTTCTCATGTCTTTGTGCGGCTGCACTGGCTGGCATGGGACCAATGGCTGTTGTATCTCACTGGACCTGTCTTTTGAACTGACATATATTTTCAGGCTCATTACTGGTTTGGCGGGCCGAATGACTTTGCTTTTTCCCATGCAATAATTAATATTTTTTTTTAAAAAAAAAAGAAGATAATTTACGTGATCAAAACTAAAAAAACTTCAAAAAAGCATGTGATATATATTATATATTAATTAGTAATAAATAGTTGTAGTATAATTATTGTTTTACACTGCAATATTCCCATAAAAATGACATGAGTGCAATCGTATGTATCATTCATATATTAGTACTCCCAGGAAAATACAGAGCTGTATATGACTATTGATTAATTACTGATTGTTATAAACTGTATTCTTCTTCCGATTTTTATTTACCCTTTTTATATCTTCTAAAGTTTCGAACATACGATAACTCCAAAAGACGCTCCAAATTTAATTGGCTCCTTTATCTGAGAGCCTTATCCCTGATCATCTTATCACCAATATAATGTAGCTGGCCTACTTGTAGTCTTGTATTGATCAAGTACAAGCTGTTTCTTGGCAAAATTACTCGTATAATTATCATCACATCAAGATAAGAATTCGTTACATGATGAAAATACTCGTCATGTAACCATCTATAGCTAGCTGGTTATCAATATTCGTTACTTTATTTATTTATTTATTTATTTTATAATACTTCAATCTTTTCAATCAATTCATTAATTCTTAATTTTTTTTTAAAGATTGATGTACTGTTATTTCGCTAACCCAATACCAATGAGCTAGGGTAATGGCCAATGGGAACCGCTTCAATTACTTGTGTGGTAACTTCGATCCTGGGTTAGGCTGGCAAGCATCTTTGAAGTCTAAAAGCTGGTTATGAGAGTGAGATGAGAATTTTATAAATAATAATAATATAGTTTGTGAATAGTAGTGAAAGAATTTGGTTAAAGTTATTTTTGGGTTTCGGAAAAGGAAAGAGAAAAAATTGAATAAAAAATATTATAAAATTAAAATATTGTTAGAATATAGTTTTATAATATTAATTTTATTTCGAGATTTGAAAAAATTAAATTACTTTTTATTTTTTATTTAAAAGTTTAAAAAAGTTATAATAATTAATTTAAAAAAATTGTAATGATTAGTTTTAAAATTATATATATAAATTATGTTTATAAATGAAATCTGAAATGAAAATTTTGAAACGAGATTTATTTCCAAACCAAGCATGGTTTGCGCGCGGACGGGCAGGCCTATCGATCCATGTTCAATGGCGTGTAAGCTATTGCACAGTACGTACTTGCACTCACCCAATGTACAGTACTGATTTACCTCCTCCATATCACTGATCTGTCATTATCAAATGGCTTCGAGTATTCCATGCATGCATAATTTGCCTTTTTCTTATGATTGATCTGGTCACCATCAAAGGACTTGGAATATTGCATGCATGCATGCACGCGTACTAAAAGACACTTTATATAAAATATATATATACTAAATTGAGATATAAACAAAATATCATTTTCTCTTCCATTTAAAACAAGATTTCATGATGACATTCCGAGATCACCATATACGTGGCCTATTTGTTACATTCATTTTGCAATATGGGAAAATAATTTATTTTGAGAAGTGCTATACGACATCTATTGTAGTGGTGCACACAATGCATACACTACGTGGATGCCTCTCATCCAATTATTTTTTTTTTCTTCCTTTGGCTTCTCTCTCTCATCTCTCTCACCAGCGTCTCTCTCCCGTCTCTCTCTCATCAACTCTCTCTCATCATCTTCACTCTCTCTCTCATCTCCACTCTCTCTGTCTCTCGTCTTACTCTCTCTCTCATCTCCACTCTCTCATCCCTGCTCTCGGTCTCTCTCTTTCTCTCGTCTCGCTCTCTCTCTCATCTCTGCTCTCTCTCTCTCTCTCGTCTCGCTCTCTCTCTCATCTCTCGTCTCGCTCTCTCTCATCTCTGCTCTCTCTCTCTCTCTCGTCTCGCTCTCTCTCATCTCTGCTCTCTCTCTCATCTCTCGTCTCGCTCTCTCTCATCTCTGCTCTCTCTCTCTCATCTCTACTCTCGCTCTCTCTCTCTCGTCTCGCTCTCGCTCTCATCTCTGCTCTCGCTCTCTCTCTCTCTCTCTCGTCTCGCTCTCGCTCTCATCTCTTGTCTCGCTCTCTCTCATCTCTGCTCTCGCTCTCTCTCTCTCTCTCGTCTCGCTCTCTCTCTCATCTCTCGCTCGTTCTCTCTCTCATCTCCACTCTCTCTCTCTCTCTCATCTCTGCTGTCACTCTCTCTCTCTCGTTCTCTCTCTCATCTCTGCTCTCTCACTCATTTTCTCTCTCAAACATATGGTGTATATTTTGACACCTAATGTGTGCAAAATTGGCTTCAATAAACAGTGGCTTCTATATATAATATTTCATTTATTTTTGAATTAATCGTTGTGGTACTGGACTACTGCGCACACCATGTGGAACACGTTGATCGACTAATTACGTCCAGTCAACAATTGCCAGGCCAGCCGGGACCGATTCACAGTAGTTTATTGGTATTATCTAATGATCTACACGTGCCTAGAAAGAAAGAAAAGACAAATATATCTGGACGTATTTTCCCTTTATAAAATCTAGGTTTAGGTTTACATGATATATACACATATAATATATATATATAGGTATTTATATTAATATAATTACATCTTTCGATCGAGTAGCGATGAATATCATTATATCAGCTTTCGATCGGAAGAGAAGGAAAGCCAGCTCAGGCCAAAACACGTTTTCTTTTTTCCTTTTTCCTAAAGAATTTGTTTAGAGGATAAGTTTATATGACTTTTTATTAACTGCAAGCATGCTGATGATCAGCCATACATGATATACACATTAATTATACTTGAAAAGTCTAAAATTTCCAAGGGAATCGATTAGGCGCTATCTAGCTGGACCATTTATTTGAACATATATATATATATATATATATATATATATATATATATATGCTGAAGCTAGGAAATTATACATAGACGGTCCATGCATTACATGATTCAGAATCCCCACATGATACGCTACAGTCTATAACGACAGCGAAAACACAGGTGTCTCGAGTGGCTAAAAATAATTAGAACCACTTTCCTGCATTTAGGCAGCCAAAAAAACAAACACAACATGCACCACTTACGATAATTCCAAATTGAGAGTCCCTCCACTGACCACATCAGTGTCGACCCTGATTCGAGAGCCTTCGAAAGCCTAATTATCTCTTGTATATTAAATTAGAACTATCAATTTGAATCTATAAATAGACACACATATATATATATATATGTATGTATGTATAATAAACAAATTTTTCCACACATTAAAATATATCCTTGTCCAATCATCTCTTATAATGAGGCGTCATACATTTATAAAATTAGAGGTGTCACTATATAACACAAACCATGAATTCGACACGATTATAATACAAAAGATAAACAAGTTTAGATTTGATATAAATTGGTTTGGGTCAAAATAGGTTAACCGGATAAGACATGACTAATAAATGGATAAATTTCAGGTCAACCCGGAAACACACGATCAACCAATATACCACGAATAAGTTCTATTTTAAAAATTTATAAATCTTTAGCCTTATATGTATTTTATTGTTATTGGAAATATGTGATATTAATATTAATATTTGACTCCGTTATACCTTGATCTATTAAAATCTTTTTGTTGATATTTAATTTTATTTTTTTTAAATATTAGTTTTCTTATATATTACTAGATTAGATTTTGATAATAAAATATTTTATCATCTATTCAATTGTAATTGTCAATTATTTATATAGTTATCATTGTATTATATATGAAATTATATTAATTGAATTAAAAAAAATAAATGTACAAGTCATCAGCTCAACCCATGGATTTATATGAAATAGATTAAATAGGTTGAAGTGGGTTAAACGAGTTGAAACGGGTTTAATGGATCATGTCCAGGTTAACTTAATAAAAGTTAATTACTAAATAGTTTAAGCGGACCGGTTGTATCGTATCATGTCACCCATTAATTAAATGGGATGGATTTGGGTTTTAGGGTTTAACCCATTTAAAAAATAGATAAGGTTTTGGTTGACCCATATAATTTAATATCCATAACTTGACACAATATGAACAATTACAATTGCTAACCCTATATAAAATAACAATACCGAACAACAAAATTATCTTGGAATAATTATTCTGTTGCTAAAATTATTTCCAACGTAAAATAAAGAAAGCTCTCTGGACCTGATAATATATATTTCCAAGTTAGAACAAATACAACAAAAACCGCATAGGTCTGTTGATCAGGGAGCCTCAATTATTCCCAAAATAATTTCGTACTTACTACTCCTGTCGAATGAGCACGAATTTCGCTCGAGCTGTGCTATAAAGGTATATTTAATAATGTTTAATATAGAGTAATGTGAGGATATTTTTCACATTCTGCACCCAAATATATTTAACTCACATTTTTCATAGGGTGGGGATATTTTTTTATAGAGTGGGATGTGGGGTGATGAATAGTGATGAAGAATAATTTTTCTAAATTAAATTCCCGGCCCTTAATTTAGTTCTTTAATTTATTTATATACTTTTCATAATTTATTGTGAACAATTTTCAAAATATATTTATCAATATACAGAAATTCAGTGAGAGTTTAACAAAACATATATCTAGCAGCTTTCTAATTTCTATCAGTATATTTATTAATATATATATATATATATATATATATATATACCTAGTCAGTATAATATAGTAATAAAAGATCATAAATCCTTGAGGAGAAGGGTTTTTACCATTTAACAAGATATTTTCAGCGTTAATATAAGAACAAGAAAATTAATCTAACTGCAAGGAACTCAAATAAAAATAGAAAAAACTCATGTACGTATAAAAAGAGAGTAATAAATTACAACAAATTGTAGAAAATCGAAAGATCATAATTAATCAAAGGAGGATATTTCAAAATTATACATTATATTTTTTTATTTAAAAATACATATTAAGGCTGAGAGTTTATTTTAATTTTTTGTACAATTTTAATAAGAAAGCTTGTACATATATATACATTAAATATATATATAATTAATCTACTCATTAGCTACTATTCACTACCCCACCCTATATTCTATGAAAAAAAAACTATAAAATGTGGGATGTGAGGGTAAATAGTAACTGATGTGTAGCAAAATATATATATATATAGAATAATGCTACTGCGACCGACATTTCTAATCGAGAAGCTGACTGACAAGTGCAAATGCACTTTTTTATTGTTATATATTTTAAAAACTTTTAAACAAATAAAAAAATATCAATTCACTAATAATACTTCTTTAACCATTAAGTTAAAAAAATAAAAATTAAAAAATTACAATCGATCAATTTTGTCGGTCAATTTCATCAGTCTAAGTAACTTTTTCTATAATTTAAAAAAAATCTAATCAACTAATATAATCATGTAATTTAATTAAAAATAAATTTAATTTTATAAAACTTGATCTTCTTTTATTTTTTAGCCAATTTTTATAAAATTAAATTCATTTTGAATTAAATTACATGATTATGTTGGTTGATTAGATTTATTTTTTAAAAAATTATACAAAAAGTTAATGTTCTAAAATTTTTAATCTTGATTCAAATAGCAAGAATATATATATATATATATAGCTATAATAAAACAGTATTAATAAAAAGAGATGTATATCATTACCCGTTACAGGACCTGTCTTTTGAACTGACATATATTTGGCGGGCCAAATGACTTTGATTTTTTTCATGCAATAATTAATATTTTTTTTAAAAAAAATAGAAGATAATTTACGTGATCAAAATTAAAAACTTCAACAAAGCATGTGATATATATTATATATTAATTAGTAGTACATAGTTGTAGCTAGTTACATTATTATTGTTTTACAAGTTTAAAGCATATTTTTGGATACATAAAATAATAAAAATGTTTTATTATATATGAGTATTACTAATCATCCGCATCACTTATTATATTTATTTTTATTTTTATTATTTTATTCTTTCAAATTAATTTCTCATCATCTATATACCATATATTTAGTAAAAAAAATTGAAAATTACTATGATATATGTTTTGAGGATGATAGGTATACTTTTTTATTATATATAGTAGCAAGACCAATAGGTTTAACTATGTCAATTTTTACGGCTTCAATTTTCAAGCAGCAAAATAAGATTTAGATCTGATTTTTTTATTTTATTTTATATTACTTAATTATTATATTTTTTTAAAACTTCTAAATAAAACAGGTCCTGCGCTCACACAATCATGTCCAGCACTACTAATTTACCTTTTTCTTTATTTATATATATTGATCTATCATCATCGAATGGCCGCTGGCTTCGAATATTACATGCATGCATAATTTGCCTTTTTCTTAGAGAAGCTCAGAAGTGCTAGCATTTTTTTTTTTTTTGTCATTATTTTTGTATTCTTTTAAATATTTTTACAATATTATTAAAAAATATTTTCTTACTCGTTAAGTAAATATAATATATATCGGCATCTAACTGGACACAAGTTTCGGTGAGAGTAACTTTTTCCATTGATCATGGACTTCGAATTTTAGAAATGTTCCAATGCCGTACGTCAAATCTGATGCTACAGTGTATATATAATTCAAAATATCATTTTCTCTTCCGTTTAAAACAAAATTTCACGATGAGTTTTCCAGATCACCATACGTGACCTAATGCTACGTTCGATAAGGTTCTGTTTGGATTCAGAAAGTGTTTTATCTCACCGTTACAAATTTTCTAAATTTTCATATAAAATAAAACACGTTGGGACTAATATCTAGTCAATAGTTACCCAATGAGGATTGATGCACATTAGTTAATGAGTTTTGCAATAAATCAAAAACTGTTCACACCACACACTCCACACATGACGTATAATTTTTTTTTTTATATAGGATGTGGGGATATTTTTTATAGATCAGTGTGTGGTGTGGGGTGGTGAATAGTATCTAATGAAAATAATTTTTCTTAATTAATTGGCATTATCTAATGATCTACACACGTCCAAAGAAACAAAAGGCAAATGTATATGGACGTGTTTTCCCTTTATAAAACCTTGGTCTAGGTGTGTGTATATATATATATATATATATATATATATATCTTGTATATTAAATTGGAACTGTCAATTTGAATATATATACATATATAAACATATATAGTTAATTTTCGAAACATTAAAATATATCCTTGTCCAATCATCTATTATAAAGGGCATACATTTATAAAATTATGGATGACAATATATGACACAATCTATAAACTTGACACAATCACGATACCAAATAAACATGTATAGGTTTGATATAAACTAGTTTGGATCAAAATAGGTACTTGACCCGATAAGATCACATGATTTAGGATTAAATTTCGGACCTTGATTGCACAACTTAAAAGTTCGTGATGATTCCACTGATCACTTCCATCTAGAGATAGTTATTGGCCTCATGTCAAAAAAGAAAAACAATAAAAAAACCGAGACAAAATTAGCTGATGGGCTCACATGAGTTCAATGCTATATTAATATTAATGATGTACATGTAAAGTACGGAGTAAAAGTCATTCCTATATTAGTGATGATCTTACTTATTATATATCCGGCCAACGTGTTCGGTACTGTATACAAATAGATAATACATGATTTAGTCTCTTTGTTTTTGCAAATGAAATGAGATGAATTAAGATTAAAGTTCAAAATTAAATAAAATATTGTTAGAATATATATTTTTAATATTACTTCTGTTTTGAAATTTGAAAAAATTGAATTTTTCATTTAATTTTGTATGAAAATTTGAGAAAATGATAATGCTTAGATTAGATGAGATGAGTTAAGATGAATTGTGAAAACAAACTAGGAAAAAACCCAATTGGCTTGCCTCTTCTCCTCTATAAAAAGCCGAGTTAGTGACACTCACAATCACACCAAAACCCATTATGGCGATGAAAGGGTACATACTCATAGGCCTTCTTGTTCTTGTTTCCTCTTTCGCCAACACCATCAATGCTGATGCTATCACTTCCAGTTACGGCATTTCTACACTCAACAGGACCAGTTTTCCCGAAGGTTTCACTTTTGGTGCAGGATCATCTGACTATCAGGTAAGCCCCAGGTTTTCTACGTACATGTTTATATCTTACATATTTTGAGTTTTAATCCGTTCACAAAATAAGTTATGCATATACGTGCATGCCCCAATAAATGTTTGAATTCCAGTATGAAGGTGCAACGCCGTTGGAAGATGGCAAAGGAGAAAGTATGTGGGATTATTACAGCCACAAATACCCAGGTCTCTGATCTCTCTCTCTCTCTCTCTCTCTCTATATATATATATATATATATATATATTACGCACGAAGCGTTGATTGTTTTAGAGAATATAAGATAACTAAGTTTATCTATATCTCTGGTCTCAAAAATGAGAAAATTATTATTTCAGATGACATGAAGACGAAAAACTAAGAACGTACTGCTATTTCCAGAAGAAAAAAAACAATTTGACATTTTGGGGAGTTTTGAATACAAAAAACATTTTAATTCATCTCATCTCATCTAATCTAATTATTATAACTTTTCTAGATTTTCATACAAAATATAATAAACAATTCAACTTTTTCAAATCTCAAAACAATAATAATATTAAAAAAATATTTTAACTATATTTGATTCTTTTTTTAAATTCCATCTCAATTTCTTTCATCTCAACTCACTATCCAAACCTCTGATTAATCTCCGAAGTGAAATACTAAGGCTATAATCAGAACACAAACTTACATCAACCCATTTATAGGACTCACTATTTTTTCAAATTCCTATAAAAAAATTAAACTTATCTTTACCTACTGCATACATTCAAACACATATCTCAATCTATTTATATTCAAACACGTTTTAATGAGACCCATAAAATACTAATATGCACAAATCAACTTAGATCATGTCAACTGAAATCACCTTAGCATCCAAATATATAATATATGACCCATTAATCATTAAAAATATTTTCGAACAAACTTTGTGGTTAGGCTTCTGCTTTAGTCTTAAATAATATTATTAATTGGATTTGTTTGAAACTGTAGAGAAAATACTGGATGGCAGTAATGGAGATGTAGCTAATGATCAATATCATCGCTTCAAGGTACGCGTATCCTTTTCTTTATAACCCGTTTTGTGGATAAATAAGAGTAAAAGGTATATACCACATAATAAAAAAATTAAATGATCAGGTAGCATTTTCGTTCCGCTTCCATTCTATTATGATGAGCTAGCTTTGTGATCAAGTCCTAAAACTAAAAATAAATAATTATTATTTTAAAGAATGTTATCTGAGAAATTGTTAAAAAAAAAAAAAAAAAAAGGAAAATGCTTTTTTTCTAACTTTTTTATGCTCAAAAAATAATTATAAAAGATTAATTGTCTTTTTGGAAATTTTAGGAGGACTTTGTGCTTCTGAAGGATATGAATGCAGATGCATACAGATTCTCAATCGCATGGTCCAGACTGATACCAAGTAATTAATTACATGCTTTTCTGCATCAATGATATATCTCTAGCAATTAATTTCCGATGCCTATATATATTCATTGTCTATTTTTTAAAAGCTTTCGATATGATATATAATCATAAGTCATAAGTACTATTCGTTTGTGTTCAATTTTCAGCCGGAAAGATTAGTGATGGTGTGAACCAGAAAGGAATCGACCACTACAACCAGGTCATCGATGAACTCGTAGCCAAAGGTCACGGGCGTCTACATTAATCTATCATCATATACTAATAAGGAGGTGGTCATGTCCACCTATAAGTAATTCACTGATCATGTATTAATGGTACTTAGAATTATTGAAATGCAGGTCTTACGCCCTATGTGACACTCTTCCACTGGCACATCCCAATGGCCTTAGATGATGAGTATGGCGGTTTCTTAAATCAAAGCATTGTGTAAGTGATGACTAAGTCACGACCGTATCACCAACATTCCATATATAGAAATGGCTAATTCTAATATATCCATGCATGGGTACGTAATTTTTAGGGAAGACTTCAAGGACTTCGCAGAGCTTTGCTTCAAGGAGTTTGGTGATAGGGTAAAGCATTGGACCACCGTCAACGAGCCTCATATGTTCTCCAATGGTGGATATGCAGCAGGGGTTTTAGCACCTTTTAGATGTTCGAGCTGGCAAAATTTGAATTGCACCGGTGGGGATTCAGCGACGGAGCCATATACCGTCACCCACAATCTGCTTCTTGCTCATTCAGCTGCCGCAAACTTGTATAAGACCAAATATCAGGTTCCAATACTATTTTATATTTACCAAAGTTGAAGTTTACACCAACAAAATATCATATATAATATATATATGTATGCCTTTGTCGTACGGACGTTGTGTTGACTTAAACTAGATCAATAGACATGGCTTGATTAACCAAATCACGTTCACTATGTTCAGGCAGAGCAAAAAGGTGTTATAGGGATAACACTTGATTGCGATTGGGTGGTGCCATATTCTCAATCGGAGAAAGACCGTGCTGCCGCGTTACGTGACGTTGATTTTAGGTTCGGATGGTATGTATTTCTTTAATTAGTTTTTTTCCATGTTCACACCTGTTTTAGTTTTTAAATTATAGGACGATTACATCGCAATTCATATCCTGATCTCAATTTGTGGATGGTTTTATATTTCGTTGCAGGTACATGGAACCCCTAACAAAGGGTCGCTATCCCCTCAGCATGCGTACGCTTGTTGGTGAAAAGCGATTACCCAGATTCAGCGTAAATGAATCGAAGCTGTTGATCGGATCATACGACTTTATCGGATTAAACTACTATACTACCAATTATGTTGCTGATGCAACTGAAAATAACTCTCTGAACAATAGCTACTTGACAGATCCTCGTGTTAATAAAACAGGTTCGCGCGACGGGGTCCTCATTGGTCCACAGGTATATGAATTATAAGTAAATTAATATAAATTTTTCATTGTATAAGATTCCGAATGGATGATATTGGATCTTACAAACGTTGTCATCTGTACCAACAGTACATGATGGCAAACGAAAACAGTCTTGGGCAAATTTTTATGTAGTGATCAGTTATTTTCTATAAATCTCAGGCTGGTTCAAGTTGGCTCTATGTCTATCCTGAAGGAATTTACGGTCTTCTTGTCTACACAAAAACCAAGTACGGTGATCCAGAAATTTACATCACTGAGAATGGTAATTTTCTCAACCTTTTTCAATTATTGTTGCATAAAGTCGATGGTGAATTCTTGTATGTCCCATTTTATCTAATTAAGCTAAACTGTAATCTTTTATTAGGAACCGATGAGCTCAATAATGCCTCAATTCCTCTTGAGGAAGCTCTTATGGACACCCACAGAATTGATTATCATTATAAGCACCTTGAGCAGGTTCATAAGGCTATTGGGTAAGTGCTTAATTCATACAACTCTGTCTCTCTCTCTCTCTCTCTCTCTCTCTCTCTCTCTCTCTCTCTCTCTCTCTCTCTATGTATCATCTATGACCTTTAATTCATTTTTTTTTTCCTTGGAATAGGGAGGGCGTGAAAGTTAAGGGATACTTTGCTTGGACATTCTTGGACGACTATGAATGGTTTTCTGGTTATACGATTCGATTTGGCATCCACTTTATCGACTATGAGAACGGATTGAAAAGATATCCTAAACTTTCAGCACAATGGTTCAAGAATTTCCTCAACAAATAGAAATGAAGATTTTCGCACTACGAACTGCCTATCAAACTGGGTGGTCTCAGATCAATAAATTGAGCATATAGCTCTTCTCTATGAATATTGTACTTTTTGAATTATCTAATGTTCTTTCTGTATCGGCTGAAACGCTTGCAGAATAATAAATTGCTCTACGGATGCAGGTGATCTGTGTCTTTAATTATGCGTGGGTTGTTCAAATTTTCACATTTTTAGCGTGTTGAAATTTTACAAACTAACCCAAAATTTTCACACAAAATAAAATAAATAATTCAACTTTTTCAAATCTCAAAACAATAATGATATTAAAAAATAATATTTTAACAATATTTTATTCAACTTTTAACTTTCAGTTAAAACCATCTCATTTCATCTTACTTTATCAATGATCGAAATGCTTTGGGCTTTTACATCGACTTCAGATCCCGACCATGCATCACCTAAAGTTTCTAATTAAAATCCTAACTACTCTGCTTATTGAATGGGTTCAAATTTTATTAATGCCTTAGCATTTCACTTGTGATATGTTGAGTTTAGATCTCAAAATATTCTTGTTTTTCTTTATTCTAATGGCTACCATAGATACATAGTAAGTCCTCGAGTGACAAATTTGAATTTTTTTTTTATTATTCATTAGATTTAAGGAATTGTAAGATATAATAATGGAGCTTTCTAGTAGGTTTGAATTAATTAGTCTAATGAATCTGATTGGAAGCCTCTTAAATATAACTTAATTCTGAGACATTCTTTCATACATTTTTTATAGTTCAATGCAATGGCAGAACCAACAATTGTGTCGAGAGGGGGCAAGCTCTATACCAGCAATTGTGTCATATTTATGTAAAGAGTAATGCTAGATACAGTTTAGAATTTGCAAGCTCTATGCACTTTTTTTGGAAAAAAAAATAGGGTCCATCGTTAAAAAATTATTTTTTCATATGGGTCATAGTTTTACCAATTTTTCACAAAGGGAGTGTACGGAGTTTGCACATCTTAAGACTGCAAACATCATCTCTATTATGTAAATTAAAAAGTGATTGAAAAATCATAAAAACATAACTACAAATATTAGAGGTGTAACCAGGCCGGTTTGGTTCGGTTTTGAACAAAACTTGGGACCGAACGGGACCGAACCGGTATGTACCAATTTTGTATTTTTAAAAATCGATTACGCACTGGTTACCTTCTTAAACCAGTACTTCCGGTTTTACCGATTTCGATCCATTTAAGTTCAGTTTTCCGGTTTTAATAAAGAGACAATTTGTCATAAAAAAAATTTTTTTATAGAAAAGAAAAACTGCAATAAAAAAAAAAAATCTGTTTTATTAAAAATCTGCTTTAAAAAAACTGTTTATAAAAATCTGCTTTATAGAAAAATCTGTATGTAAATGCTATAAAAAATCTGCTTTATAGAAAATGAAATAGAAAAACTCTGCTTAATAGAAAATGAAATAAAATTAAATTAAAAAAAAAATCTGCTATAAATGCTATGAAAACTGTAAAGAAAATTCTGCAATAAAAAAATACTAATAGTATACTATATCATTGATAGTGATAGTATTAGTATTACTATATCATTATTGCATATATAATTATTTAGTATAACGAATACTATAGTGATTTATATATAGACTTAAAGTATATTACTAATAGTAATATAGTATTAGACTATTAGTATTAGGCCATAAAATGTAAATTGTAATTAACATACATTATATACTAATGTATATTATTATTACTAATTTACTAATGTACTTATCAAAAGGAATATATTGAGAATTTATTAGTCCATAAAATATTATTAATACATATATTTTATATTTAAAGCATATGATCAAATAAATGTTCATATTTATTATAAATTATAATAACATTATTTTATATATAATTTATATTTATATTTTTAAATATAAAAGTATATATAATATAAAAAATATTATATAGAATATTAAAAGAATTAATTTAAGATATATAATATATGGAACCGGTCCGGTCCGATATGGTTTTAAAAAGCCTAGAACCGGAACCGGACCAGTACTGGCCGGTTTTGAAAATAAGGAGACCGGTTCCACCAATTCGTGCCGGTTCAGACCGATTTTCTGGTTTATTTGTACACCCCTAACTACAAACTATTTTTCATATAGATCATCGACTTTAAATAATGATTCTTATATTTTTACTTTGGATCCATGTTAAAAAGGCCAATATTATATAACCAAACACTTTGCGATCCATATTAATAAGTTTATTATTTCTCTTAAACTTAGTTTTAATTTTAATTTTGAAGAGGCTACATCCTTAAAAATAGATAATATATTGAAATTAAACATAGTTTTGGGACTATAAGAAAGAAACAAAGAAAAAATAAATAAAAAATAAAATAAAATAAAAATTGGAGAGAGGCATTTGATCTAGGTATATTTAATTTTAGAAAATTTTAGAGAACATAAGAAGATTGTCAATTTTTTGGAGGGTCATTTTCTATATTTGTAGAATTATGTATAAAATTTAGGAGGTATTTTATGTTTTGCCCCCATTAATTGTTAAGAAAACATCTAATGGAACTTTCCCCTCCAATCACTACCATATTGATCCTTTAGTGTTGTTCTGGTAAGAGGATTTGGCCCATAAGCCCAACGTTAACACAAATATCAGCACTCCATTCATCGATCCACTTGAAACAACAATAACAAAGCTTGCGAGTGTAGCAGCTTTTCACCAAGGCATCAACCAATAATTGGCAACCAATCCCTTTGCTCAACATCAAAATTAACTATCATGCGACCAGAAAATTGACATGCTTCATAGTGTATATACCATCCCATACTACACACACTACCAGCAGGGTAGAGGAGGTAGACTTGGATGAGGGTGAAATGGCATGGGGGGAGTATATGCGAGTTTGAGTCGCTGTAAATGATCTTGAGCCATTACTACGAGGCACAAAAATTTCCATTAATGCAGGCAAAACATCTTGGGTCTGACTCTCCTATGAAAAACTTCCAAACTTCTATTATGGATGTGGTCACCTTGGCCATGCAGCAAAGGAATGCCAGTCATGGAAATACTCTAAAGGTGATGTCTTTCCCTACGGTGCATGGCTGAAAGCCAAAGCATTGGATGGAAGATGAAGGAAAATATCCCAATACACCCACAAGCCCCCTCTACGGCTGCCTCGAAAAATGTGATGGCCATAGCGGGGGTTCCTATGCAGGGAGGAGCAGGCGATGGAAGTTGCGACAGGGTTGACTGACTTGTGTTAGGTGATCGATAGCAAGCGAGTTTTGCAGAGAACTTTGTGGGGGCGTGGACCTAGCCTCGTAGAAAAGGTGATCTCCTCGAAAACAACTGAGTGAAAGGAGAGTCTCGAGGAGGCAGAGTAGGGATTGCTCTTAAAGTTAACTCTATGACCAACGTAGCTGCTGACAGGTCTAGAGATGGGAGTAGAGAACAGTTACCTCGCAAGGATGGGCCGAATATTGAGGGGTCTGAGGAGTTACACCTCACGTCGAGTTACATTCCGATACAGGAGGAGTTTGAGGTTGATCGTGGGAATTCAACTGGGAGTATCTGTAGTCAAGGGAAACATGTGCCAGCTCTCAATAAACGATCTCTACATGACATGTTACATTCTGGGGGTGTGCTTGGAATGGATACTGACTTCCCAGGGGACACTGAGCAGCATCTATTTGGGAGTGAAAGGGTTGTGCCGTCACTAGTCTTGAGGGAGGGGACTATTGAGATCCTACTTGGGAAGTTACTCAAAGCAGCTGGACTTAGCCTCATAGAAAGAAAGGGCTCAGCAGACCATCCGTCTAGGCCCAAGTAGGGAAGGCCTTGCAAGAAATGGACTAGAGCCTGCCCTTTTTTGCTTTTAAATCCAATAGATAGCACTCTGCAGCAGTTTGAAAAAAGGGAAGAGGAAGGCCACTCTGCAGCCTTCTAAGGCTTCAAAGCGTGGGAGGTGCAGTTTGAAGGAGGATGGGTATGGTATTACAAGCAATTTATATCCAACGATGGAGGCTGCAATGCAGTCCTGCCGAGACCAATGAAAGCCATAACTTGAAACTCTTGTGGGCTTAGGAACCCACGAGGAGTTAGAGCACTTCGTGACTTGATCATGAGGGAAGATCCTCGTGTGGTGTTTTTACAAGAAACTAAGATGACTACTCTTCAGATGGAACATGTATGTGTTACAGTGAATTTTGACTGTTGTTTTGCAATGGCCTGTGAAGGAAGAAGTGGGGGTTTGGATCTACTTTGGAAGAACGAAATAAATTTATCCATTAAGAGTTTTTCCTTCAATCATATTGATGCTGAAATTCAGGATGATGAGAGGGGGATTGTTTGGAAATTGTCTAGATTGTATGGTCATCCAGAAACTGAGAAAAGAGGAGAAACTTGGAGTTTGCTCCTAGCTCTGGAGGAAAATGGGGATGTTCCTTGGCTTGTTTGTGGTGATTTCAAGCATGCAAGACATCTTCCCTTTCATCACCACAAAACACACATTCTCCCTCAGTCACAACTTGTTTTTTCCTAAGATTATGTCTAGTAGGCATGATCTCTTTGATAGCTTTCCAGGCAAATATTTTCCCCTTAGAGGGAAGTTGGATCTTCCAAATTTCTTTACATAACCTCTTCAAAATTGCAGCATTCAAAGATTCCCCACATTGCCTACAATGAGTTAAAGACCGAAACAACCTATAGCCACTCTTTACAGTATAGTCACCATGTGTTTCTTGAGTCCAATAAAGGAGGTCTGGCCCTCCATGACTTAACACAATATTCAGAATTTTTGAGGCCACACTAGGTGAAAACATAGTATTAATCTTGCCTACATCCCACAAATGATGAGTAGCATCCAATAAAGAGTCCACAGTGGCATCTTCCTCATGAGCCATAGCCCCACCTTCACTCTGTATAGTTGGCAATTTAGGCATCCCAGGTACCCAATAATCTTTCCAAATCCTTACTCTATGACCAGTACCAATCCTCCACTAACAGCCAGTTGCCATCTTGTGTATAGTGCTCCAGATACCTCTCCACACAAAAGAAGGGTTGGACCTCATTTTAGCCTGCTTAGTCTCACACATCTTAGACCAGCTCATCCAGTGAATTTTGTTCTCATCGTTCCTCTGGCCCCACCAGAATTTAGCTATCAACTGTTCAAGCTCAGTGCACAAGGTGGAAGGTAATTTGAAGTAGCTCATGGAATAGGTAGGGATGGATAGTGCAACAGCTTTAATCAGAATTTCTTTTCTCCCAACTGAGAGCATCTTTTCTTTCCACCCCTGCAGTTTTTTCCAGACTTTATGTTTAATATCAGAAAAAGCTTTCTATTTGGACCTCCCAGCCAAGGGTGGAAGCCCTAAATACTTTTCAAACTGCTGACTATGTTGCACCCCCAAAGCTCCAGTATCTCAGCTTGTTTAACAGTGTGCATATTACTGCTAAAAACAATACTTTTCTTTTCTTTATTGATCTTTTGGCTTGAAGCTACTTCATAACAGTCCAATAAATCTTGAATCCTCTGGTTTTCATCCACAGTAGCCTTGCAAAACAAGAGGCAATCATCAGCAAAATGTAGATGAAAAATGTTAGGAGCCCTTCTGCACACTTTTATAGCTGTGATTTCCCCTCTCCCCTCAACTCTTTTCAACAAAAAAATTAACCCTTCAGTGCATATGAGGAACAAATATGGAGATAAAGGATCCTCTTGTCTAATACCTCTAATGGGAACAATAGGTCCTTTAGGCTCTCCATTTATCAAATTTGAAAAAAAAGATAGATTTAACACACATCATCACTAAATCAATCCATTGAGCAGCAAAACCCATTTTCTCCATAACAGATGCTAGATAGGACCATTCCACTCGATCATAAGCTTTACTCATGTTCAACTTAATAGACATAAAGCCTTCCTTACCATTCAAGAGCTAGAGATGATCACATCAAGCAAATTTTTAAATCTATTTGCTAGGACTTTAGATACTAATTTATACAACACATTGCATAAACTAATAGGCCTAAACTCAGAAATCCTCTCTGGCTTATTCTTCTTAGGAATTAAAGTAATGAAAGTGTGATTGAGGAGGGAGGTAGGATACCAGTTATGAGGATTTGTACAACAGCATTTGTCACATCATTCCCCACTATGTGCCAATATTGTTGGGAAAAAATGGGGGTCATACTATCTGGTTCAAGTGACTTAGTAGGATGCATTTGGTCTAAAGTTGTCTTGACTTCTTCTCTGGAAAACTCCTTAAGTAAATCATCATTCATTTCTTTAGTAACTTTACCACTCAGGCCATCCAAAAAATCCTAGTTATTGCTTTGTTGCTCAGACTGAAATAAAGACTAAAAGTAGCTCAAGATGAGATGGTCTCTATTCTCATCATATTGCCATATCCATCCTCACCTTTCAAACCGTTGATTATGTTCTTACTCTTCCTCTGAGAAGCCTTGTGGTGGAAGAACCTTGAGTTTCTATCCCCTCCCTTAAGCCACAGAGCCTTTGCTCTTTGCTTCCAAAGGATTTCCTCCTTCTCCAACCATGACTGGAGATTGTTTCTAGCATCCAACAAAGCCTCTTTTGAGACCCTACTAGTATCCTCAAGTTGTAGTCTTTGAATGTTGGCTCGAGCTCTCCTTATGTTTAAAAGTACATGTCCAAATTTCAGTTTGTTCCATTCTTCTAACGCCCTGCTGCAACTAGTCAATCTGCCAGCTATATCAACCATGTCTCGAAATGATATCCCCACACTCCTTATCCTCAACCCACATGGCCTCAAATCTAAACAGTTTATGCCTAGCCTTGTTAGCCTTAGCATTGGGAAGTAATATAATTGGCAAGTGATCTGAATTAGCTGCAATGCCATGAACAACTCGAGCAGTAGGGAAACATTGGCAACATGATCCATACCAGGAATGATGAACTGTTTCTTGATGTTGTCCTAAGAATCCTACAGCAAAGTTCCCAAGAAACCTTTGAGTTGTTTTTTCTAATCTGTTGGAGCAGTTGGTATAGAAGAAACATGAGGATTTTCGAAAGAAGAATGTGAGTGCAGAGGCTGCATTGGAAAGTAGCTTGGCAATGCAGAGATCCTTCAAAGCATTGAAACACAACCCTATACCTGCTGGAAGGCATCACTGCAGATGCGAAGCTCCCCCTTCTAGTATTTTCAAACTAAATGTTGATGGAGCATTCTCTACTAATGGAGTTGTTGTTGGAGTTGGAGCAATCTTAAGGGACTCGAAGGTGGCTGTTCTAATGTCTGTAGCAAAGAAGGAGCATGCTGCTTTAAATGCAGTGGAGATAGAGTGTTTGGCTATTTTGCAAGGCCTCCAGCTTAGTGTCCACCTTGGTATTCAACATCTAGTGATTGAGAGTGACTCTCTGTTGGTTACCACTGAATTTGCTAAACCAGGATCTTCAAAGGCTGCAATTGGAAATATTATTAAGGAAGCAAAGGAACTGATGACTCTCTTCAACTCCTGTGCAATCCAATACGCTAATAGAAGCTACAATGCAGCAGCACATGCACTAGCCAAATTTAGTTTCAGTGTTAAGGAGATTAGTTTATGGTGGGGTTCATACCTAGATGTAATCACTAATATCCTTTGGATTGATTCTCTTGTATAAGCTTTTGATTATGATGAAATGAAGTCAAACTTCCTATCATAGAGAGAGAGAGAGAGAAAAAAAAGTACCTATCATACATATCATCTATCATACTCAGCACCTTAATAAAATAAATAGAATTTCCATACGTATTTATTATAAATACCAACACAATCATGTATTTTCTTGATGCTATCATATAGCAGCACCACTATTGAACTGAACTTGTTTAAAAGTACTACAACATCTATCGAGGTTTAATGCATCCTGGTTGGGATCAGAATAGAAGCTAAACTAGTGACTAATAGATCATGTTGGAAAGTATTGAGCCCATAATTTTCTATCCCACCAACATTGACAGAATAGACCAATCTGTTGTGTTACTCCAATTGAATATAGGTGGAGTTTATAATACAAGTTGTGTAACTGTACCACGAGTACTGAAGTAGCCTACTTAGTTCAAAATACATGTGTACTGACCATCATGTTTTTAATAAGAGTTTACCCCTTCCTGTGTATCTATATTATAAAGACAGAATACTACACTGATTCAACACAATCAAATTTATATGGCATTTCAATATAACCCAAAAAGAACTTGTTGATAAAATGGAAAAGCATTGTGACTTAAAAAGAAATTACCTATCCATCTACACTGAGAATCCCCCCAACCAATTTGGCATCTCTCTGAGATCCTTCATGAGCCAGAATTATCCTTCAGAATACCACAAAGCCCAGTTGTAACACATATTTACTACACTGCATGTGAACACGCCTTGCCACTAACAAAATACTTTAGTAATGTGGCAGACCTCAGCTAGCCATATACTTGCTCATCTCAAAAAGGCAAAATTTTCAAAGAAGTGGCTTCTCAAAGTATGTTCCTAGGCAGCTCCCTAAGTCTCTCTAGGAGACTCTCCTTGGGACTGCCTCTCGAACTGGTATGTATTCATGAATTTGTCAAACTCAAGTTGTCTCTCCATAAGTACCCTCACATGCCCACTCAACTCATCATATTTTCCTTGTAATGCTCAGCCTCCATTTTATGTCTTCCCACTACTTCAACGTATTGCTTATCGCGTTCATGCTCAATTACCCGAGTAGTCTCCGGTATTACCATCTCCTCTAATCCTCCAGCATACCCTGCTCGTGCACCTAATACCTCCCTAAACACAGATCTTGCTGCATATGTGGTCCGCTACTCTGGGTCTATATCATTGAACTTTCCAACCATGGATTTCTGCACAATCATATTAAATCAGTAACTTCATTACATGTTTCTATATATTGTTGGCATCAAATTAACTAGCTTAGATAAAATGCTGAAACAAATAAAATCCAACGTAGCCTATAGTTGTCTCACATAAATCTCTTCAGCTTCTTCTGTCACAGACTTTCCCTTCTTTTTAGACCAGCAAACATCTTTGTAGAACTCAACCAAGTTGGATATCGTGGAACGAAGCATGATCAAGCAAAAGTGTTAGCCCATATTGCATCATTAATTGATAACAGGTTATATACGAATCTGGTCCTCAAAATTATATGCTGATTATTAAAAGAAATTAAGCTTAATTTGAAATTGACAACACCTGCAGTATGGTAATCAACTGTAGGTAGCAAGAACCTTTTCCTCTAGTATATATTTGACACCCAATACCTTGAATGCGTCGCTTCCCCATCGCAAAAATGTAATTTTTATCTAATTTATTATCATTCACCAGATAAAAGATTAAATAATATATGTTATCAATGAATAATAAATCATAAATCATTAACTATATATAAAATGTATGATATTATTAATAATAAATCATACTAAAGAATAAATTCTAAGTTAGTAAGTAGTAACTATCAATATCATCAATATAATTATAGTAAAATATTTTTTTAATGAGTTAGTTACATAATACATATTAATAATTCACTTAATTTTAATTTAGTAATTTAAATAATTTTTTATTAATTTATATATGGTTATTTTATATTTTATATGGTTAATGATAATAGATTACATTAAAATTACATCTTTACAGTGAATTTTTGTTAGATTTGACTCTGCTTGTAGACGGAAGGGGGAGATTGGTAGGTTTTAAAAGTTTGAGAGTCCACTTTAATGTAGTTATTAGTTTCAGAGGTACATTGTGAATTAAGTGAAAGTTTGAGAGGACAAAGTGTAATTAACCCAAACAAATTACACAAAAGTATAGTTATGAACTTACAGAACCAGCAATATAGTAAAACTACTACACTAATATGGTCAAGGTAGAGGTGGATCCTTTCCACTGTGGAAATCAAGAAGGCAATGAGGTATTTTAATAAGGGATATGCTACCAAACACATTATTTGATGCGGCCCATTGCGCTAAGTTGTGATCCCATCGATTTTGGTGTAAATGAATTTTTTGAGATGTCCATTTCTGAAAAGCCTTAAGAAGGGATGAGCAGTCTGAAATTATGTTGAAGATGGACCATTCAGTAGAAGAAGAGCGGTTGTTGATAGCTTCAGCCACCACTTGGCAATCTCCTTCTATAACTATATTCTGGAATTTTCTATGAAGAGCCTCCTCAATGGCCAACTTGGCAGCCAGGGCCTCCCCAAACACTGGATTGATGGAGTTAATATTACTGGTGGCTGCGAAGATTAATTCCCTAAAGTAGGACCTGCAAATTGCAGCAACAATGGAAGAGATGTTCCTAACTGCTATATCATATGAAATGGAGAAATGATCGGTTGGTGGGGGAATCCATTCAAGAGGGATGACTTTTTCCTGCCTCTTGGTATGCCACATCAGCTTATGTTCATGGTAAATCTTTAGAACCGATTTTGAGAAGGTGAGAGGATTTTGACTTTGAGCATGGTGTATGACTTGATTCCTAAGGAACCATACTGAATCCATGACTATAATAGAGAAAAGTTGAAAGCTATGGGATTCTTCTGGATCTATATTTAGGAATTTTGAAGAATCGAAGATAACCTTTAACCATTCTTTGAGGGGTTGCTCAGCAAAACAGATTAAGTTCAAAGGCCATGGAGAAAGTCTCCATAAGATCTGGGTGTGAGGGCACTCAATGGATTCTTCTTCAGTTTTACAAGGGGGGCACAAGATCTTGGATTTTGTGGCAAAAAGCAAACATTTTGTTGGAAAAACTCTATTCCCACAAAATTTCGTTGTGGGAAGCTCGTGGGATAAAACTCACCGGAAAAAATATTATATCCCACAAAAGGTTTAAGTCATAGCCAATAAATACATTTTCTCACGAGACATCTTGAGGCAAAATTCGAGTGGCTCGCCGCAATTAGCACATTCAACTTAATCAATGATCGTGGGAAAATGTTTAATTTCCACAAGTGCTTTTCGTGGGTATTGGTATTTACCCACTAGATTATGTGGTGGGGAAAACACATTCTCCCACCAGCTTGGTTCGTTAGTAAACGTAAGACCAAACTTGTCCCCATCGAGGCTTCCGTAGGAAATACTATATTTTCCATAATCACATCCCGTAGGTAATAATAGTTTTTCATAGAACTGAACAAGTTTTTTTCCCACAAACTAGTTGATCCGTCGGTAATAATTAATTACCATGAACTTATCCTGTAGGAAATAGTTTGCTACATTTCCTACCTATTTATCTTTTTCCCACAAACACTTCCGTAGGTATGACAGTTAATGTCCATGAATAAATCTTGTAGGAAATAATTTTGGTGGTTGAGTTTAATAATCATTTTTTACCTACCAACTGTAGCTTGTGGGGAAAAGTGTTTTTTTTTTTTTTTTAACGTGCGTAGACAATAGTCTAGATTTGTGATATTTCTCACAAATTGTTAGCCAATCAATACTTTTTCCACATTCTAATATCAATGCAATCAAGCTTTGCATTTTCACTGAAGATCACCTATATATACACGATAAAATCTGTTACACAAACAATATTCTAGACAACAATAATCTATGCAAACACTCAAATTATGTGATCATCTAGGTATCAAATTGAATTTTTTATGTAACATACTGCAATAAACACTCACAGGACTATAACATAATTATATATCAATATGTTATAACATTTCAATCAGAACCATTGTTCAATTAAGGCCATGGAAATACATGATTAATGTTTATTGAGTTGGAATGACGGGAGGGTCATCAATATGCATATATGATACTACTACTTGACTCCAAATTAAACACAGCTTCATTGAATTCATGATGTACTTCAGCTACTTTTGATCTGCCCAGATGACCACCAAATATCATTTTCATCCACACATGAGAAGGCAGATAGAGACCTGAAAATAAAGCACAAAGATGTTAGCCCATGAAAGCAAGGTGTGCCTCACCAGTAATAGGCTTCCATATTGTTATTATTGCTTAAAATATATGTGTCCACATATTTCATGGCATAAATCTCCATGTTATACTACTGATCATTTACAACCACAGACAAACTCACGATGAGGAGGTCAAATCCTCCAGCAAACTTAAAATCAAATAACAAGTATATAGCTGAAAGGTTTTAAAGCAATATTTAATACTATGTGTGCTTACATTCATTAAGTCAACTAAATCTGCTAGGCGTTGAAGAAAAATTGTCTTTTAGGCCCTAAAAAGTGTTGGCTAGCTCCAGCCCCATATAAAATAATGTGGAATATTTTTGTACGGTAGATTCCACTACCAACAAATATGGCTCAATATCAAGCCAACTTTAAACTGAACAGGTTCCAACTCTCCATTAAATCTTTTACTAAATGCATTTAATTTGTCTTCAAGCCACTTAATAGTATTGATGCCTCAAACACATTCGCAAAGTGGCAAAGCATATGAGATTCTTTCATTGCCATGTCTGACCATAGGGATTATTATGTCAAATTCCCCATTTTACTCGAAATTTAAATAGAAATTGTTTAAGTTTGGGGATTCAACCCTATATGAAAGTATTCCAATATATATAATTAGGAGCTAGCTCATGAGAGGCATTTTTTCAGCTTATTCCATAGTAGGCACATCCCTACTATTCCACTAGTGATTACTTTTGTTGCCTCAACATGAGAGAAGAATACCATGAATCCTCCTAATTTAATAACCAGTAACGAAAAGTAAAATTGAGAAACTGACAATGAATAAGTAGGTATAAATTATAAGCATGAAAATGTAAAGACAGTTTCCATATGTCTTACAATTCTGAGAGCCAAAACTGCATGGTAGGCTTTTCAAATACCTCCTTGTATCATTGCCGCTTGCCATTCACTGCATAACAGCACAATAGGATAAAGTCATATCAGAAACATTAGATTTTTAGAATATATATATGAGATTTTCTAGCAAACCAAGCTCATGACGTACAATTCTTAGAGACAAAAGCTGAGGGATCTAGTCTGACATTTCATCTTCATCAGTGGATATCTGTTCTGAGGGATTGGATTGATCATGAACGCTACTAGTATCTTCTGAAACATAGTCCAGGTCAGCGTCGTTGATAAATTCATATGATAGTTGGGGTTGTTGATCGTTTGCCTCCAGTTCTGTTGCATCTATGGGGCTTGTTTCTGCATCATTCCTATGCAAGGGATCTACCACGTCAACATCTGGACAATCGACTAATGTGCATACATCTGCGGATTCATCCTCTTGATAGGCATCACTATCACTTGGAGCGGAATCATGAGCAAGTGACGAAGGTGTAGTTGGAATGTCATATACATTCTTGTTTATGAATTTCTGTACTACATGCCAACTTCTTTTAACACTTGTATCTTTAATGTAAAAGCATTGGGAAGCTTGGCACGCCAACACAAATGGTTCGTCCTTATATCACATCCTATCTGTATTCACACTGGTGATATGGTTATATTTTCGAATGCCTCGCCTTCGATCACCAACATCATACCAGTCACATTTGAACAAGTACACACGACGTCATCCCATGTAGTGTAATGCCACAACATCCATTACAACACCGTAGAAATCTATACTACTTGATTGATGGTCACCAATAACGAACACACCAGAATTTTGACTACGACACTATTGTTCAAGCTGCTTCATGTGGAACCTTTTATCATTCACGATGCATACAGCATACGATGCAATCCAGGGCTTAGGACCGTAGGTGAGTGCATATAGATCATCAGATACCTCAGCCGAGTTCAATGTATGCAGATCTTAGACCTGTAATAAATAGATGAGGGAGCATAGATTGATAGTTAGAAAGGTTGTTTCTATGGTTTCACTCTCATATGAGTCTTGCGAGGGTAAGAAGAGGACGTACACGTTTCTTGAACCTGATTGGAAACTCTTTCTCATGAATACGATGGAAAGAATTTGAGTAACTTTCATTACACTTGTTTTAGTGCTCATTGCACGCACAAGTAAGAAAATAGGAGACGTGCTCTTAGCATGCATATTACTGTAAGAGCATTGGCAATAGCCTAGCCATCGCCAAGTCCAAAGTTTGGCTAGAATCTCAACTTTTGGCTATAGCATCAACTTTTAGCTAGGTGAATCCACGTTGGACTAGCCATCTTAAAGTCAAAATAATAAAATTATATTATATTATTTTAATAATATTTGACATTTTTTTATATTTTACAAATACACTTCATATATTAATTAATAACTTCATTTTAATTAAAGAATTCTTCTTCATCCCTAAACCAATTACGAACTACATGTACAATAAATCCTAGGCAAAACCCAACAGCTCCCAGAACAACAACTATTCGAACCCATAAACTGGAATCAAATGCTTGTAGAACAAAAGCATCCCAAGACCATAACCACAAAATACAGAAGATGGATCCCAAGACAGCACCCACAACAACTTGGCTAACTGTATGGAAACAACAATGCAACAAAGCCTCCAACGTTGCTTGTTTGCAGGCTTCCAAAACTGTCAATGGACATGTTGGATCCCTCATCAAGTTTATGGTAAAATACTAAAATCCTTGCAATAGATCATCGTCGTTGTTGTCATTCTTGTTCAGGCCTATCATTCCAGTGAATCTTACACCACCTTCCAATATTTTCCTACCTGGGCAAAGAAATCTTCAAGTCTCTTAATTCTTCAACATTAGAAATCTGAAACTCAAAACCCCCTCAGCAGCACCCTAAAACTACAACATCCCACAAGATTTCAACGTCAAGCCTTGATTGTAATAAACAAAAATTTATTTTGCAAGTAACTTTTGGTTTAAAGGTCTTCTCAAATATTAATTTCAGAGGCAAATTTGAGATTTTTACAAAAAGGAAAACACTCACTTTGATTGCTGGGACAGAAACAATAAGGACAGGAAACAAAAAGAAAATACATAAGTTGAATTAGGCACATCCATCCAAAATTTCAACTGCACTTACTAAATCTAGTTGGTAAAGATCAGCTAGTTGTTCCATAAGTTGATAAAGGAATCAACATGAAAAATAAGATTCAAACTTTCATATTTCCTTCCTTCATTGGTTTCCTTAGCAGTTTTTTTCATATTCAAACTTTCATAATACCAAATAAAAATGAAAAATTTCTTCCAAAACAAATTTGTTGGTAAAAAATGGAACAATTAGCTCAAAACAAAAAATCTCATAATAAACTTTTCTTTGGGCCCAACAGAGTTTCCCCACTAGATTATCATAATCCAAAATGAAAATGAAACTAATCAGATAAATATAAATAAATAAATATATTCAAAAGAGCTGACATTTGAAAGCCCCAAACGGAGACAAATGATCATCGAACCCAAACAAAATCCCACTGCCCTATAGAACCGCTTGGAATATTAACATTTCTTGTAACGAAAACTTCAATTCAAAGATTAAGATGAAACATACACAACTCAAAAACAATTATATATCTCCAAAATAATGCGAAAATTTTAGTCAACCAAAGCAATCAAGAAACAGCAAAGAAACTCTCAGACGATTCAAGAAACAATCGGTGGGTATGCATCAATAATAGATGATTTCTTGGAGGGTTGGAGTAATACCTAATTTTCTGGATGAGACTTTCAGACTGAGTGATGGAAAGAGAAAGGAAGAGGGAAGTGGAACAGAGGACTTATGACACCAAGAGAAATCGAGAGACGAAGAGTGTGGTGGCAAAAACTTCAGCGAGATGACGATGTGAGGAAACAGAGTGTTGACAACCACGTTTAGAGAACCACCGCATTCAAGATTTAGTGAAACCATGAAACGCATACATGCATAGATCAGGTAAAACCAAATAAATAGATGAAGAACTGCATACTATCCATGAGTCGAAGCCCGTCAAAGAAGATGCGCGAGGTTGACACCCACATAAACGGAGGAAATCTGGTGGAGGAAAAACGGGGAAGAAAATGAAGGTCTCTTGGGTGCTTGCGGTTGAAGAAGACGAAGGATTCAAGACGAAGAGAATGGTTTGTTCGCACGTTTTAGGATGAGGAAAGGAAAAACGAGAGAAATTGAATGAAGAAAGAGAAAAGAACGAGGGAAAGTGGATGAAATAATAAAATATAGGTTTCAATAGTGAACAGTAACTCACTATGTTTGGATAGGAGTCTAGATTTGCTGTAGCTCAAGTCTTAAGCTTTGGACTTTTAGCTAGTTCAATGTAGATTTTTTTCTCACATATAGCCAAATTATGGACTTGCATTGGCATTTGGCTAGGCCATTACCAATGCTCTAAGAAACTAAATTTTATTCCTCAATTTGACATGTAACATTGTTAGAGGATGCTTACTCTAGGTAGTTTCTAATCTATGTGCAGTTGTTAAGGACATACCATCGAGCTGATTTTAAGAGTTTATCGTCTAATTGCCGAGAAGTTGCCATACCCAATGGACGTACTTTTTGAGAAAAAATTGAAAAGCTAGTGTTAGGCTCATCTGAGTCCCCAGCATCAAGATTTCACTCTAGTCGATCGAATCGAGTCTCAACATAATTGAGATAAATTGAGCGAAATGTCAAGCTTTCTAGTTGAATGTATGCATCTGCTATTGATCATTTTGACCTTTATTCTTAACATAGCGCTTGAATTTGCCAATGTACCTTTCAAATGGGTACATCCACCGATATTGAACTAGCCCTGCTAGCAAGGCTTCACATGGTAAATGAACCACTAGATAAACCATGACATCAAAAAATGAGGGAATATCATCTCCAACTTGCATAGAATTACAACGATATCAGCTTCAAGTTGGGCCAGGACATTGACATCAAGTGTTCAAGCACACAATTCTTTGAAGAAATTGCTCAGTTCAATCAAGGCCATCTTAATATCGTTTGTTAAGTACCCACCAACTGCAATAGCTAGTAGTCTTTGCATGAAAACATGACAATCATGGCTTTTCAATCTTGAGATTTTGCAATCACGTACAGACACACACCGAGCAATATTGGCAGCAAACCCATCTGGGAACTTCACATCGGAAAGCCACTGACAAAAAGCTTTCCTCTCATCTCCATATAATGTGAAACATGCATGTGGCATTGTACACCGATTGTCATTGTGCCTCAAATATAGTTCCTTTCTTATACCGAGGTTGGAAAGGTTGCGGCATGAATTGATATTATCTTTCATTTTTCCAGGAATATTCATTAGGGTTCCCAAGATGTTGTCGCAAATGTTCTTCTCAATGTGCATAACGTCGAAATTATGACGAAGTTTCAACATTGACCAATATGGAAGATTGAAGAATATGCTACTTTTTGTCCAGTTCAAGTATTCAGGAGGGTGTTTCCGCTTCTTTCCTAACTTTCCAAATTGCACATCCCCAAGAAGCTGTAATTGATTGTTTATATCAAACCTAGATAACAATTTAGGTAGGATGCGATGCTCTTCTTTACCATTGAAAGGGCGTGTTTTTTTTATCTCTAGGTGTGGTTCTTGAATCTCGGGTAAGAACCAACGATGCCCCGTATAACAGTGCTTTCGCCCATTATGCAACCACATTGATTCCGTTCCGACATTGCATGATGGATATGTCAGTTTGCCTTTAGTTGAATAACCTAAAAGGTTACCATATGCAGGGAACTCGTTGATTGTTCACAATAAAGTAGCATACAATATGAATGTTTCCTATTTCGAGGCATCATATGTGGGCACCCCATTTTCCCAAAGATCATTCAATTCATTGATCAATGATTGCAAGTAAATATCAATTTCATTTCCAGGTGATTTCGGGCCAGGGATAATGAGGGACGTAATAAAGAAGTGGTTTTTCATGCATGACCATGGGGCAAATTATACGGAACGAGGATCACTGGCCATATACTATAAGCTTTAGCCATGTTGTTGAATGGGTTGAAGCCATCACTTGCGAGACCAAGCCTAACATTGCGAGGATCTTCAGCAAACCCCGTATATGTTGTATCAAATGATTGACAGACCTTAGAATCAGCAGGATGCCTCAAATTAATATGATCATTCGATCATCACTCTTTATGCCATCTCATGTTAGTTGCTATCTTTTTGGACATATATAGTCGTTGCAAGCACGGCTTCAAAGGGAAATGACGAAGCACCTTCTAAGGGATTGGTTGGTTCTTGTGTGGCGACGACATCCACCTAGAAGTATTACATTTAGGATACACATTTTTCTGAGCATTTTCCTTCCAATATAAAATGCAGTCATTCAGGCACGCATGGATTTTGTTGTAATTGACGCCCAAACCCAGCTGTAGTGATCATGACTCCTTATATGAGTTAGACAATATAGCATCCGGGAATGCAGATCTTAACAACTTAAGTAGCATGTCGAATGACTTGATTGACCAACCCTCAATTGTTTTGATGTGTAGCATCTTCACAATAAATGAAAGTTTTGAAAAATTGGTGAACCCAACAAAGAGTGGGCGTTGGGCGTCATCTTAAAAGTTTCTCATAAGATGGGTTGTAGTGGGTTCGGGTATAGGTAGCAGAGCTAAAGAACTCGCAGTTTCTATGGTAACATCAAAATATGTCCTTGCTCTGATATCATGTAACATGTCATCTATGTCATCAATGTATTCAAACTCGTCGCTATCCTCCAGATCATCTTCATCTCCAACATTCACATCCCATATTTCCTCCTCCCTGTGAAATATCCAGTCTCTATAGTTTGGATTCATCCCAGATATGAATAGGTGAGATTCGACCGCATATATTGGAAGGAATACATTATTATAGCATACACGGCATGGACACCGAATGCAGCCACTTCCCGATGCGTGGTTTCTAGCAAGTTCGAGGAACTGTCTAACCCCTTTAGCATATTCGGTTGATAAAACTCTATCGATCAAGTTCATCCAAGTCTTGTCCATCTAAAATGAGGCAAACCAATGCTTAGTTCTTAAGTGACAAATATTGTTGAAAATGTATTATTATCCTAAACATTTTTTTTGATAGGTAGAAATCGGAAAACACACTCTCAGTAAGGTATTGTTATCATAAACATAAGTTATCTAACTTATATAAACGAAAGCAATGACAACAATAAAAAGGTACGTTATAGTAATTCTAGAGGTACTTTTACCTTAATTAAACCAATTTCTCTAACCTGTTCCACATAATTTAAAACCATGGAAGGGGTAGAAATCACTAAGAATAGCATTCACCAAAAACTAGAAGAAATCAATAACGATACACGAAGTACATGTGAAACAATAACTAGCTTGAAGTACACATTCCCGCAGTTTCGGGAGTCCAAAGTACTAAAAGCATCCATGTACATGAGATTGAACTCAATAGCAGCATAATTAATTTGTTCACATTACATACTAGCTAGCTGACAATCTGGTATGTAATATATAATCTATCAGGGTTTGACTGAAATATGCATGTTGATCATCAGGACAAAATTGATTGTCAGTGGAGTAAGTATGCATAATCCCACAACTTATTTGTTCTGCTTTTCTATCATAATTAAAAGGATAAATTATGAAAGAAGATGATGCCATCACCCATTAGAGAATGACTTTTAAGATCTCGATCTAAATAGATTTGAGAACTAAGATTTTAAAAAAAAAAAAAAAAAGGACAGTAAAAGAATAATGTAATAATCCCTCGGGTGGAAGAGGCATAATAAGGTAGACAACCATATGGCATATAATTTACCTTCACATCACCAAGGCAAAAATATAACATGATTTAGCCGAAAAGTTCACAATGGGTGCAATGCAGAAATTGAAGGCACCATGTTGCTCGTTCAAATACAATTAAAAATATGGAATGGAGTTAAGTAGAAAGCCAGAAAGGAATATAATATCAATCAATAATCCAGACCTGATGTTGAATAGCAACTTCTAGCTAACACAAGTCATAAAGTTGAGATCATCTATTAAACATCAAAAAGAGGTTGTTTATGTGTATCATACGTTTATAATAAAGAATATCTCCAAATTTAAAGCCAAATAATGCATGTGTATCATGCTTCAAATGAAAGGGAAGAAATGACATGCTTCATAGAAAATCAAGAAAAAAAAACCAGTATTCTTTTAGGGGAATAAGGCAGAAGCTATAGAATGACATGTTTCATACTAAATCAGGAAAAAAAGAACAATCATAAAAGGGCAATAAGGGAAAGCAGTTTGAATCAAAGAAACTCGTAAAAAAGTTGTCTCTCTAGGATATTTGAGTGTAAGTACCCCGACAGAATTTGAAAATGAATTAGATTTATTGACACCCAAAGAAGAGAATAGAAATCTTGTGCATTGAAAGATATTAGTACCTTCTAATTCATTTTAATCGAATAAGCACACAACAGAAACACTGATTCCATAATTCATTTGAACAAATAAGAATGGATATCAATACTTAAAATCCCATTAACCCCAATGATCATTCAAAGCAAAATGGGAAAAATAGTAACTAACCTTAAATGCTCTGACAGTGAAGTTTTCTCCCCTGCAAGGCTGTGACAGAGCAAGATTTTGCAGGTAAATAGATCAATAAATTGCTCAGTTACCTCTTCCACAAGCCTGAACTTGTAGCCAAGAAATAGCGACAATTGGATTCGTAGTATTGCAGACAATTAGTTGAAATGGGCTCACTAGTTCTATTCTACTGTATTACATATTAAAATAAGAAAATAAATATGCATACTAAAATAATTTGTACCTTTTAGAAGAACTTGATCTATATACAACCAGATATGTAAACACAACTAGATGCAAATGACAGAGAGAATCTCAGTCGACATTTGGGATCCTACTCCAGTACTGCAGAAGGATAATTAGGGCATTCCAATTACACTAGTACTAGTACTAGGACATTTGAGTATCTTCTTCCAGTCCCTGAAAGTACCAATATATATTGCTCTGCTCTTTTCACAATTGTAGTTTCAAAATGTCCATGTTTATAAATAGTTAGAGTTTTGTATATATAGATATAACATGATCTAGGTTATTAAATGCAAGTCACAACACATAATACTAATATGGATCAACCATCGATTTCCATGCAAGAAACGAGTACTCAAAAGGAAGTAAGTGGACTAAATTTAATGCTCTTTCTAGTATATGTTTTGGTTGTGAAGGTTTGAATGGCTCATCCATATACGAATACAAGTACAAAGAAGATAAAGAGCAACTATATGCATTTTTAATCAACTGATTCGCAAAAATCCTTGTTCAGAAATGCAATACCTTTAATTCAAATTGTGCCAATGGCCGTCGTTCAGCTTTGAGATGGGAATCGATGGCAAAATACCCTGGTCATCAACGCTTGTTCATACAGATTCCCAATCTAGAGCCCTTCCTCCAAGTCTATCAAATTAACCTTGCATTACTTATCAAGAAACAAGTAGTTTCACTTTTCATCCGTGAATTCTTATTTCCCTCATAGCAGCAATTGACTATTAAAAAACCATTTAACTTAGGATGAATAATAATTGACTATTATAAACAAATACATTTGATAAGGATAGAAGACTTCCCTTAACAGACGTATCTAGAAGACAACTAGTCTAATAGCAACCTATTAAGACATAACCATTAATATCAACTAAACTCATAGTTTGTAAATAGGAATCTGTATTTAGTAATATATAATGTTGTATTTGGAGTCTTGTTAGCAATGTCTGCAATGTTTTTACTTATTAAATCTACACAACTAACAAAAAATCCTAATCCAAGATTACTAACAGAGACTCCTAACAAACAGAGAAATTATATTTACAATTTTAAGATGTGTAAGTCACACGCACTCTATTAGAAAAAAAAAAAGTGAGTAAATCAGGGACTCATATATATAAAAAAATCAATTCTTTAATGGTAGATCCTATTTTTTTGTCGAAGAGAATGTGTGAAGCTTGAACTCCCTATAATTGTATCTCACATTACTCTTCTAAATATTATTGAGTGTAGACTCCACACACGTGTGATGTGAGGGTATTGACAACTGGTTGAGTTGGGTAATTAATTAATTGAACAAAATGAGGTTGTCCTACAGTTCGTACCTTGCAAAGAACTTGGGTTGGGTTGGGTTCGGTTGGTATAATGCATTAATCCATAGGCATTCTGAACACATGCAGAATTTATTTACAACCTTTCGAACAAGTTTCGTGTCAGCCCAGCCAGACCAAGCTACATGGCCCAGTACTTTATCTTTAGCTATTCCGACTGAAGGAATTTCTTTTCTGAGATTTTTCTTCTAATATTTTTACTTTCTTACAAGTCAAGTTCTCCATTTTCACAAAATTAATATTTGAATTTCAAAAAATTTGCAATTAGGTAAGTCACATTACGTATTTCCCGTTAGGAAATTAATGATAAGTTGCCAAGTCACATTAGTATCGCATGTGTCAACTTTCAATTGGCTGACATGAATATTGATGCCGCGTCAGCCAATCAAAGAGTGACACATGGTTTTTCCTTAGTTTTCTAATTATAAATTTCTTAAAATTCAGATATCAATTTTGTAAAAGCTAAGAAATGGGGTCTCAAATTACAAAAAGTTAAAAACCTAAATACGGATTTTACAATTAACTCTAATTTAAAAAAAAAACAAAGAAAAAAAGGATGAAATCGGCTTTCATAGAATTTTGACAGAATTGTGAGCTCTATAAAGATAGGATTAGATCAAAAAATAAAAAATTTTACGAGAAATTGGTCAATAGAAAATTTGAAATGAGGTTTCAAGAGAAACCTTTTTAGAACTATTTTATTCAAATAAAAATACAAATTATTTCATGTTTGAGTTCAACAAAATTTTTTAAATTAAAATTAAAAACTCTTAGATATAGTCATAGAACATTATTCAATACTCTAACATTATTCAATACTCTTTTCAATTGGCCAAACGTGTCTATCATCGGATCCCTCTCTACTTTTTCCAGATCAATTTGGCATTAGTGACTGCAATTTCAATAAAAGACATCACATATGGGCCCGGTTTGAAAATATAAAACTATCTCATCTCATTTCATTTCATCTCATCTTATTATTATAACTTTTTCAAACTTCTACACAAAATATAATAAACGATTCAACTTTTTGAAATATCAAAATAAAAATAATATTAAAAATTATATGTAATAATATTTTATTCAACTTTCAATAAAACATATTATTTCATCTTATTTCATATCATCTCATCTAAACTGCCTAACCAAACGAGACCTTAATGTGATGTCGGTGGTTGGTTGCACAGCTTCATTACACAATGGGGACAGATGATTTCTTGCACAGATTTGTATGAACATTATTTCTATATCTACGAAACTTCCAATTTAGAGAAATAGCAACGGCATAGGCAAAACTAACAGAAATTATATATAGAATGCCAAAATTTCCCTAATTTTTTCCCTAGATCATATGCATTGAATTAGCCATGCTACATCGTTTTTAGTAACAGTAGTTCTATAGATATGTATGATACAATAATTTATGTATTCTTTCTTTATGCATGCCGAACATGTGATTTATTATTAGATGATATTAAATTTCGTATGTATTATTTTCTCTCTACGCCATATATATAAGCATATATGATGTGTATTATTTTTTCTCTATAGGTAGAATACAAAATTAATGTTAATGTGCTTGGATAATACCATATTTTGTTGTTGACTATAGTACTATATATTTTGATGTATAATTTTTTGTACTTTTTATGTATTTAAAAAATATAGATAGAAATTTTTTGTAAATACTTGGGCGGCAAAGTATATTTGGGTTGTTGAATTTTGAAGATGTTATTAAAGTTTATAAATCATGTGTAGATTTGAGATTGATACATTGATTTTGTTCAAGATGAATGCAACCATTTTATAGTTGTATAGACATGGGTTGAGATGAATTTTTTTACCGTCCATTAAATTTGATTTGTACCAATTTATTTTGTTTAGAATGCAGTAAAAAATGTAGATAAAAAATAACTAAATGGTGATGGATACTATATACCACCTCATGATAATTGGATAAACATGAAAGGATGAAAGTGGGAGAAGAGTGAGAGAGATACATAGCATTTTGCTACCATATTGGTTGTTGAAAATTATGAAAATCAAAATAAAAAATTATTTAAATAAAAAATAAATATGTATTAAAACATATATAAAAATTGACAAAAATAAAATTTTATTATTAGATAGAGAATTTAGGGGTCACAGACTGAAAATTTTGATCCATTATTATTTTTCAAACCGGCCCAGACTTTTAGCTATCGGTCCATGAATATTCTTTCCTCTTTTTGCTTTTTTCTTTTTATAGAAAAATTAATGCAAAAAATTAAATGAATTAATAAAATTAAAATTAAGTGAGATCTTTAATGTCGATTATGTAACTAATTTATTAAAAAAATAACTTATTATAATTATATTTATCAATTTATGATGTTAATAGTTACTAACGTGCTAATTTAGTATTTATAATGGTCTATATTAAAATTTTAACATTTTATATATGGTTAATAAATATTAATTAATTTCATTGTCCGTAGATTGTCCATGCTAATATGAAAATTAGGTATCTTAAAAAAAATTACCTAATTACTTTAATTATGTGTAGATATTGGAGCATGTATCTACATATAATAACATTATTCATCATATGATATATTAGGTAATTGATAGCATATTAACATTTTATATATGGTTAATAAATATTAAACAATTTCATTGTATATATGTATTGTATTTTTCATGCTTACTTACAACTTAGGTATCTTAAAAAAAACGTATTTACTTTAATTGGGTGTAGATGGTATAATATGTATCTACATACTATATTAATTAACTGATAGCATATTATTTAATATTTTATATGGTCAATGATGATCCATTGGATGAAAATTACATAATTAACTTAACAACTATTATATAAAATAATATTATATATATATATATATTTAAATTTATATATATACACATTCAGTCAGTCTCAGTTCGGTTAAAAAAAATACACCTTGAGACCGGACCGATTATCGAATTTTTCTACATGTTAGGACCGAGACCGACCAATAAGACTATCGGTCCAGTCCAATCGTTTTTTCCTATTCGGACCGATAGTCTTACGGCCCTAGATATAGTGAAATGACTAATCTAACCAAGGATTCAAATTTTGAGTGGGTAGTAAAAATAAAAATGGTATATTCGCTAAATTTTGTCTAAAGTTTTGCCTAAATGAATACTAACGTTCATACGCAGACAAACCCGATTCCATAGACAAAAATACACATATTACAATGTCACATTTTTTCTCTTCAAGATTTAAGAATATATGAGAAAAACTATATAAGAGGACGGGAGAATATATATACGCAAACGATACGACACATCAATATCTCCCAATTAAGCAGATTGGGCAAAATCTTTTATTTCAAACCCTTTACATGCTGAAGCTTTTGTTTTGGAAAGAGCTACCACTCTAAGTCTTGAACTGGGGTTATCTCAATGCATATTTGAAGGGAATACTTTAGTATTGACTAATGATGTTAAGGGTAAGCAGGAAAATTGCTCTTGGTATGGGTAAATTGTAGAGGATTTGAAATGCTTCTTTTACCATAGGTTAAACAGACGGTTGTAGTTTGTATCTCGGCAAGCAAACAATGCTGCATTGATTGTGAGCAATGTATTGCTTGTGAGCAAAATGTACGGGATGTTTAAAGTTATGCAATGATATGAATCTGTTTTAACTTCAAAAAAAATATATATATCTCCCAATTAAAATTTTATCGACTGAAGTAATTTTCAATGACTTCTGAAACATAAGATTCAAATCCCACTTCTAATAAAGTAAGAACTTTCACTATTGTCATTCATAAATCATACTGGCAAAGTTAGACAAGACGGTGGTGGCAAATTAGTCACGACGCCTTTATAACTCATCAGCATTTGTCTTTACAAAAAAGAAAAAGAAAATACAGAGAGCTTTCTGTCCGTTGATTTGAACTGGTAAATAAAAACGCTGTCTAGTCGGTTCTTATGTGCATTGGGATATGTGAGTTCGATTATTTTAGTAGTTATGTCGTGTACGAATCTTAAATGTGCTAGTTTATTTTTTTTGAAACGGGGATCTCATTTTTTAAATGAGTTTTGTTTTTTATCTACATTTTTTGGAGATCTATTTATTTTATTCTTTTTTAACAGTTTGTGTGGAATTTATGAATTTGAGATTTGTGTATATTATTATTTTTATTTTAATTAGGGCTTAAAAACGAAGGTTACTTTTTCCTTTTAAGGCTCGGTTTGTATGGAGAGAGATTCTCAATCATCTCATCTTATTTCATCTCAACGTTATAACGTTACAATAATATTTTATTTAATTTTTAATTTTTCATCTCAACTCATTTTAAATTCTTAAATTTTCACATAGAATACAAGGTGGTGTTATGTATCATGTAAGTTTAATAAAAATAAATTTATGAATTGTTAATACAATGTGTTAAATTTATAAATTGTTAATACAATGTGTTAAATTTAAAAATAAATTTATAATATATTATGATAGTTTATAAATTTATTTTTATAAAAAAAAATTCGCCAATCTAACATTTTTTTAATGTAACATCGATGTTACTGTTTTTAAATAAAATTTTAATTTTGGATGACAACTCGAAGGGTAAAAATATAATATTATAAAATTTAGACAACTTTAGGTAGTCGAGTCATAAGATACTTTGGTATATTCTTTTATGCCGTCGACCATATATATTAATATAATCCCAAAATATCATCATTTTAATTAATTATTTCATTCATCTTCCTTCTAAATTAATAATATTTCATGAGTTTTTAATCTCGATAGATGTGACAAGGCATGTGATATATTATGAATTTTGAATCTTGTCATATCATTGAATATAATGCAGAACATTCACGTTGGGTTAAGATATCATAAATATAACACAGGATTCATCATATTCCCAACAAGGGATTCATATATATTTAAGTAGTTCTATATCAATCAGATAAAAAGCATGTCATAATTTATAATAATATAGTCTTCTTTCTAGCTACTTACGTCGATCGGGCCGCCCGAGGCGCAATCATCATTTTCTTTGTGTATATATATAACTGCTAGCTGGAACTTTTTATTTTTTTCCTCTTATTGAATATATTATCTTATGAAGAAATAATATAATATATGGAACAACGTGACAAGAACAGCGGGTCCACACGTTCATTGATCAGTAGATTTATCGTATCTAATTTTCGTGTCTTTTCTAATCATTATGCTTTTGAAAATAGTATTTCAAAAGCTAGCTCAGGGGAATGGATCTTATCTACATGTGTTTTTCACCGGGGAAAACTGGGTTGTTGTGTGATATCCTTGGGGGCGAGAAAAAGATTATCAACCTTCAAGTCTTGGGGCTTTGAAGGGTCAAATTTATACAACTTGTTCGCTGTTTTTCTGATCATGTAAGAGACATTAATGTCCATGCATGCTTCTGTCAAGCTTGGCCTCACCTGGTCCAGACATCTGGTTTTTCTGAGAACTTATAACGTCTAGCTAGCTACTACGTTTATCCTACATCAGTGTCTAAAACTTCAAATGATTCCATTAGTTTGAATCCGTGATAATTGAGTTTTTTCCTTTGAAATATATCGATGTTGCATGTTGTAGCCACTTATAACTGGAGCATTGTTCGATTGTACGTGAGGGATCTAGCAAGTTGGTTTGTGCATGCATGCATGCATGCAGATATATATATATATATATTGAGCAGATCATTTACGTAGATTCTGTGAAAAAGAATATTGTGATGGGTAAAACCTAAAATACAGCTTGTAAATGCAAATAATTGGATGGTCATTGAATTTAATTAGAGTGAACTCTAGGAAAGACAACCGCAATCGATTGTCTAAGGAGCTGAAAACATGGTCCCCATTTTTTAGATCGGTTGTGTTGTGATTGATGGTTATATGGTGCCAAGGGCACTGCATTAATTATTTCTCATGTGGAAGATCGATCGGCCGAACTGAACTTTTGTCTGGCTGAGACCTATGGCTGTATATATGTATATTACAGGAGGATAATGATAGCTTACATTTAATTATTCAGTTATTTTTTTTTTTATTTGAATTTGGATTGAAAATATGAAAAAAAATGACATTTTGTATAATTTGTAAAAAAATAAATTTAATTGATTAATATAATCATGTAATTTAATTAAAAATAAATTTAATTTTTTTTAATTGTATATAAAATTAATTTATTTTAAATTAAATTAAATAATTATATTAAATTAAATAATTATATTGATTGATTGAATTTATGTTCTTTTAAATTATACAAAAAGTTTATATTCTAAAATTTTAAATACCGATTCAAATAGTAAAAACAAAAAATAGCTATAATAAAGCAGTAATAAATAGAAATGTAAAGTATCATTACCCATTACCGGACCTGTCTTTCGAACTGACATATATTTTAGGCTCAGTACTGGTTAGCCGGGCCAAATGCTTTGATTTTTCCCATGCAATAATTAATATATATATATATATATATATATATTTTAAAAATAGAAGATAATTTATGTGATCAAAATTAAAAACTTCAAAAAAGCATGTGATATACATTATATATTAATAGTAGTAAATAGTTCCTTCAAAAAAATAAAAAAAGTAGTAAATAGTTATAGTATTTTTATTGTTTTACAAGTTTAAAGCACATTTTTGGATACATAAAATAATAAAATTGTTTTATTATGTATGAGTATTACTAATCATCATCTATCATCATCTCTACGTAATACTTATTATATTTATTTTTATATTTTTATTCTTTCAAGTTAATTTATCATCATCTATACACTATATAACATTTAGTAAAAAAAACATATTAAAAAATTATGTATGATATAAGTTGTGAGGAAGATGAGTATAATTTTTTATTATATATAATACAAAATTAACCAAAAGGTTTTTAACTATGCCAATTTTTACGGCTTCAATTTTCAAGTAGCAAAACAAGATTTTGATCTGATTTTTTTTTTATCTTATTTTATATAAATTAATTATTATAATTTTTTTAATCTTGAAAAAAAAAAAATAGGTCTGCGCTCACACAATATCAAGTACTACTAAGAAAAATATTAAAATAAGAATATTGCATGCTTGCATAATTTGCCTTTTTTCTTAGAGATGGGTCTCGATAAGGATAATTTTTAATTTTTTGTCATTCATTTTTGTATTTTTTAAATATTTCTTTAAAACATTATTTACAATATTATAAAAAATTATTTTTTTTACTCATAAAGTATAAAAAAAAAAATCTCAGCATCCAATTAACCGGATCCAACTGTCGGTGAGAGTAACTTTCTCTCTTTTCTTCTTGCTTTTGATTATCTGTCAGTACTTCGAATATTGGCATGCATGCGTACTAAAAGACAACTTACATAAAATACAAAATATCATTTATATTATAAAATTTTATAATCTATTTTATAATCTATTTTATAACATATATTTTGAATTGAAGATATTTTTATAAAATATTTTTGTTTTAAAATATAATTATGTAATTTATTATAAAAAATTATGTATATTTATCATTTTTCATTGAGAAAACCTTGACGGCCTAACGCTACATTCATTTCGGCAATATGGGAAAGTAATTCATGTCTGAATCAATCGTTCTACCACTGCCCACACCATGTGGAACACGTTGAAACTAACGTCCAGTCAATAGTTACCCAGCGGGTACCGATGGACATGAGTTAATTAATGAAAAAATCTATTTATTATTTATTTTTTAATTATTTTCTTATTATTTTATAATAAAATATTAAATAATAAATTTATAAATAAAATATAATAAATAATTTCTAATTATCTAATAATACATTATAAAATGATAAAAATTTAAATGACGACCAGCATTACTCTTAATTAATTAGCATTATCTAATGATCTTCACCCGTCCAAAGAATGAAAAGACAAATATATATGGACGTATTTTCCCTTTATAAAATCTTGGTCTAGGTCTATATATATCAGCTTGAATATTAAATTGGAAATATCAATTCGAATATATGTGTGTATATATATTTATATAAACATAGTTAATTTTTGAAACATTAAAATATATCATTGTCCAATCATCTATTATAATGAACATATATTTATAAAAATATAAATGATTATATATGATACAATCTATAAACTCGGCAAAATCATAATAAGAAAAAAAAAATATTTAAATTTGATATAAATTGATTTAGATGAAAATAGTTAATTAAATATCGGATATTGATCAGGCAGTGAACAGGAGCTCATATTAATTGCACAACTTAAAAGTTCGTGATGCATGATTCCACTGATCACTTCCATCGAGAGAGAGTTGTCGGCCTCATGTCAAAAAAGAAAAACAATAAAAAAAACCGAGATAAAATTAGCTGAGGATGGGCTCCCATGAGTTCAATGTTATATTAACGATGTAAATGCAAAGTAGGGAGTAAAAAGTCATATTAATAATGATGATCTTACTTAATTATTATATATCCCAACTTGTTCAGTACTGTATACAGATAGATTAAAAAAAAAGGAAGAAAAATCCCAATTGGCAACTTGCCTCAGCTCCTCTATAAAAAGCCGAGTTAGTGACACTCTCAATCACACCAAAACCCAATATGGCGATGGAAGGGTACATACTCATAGGCCTTCTTGTTCTTGTTTCCTCTTTCGCCAATACCATCAATGCCATTGCTATCACTCCCCGTTACGGCATTTCTACACTCAACAGGACCAGTTTTCCCAAAGGTTTCACTTTTGGTGCAGGATCAGCTGACTATCAGGTAAGCCCCAGGTTGCACATATTTTGAGTTTTAATACGTTCACAAAATAAGTCATGCAAATACGTGCATGCCCCTATATGTGTTTGAATTCCAGGTTGAAGGTGCAGCGCCGTTTCATGATGGCAAAGGAGAGAGTATGTGGGATTATTACACCCACAAATACCCAGGTCTCTCTCTCTCTCTCTCTATATATATATATATATATATATTACGTACGAAGCGTCGTCCTTGAATATAAGTTTATCTATATCTATCGTCTCAAGAATGAGAAAATTATTATTTCAGATGACATCAAGACGAAAAACTAAGAACGTACTGCTATTTCCAGAAGAAGAAAAAAATGACATTTTGGGGAGTCTTGGATACAAAAAAGCTTTTTAATTTATTTCATCTAATCTAATAATTATAATTTTTTCAAATTTCTATATAAAATATAATAAACAATTCAACTTTTTCAAATCTCTAAATAATAATAATATTAAAAAATTATTTTACCTATATTTTATTTAATTTTCAATTCATTTTATCTCAACTCTATTCAAACATTCGCTTAATCTCCGAAGTGAAATACTAAGGCAAGATTCGAAATACAAACTTATCTCAATTCATCAAAAATCAATCATCGATAGGATTCACTATTTTTTCAAATTTTTATAAAAAAGATAAACTTATCTTAACCTGTATATATTCAAACATATATCTCAACCTATTTATATTTAAATATCTTTTAATGAGACCCTCAAAATACTAATATTCACAAATCAACTTAAATCATGTCAACTGAAATCACATCCAAATATATAATATATGACCGGCCCATTAATCATTAAGAATATTTTCGAACAAACTTTGTGGTTAGGCTTGTGCTTTAGTCTTAAATAATATTAATTTGATTTGTTTGAAAGTGTAGAGAAAATAGCGGATGGCAGTAATGGAGATGTAGCTAGTGAACAATATCATCGCTTCAAGGTACGCGTATCCTTTTCTTTACTCGTTTTGTGGATAAATAAGAGGAGTAAAAGGTATGTACCACATAAGAAAAAAATTAAATACTGATGAGGTAGCATTTTCGTTCCGCTTCCATTCTATTATGATGAGCTAGCTTTGTGATCAAGTCCTAAAACTAAAAATAAATAATTATTATTTTAAAGAAATGTTATCTGAGAAATTGTTAAAAAAAAAAAAAAGGGAAAAAGCTTTTTTTTTCTAACATTTTTATGCTAAAATAATAATTATAAAAGATTAATTGTATTTTCTGGAAATTTTAGGAGGACTTTGGGCTTCTGAAGGATATGAATGGAGATGCATACAGATTCTCACTCGCATGGACCAGACTGATACCAAGTAATTAAGTACATGCTTTTCTGCATCAATAATATATCTCTAGCAATTAATTTCCGATGCCTATATATATTCATTGTCTATTTTTTAAAAGCTTTCGATATGATATATAATCATAAGTCATAAGTACTATTGGTTTGTGTTCAATTTTCAGCCGGAAAGATTAGTGATGGTGTGAACCAGAAAGGAATCGACCACTACAACCAGGTCATCAATGAACTCCTAGCCAAAGGTCACGGCCGTCTACACTAATCTATCATCATATACTAATAATGAGGTGGTCATGTCGCCCATAAGTAATTCACTGATCATGTATTAATGGTACTTAGAATTATTGAAATGCAGGTCTTACGCCCTATGTGACAATCTTCCACTGGCACGTCCCAATAGCCTTAGATCATAAGTATGGCGGTTTCTTAAGTCACCGCATTTTGTAAGTGATGACTAATTCACGACCGTATCACCAACATTCCATATATAGAAATGGGTAATTCTAATATATCCTTGCATGCGTACGTAATTTTTAGGGAAGACTTCAAGGACTACGCAGAGCTTTGTTTCAAGGAGTTTGGTGATAGGGTAAAGCATTGGACCACCGTAAACGAGCCTCATATGTTCACCAATGGTGGATATGCAGCAGGGGTTTTAGCACCTTTTAGATGTTCGAGCTGGCAAAACATGAATTGCACCGGTGGGGATTCAGCGACGGAGCCATATACCGTCGCCCACAATCTGCTTCTTGCTCATGCAGTTGCCGCAAACTTGTATAAGACCAAATATCAGGTTCCAATACTATTATATCTTTACCAAATAAGTTGAAGTTTACACCAACAAAAATATATATATATATATATATATATATATATATATATGACCAAATATCAGGTTCCAATACTATTATATCTTTACCAAATAAGTTGAAGTTTACACCAACAAAAAAAAAAAAAATATATATATATATATATATATATATATATATACACATACATATGCCTTTTTCGTACGGGCGTTGTGTTGACTTAAACTAGATTAGCCATGGCCTGATTAACAAAATCACGTTCACTATGTTCAGGCAAAGCAAAAAGGTGTTGTAGGGATAACAGTTGATTTGGATTGGATGGTTCCATATTCTAAATCGGAGAAAGACCGTGCTGCCGCGTTACGTGCCATTGATTTTAGATTTGGATGGTATGTTTTTCTTTAATTAGTTTTTTTCCATGGTCACACCTGTTTTTGTTTTTAAATTATAGGACGATTACATCATTTCATATCCTGATCTCAATTTGTGGATGGTTTTATATTTTGTTGCAGGTTCATGGACCCCTTGACAAAGGGTCGCTATCCCCTCAGCATGCGCACTCTCGTACGAAACCGATTACCCATGTTCACTCCAGAGCAATCGAAGCTGGTGAAGGGATCATACGACTTTATCGGATTAAACTACTACACTGCCAATTATGTTGCTGATGCACCAGAAAATAAGTCTCTGAACAAAAGCTACTTGACAGATGGTCTTCTTACTAAAACAGGTACGTACTAATTCAACAGTACATGTACATCTAGCATTGATCGATATATACGTTTGTCTTATGCATATATCGAATATTAACTACATCTTCTTTTTTTGTTTGGCTGTTCATGGCAGGTGAGCGCGACGGGGTCCTCATTGGTCCACAGGTATATGAATTATTAGTAAATTAATATATATTTTTTAGTGAATGGATGATATTGGATCTGATATATGGATTTAATAGCTATTTATTATCCACCTTACCATCAGTACATGATGACAAAAGAAAGCAGTCTTGGACAAATTTTTATGTAGTGATCAGTTCATTTTCTATAAATCTCAGGCTGCTTCGGATTGGCTCTATGTCTATCCTAGAGGAATTTACGATCTTCTTGTCTACACAAAATCCAAGTACGGTGATCCAGTAATTTACATCACCGAGAATGGTAATTTTCTCAACCTTTTTCAATTATTGTTGCATAAAGTCAATGATGAATTCTTGGATGTCCCATTTTATCTAATTAAGCTAAACTGTAATCTTTTATTAGGAATCAATGAGCACAATAATGCCTCAATACCTCTTAAGGAAGCTCTTGTGGACACCCACAGAATTGATTATCATTATAGGCACCTTGCGTATGTTCATAAGGCTATTGGGTAAGTGCTTAATTCATACAACTCTCTCTCTCTCTCTCTCTCTCTCTCTATGTATGATCTATGACCAGCTTTAATTCATTTTTTTTCCTGGGAATAGGGCGGGCGTGAGAGTTAAAGGATACTTTGCTTGGTCATTCTCGGACACCTTTGAATGGTTTTCTGGTTATACGATTCGGTTTGGCATCCACTTTATCGACTTTGAGAACGGATTGAAAAGACACCCTAAACTTTCAGCACAATGGTTCAAGAATTTCCTCAAGAAATAGAAATGAAGATTTTCGTATTACGAACTGCCTATCAATAAATTGAGCATGTATCTCTTCACTATGAGTATTGTACTTTTTGAATAATGTAATTTTCTTTCTGTATTGGCTGAAGCGCTTGCAGAATGATAAATTGCTTTGCGGATGGTCTCCTCCTTTTATTAAGCGTGGTTGTTCAAATTTTCGCATTTTTAGTGTGTTGAAATTTTAAAAACTAACGCAATTTGGATAGTAAAGGTGTTTCATCTTATTTCATCTCATCATTATAATTTTTTAGAATTCTCATCCAAATACAATAAAGAATTCAAAATTTTTAAATTTTAAAATAATAATAATATTAAAAAATAATATTTTAATAATATTTTATTCAATTTTCAACTTTCATTTAAAACAATCTCATCTCATCTCACCATCAATGATCGAAATAATTCTGGGCTTTTACATCGACTTCATATCCTGACCACGCATCATGTGGAGTTTCTTCAAATCCTAACTAATTTGCTTATTGAGTGGCTATCATACAAATATAATAATTCAAAGTGACAAATTTAAGGATTTAAGGAGTTGTAAGAATAAATATAATAATAGAGCTTTAATTTCTAGTAGGTTTGAACTGATTAGTCTAATTAATCTGATTGGAAGCCTCTTTAAATTAATTTCTTTATTCGTACCTTGCAAAGAACTTGGTTGGGTTGGGTTGGTATAATGCATTAATCCGTAGGCATTCTGAACAAATGCAGAACTTACTTACAACCTTTCGAACTAGCTAGTTTCGTGTCAGCCCAGCCAGCCCAAGCTATTCGGTTTGAAGGAATTTCTTTTCTGAGATTTTGTTTTGTAAATTCTTCTAATTGTTTTACTTTCTTGCAAGTCATGTTCTCAATTTTCACAAAATTAATATTTGAATTTCAAAAAATATGTGACAATACGTACATATGTCCCGTTAGGAAACTAACGATAGGATTGCCAAGTCAGATTAGTATGCCATGTTTTAACTTTCAATTGGCTGACGTGAATATTGATGTCGTGTCAGTCAATCAAGACTGACACATAGTTTTTTCTTAATTTTTTAATTACAAATTTCTTATAAAAATTAAAATTAAAAAATATTAAATACGACGATAAAATGTACAAATATAACACACTACCTTAAAAAAATATATAGATAAATATAAGATTTACTTAAAAAAAATTATTTTAATCATAAATTCCACTGTTTTTTAAACTTAAATTAACTATGTACTGTTACTACATCTAATCTTTAAGAGAAACTCTGCTTTATTTTATTATCTATCTATTACTCTTTATTTTATTTTATTTTTAATTTTTTTAACTTTACTATCCTCTCACTATCCTTGTCCAATACTCTTTTCAATTCCATTAGCCAAACGCGCCTATCATAGAAGAAAAATGACCTACACAACATTTTATATAATATATTTTACAATAATATTAAATGAAAGATATTTTTATAAAATATCTTATAAAAATAATATAATTTTATAAAAATATCTTCCTTTTATAATATTATTATATAATATATTATATAATTTATTATATGTATATCATTACTCATCATCAAATTTTTATCAATTTTTTCATATCAATTTGTAAAATATCTTATAAAAATAATATAATTTTAAAAAAATATTTTTTTTATAATATTATTATATAATTTATTATATGTATATCATTATCCATCATCAAATCCCTGTCAACTTTTTCAGATCAATTTGGCTTTAACGATCGCAATTTCAATATAAGACAACGCATCATTAAATGTGATGTTGGTGGTTCGGTGCACAGCTTGGTTACACAATGGGGACAGATGATTTCTTGCACAGATTTGTATGTACATGATTTTATCCCTACGAAACTTCCTATTTAGGTAAGGAAAATGATTTATATATAATATTTTTTATAATATATTTTATAATAATATATTGAATAAAAAGCAAATTTGTAAATCTTTTTATAAAAATAACATTATTTTATAAAAACATTTTCATCTTACAATATTATTATAAAATGTATTATAAAAATATATTTTGTGTATTAATACACGTTAGATAGAGAAGCAGCATCCGCATATATATGCAAAACTAATAGGAATTATATACAGAATGTCAAAATTGCCCTATTTTTGCCCAAAATAGATCATATGCATTGAATTAGCAATGCTACATCGTTTTCAGTAACAGCAATTCTATAAATATGCATGATACAATAATCTATGTATTCTTTCTTTAATATTATAATTCTTTCTATATATGCATGCCGAACATGTGATTTACTATTAGATGATATTAAATTTCGTATGTATTATTTTCTCTCTAGCATATATAACATATATGATGTGCATTATTTTTTCCCTATAGGTAGAATACAAAATTAATTTTAATGTGCTTGGATAATATCATATAAGTTTGTTGTTGACTATAGTATTATTTTCATGTATACTTTTTTGTACTTTTTATGTATTTAAAAAATATAGGTAGAAATTTTTTATAATACTTGGGTGGCAAATATATATTTGGGTTGTTGAATTTTGAACATATTATTAAAGTTTATAATTGTGTAGATTTGAGATTGATACATTGATTTTGTTCAAGATGAATGCAACCATTTTATAGTTCTATAGATTTGGGTTCAGATGAATTTTTTTTACGGTCCATTAAATTTGATTTGTACCAATTTATTTTGTTTATTAGACAGAGAATTTAGGTGTGTAATCTGTCCGATTTGGTCAGGAGGAGGGGTCACAGACCAAAAACTTTGGTTCATCTTTTTTTTTTAATCGGACGACTTTTAGCTATCAATCCATGAATATTTTTTTTCCTCTTTTCCTTTTTATATTTACAGAAAAATTAATGCAAAAAATTAATTATGTTAATAAAATTAAAATTAAGTGTGCTATATAATGTGGATTATGTAACTAATTCATTAAGCAAAAAATTAATTGTGATTATATTTAGCAATTTATGATGTTAATAGTTACTAAGTTACTAACTTAGCATTCATAGTAACGTATATTAAAATTTTAACATTTTATATATGGTTAATGAATATTAATTAATTTCATTATTCGTAGATTGTCCATGCTAATATGAAAATTAGAAATCTTAAAAAAAGTTACCTAATTACTTTAATTACGTGTAAATAGTGTAGTATGTATCTACATATAATAATATTATTCATCATATGAGAAATTAGTTAATTGATAGCATATTAATATTTTATATATGGTTAATGAATATTAAATAGTTTTATTGTATATATATTATATTCTTCATTCTTACTTACAACTTAGGTATCTTAAAAAAAAATATATAATTACTTTAATTAGGTGTGGATAGTATAGTATGTATCTACATACTATATTAATTGTAACACTCTGTATTTTAGTGTATTTTTACTGAAAAATTATTTTTATCAATTCAAAAATTTATTCTCTTGTTTTAAAATTATCAGATATTTTAAATAGTTTATTTTATGATCTTTAAATTGTAAAAATTAATTTGTTTTGTTTTCTTGATATTTATCTATTCTTGTACATTTAAATTATTATTCTTTTTAAATTAATTGATTGTTATATTTAATTATTTTATCTTCATTTTATCATTACGTTTAAATTATTTTATTTAACTTACTGTTTTGAAATTATTTTCATTGGATTATTTTCTGTGACTCAAGATGTAAGGATTAGATCTCATTTCTTTTCCCCACTTTTCTTTTTCCTCTTTTCTTTTTCTTTTCTCTTTCTTTTTTCTTCTTTTTCCTCTTCCCCCAGCACTCTCCCGCGCGCCATCCCTCTCTCTCCCCGTGCGTTGCTTCTTCCTCAACCAACCTGCCGCCATCGCGCCGCCGTGCCCGACACCGCCCAGCCAACCTTTCCCCCACCGGCCGGGGACCCTTCCCCGTAAATCTCAGCCCCTATCTCGCCACCGATAGCCCCTCACGGCCAACACCAAGCCGCGATACCTCTTGCGCTTGTGCGCCGCCGTCATGCCACCACCGGCCACCATATATTCACCACTTCATCATCAACCTTCTAGCAACTCAATAGACCCAACTCCAGCTCCGATCTGTCACCGGTGAAGCCTATCTATCTCCATTTCCGATTTAGACACATTTGGCCTAAAACCACCCTTTGCGCCGCCACCCACAGCAAACCATCACCACCACTAGTTTCACTGACCTCTCTAAGCCCTACCCTATCAATTTCGGGTCTTGGATTGTCTCCGTTGAAAAGTGAATTTTTGAGACCCACGGCCATAGTGCATTTTGCACTGTTACGTTACTTTGCCGCCATTTCTTGCAGCTCCATAATCCTTCAGAAATTATTATATAACACTGTAAGTATTTTTTTCAAAGAACTATCGTGATTTAAATATATTTTTACACTAACTCATATTATTGTGATCTAGTTGGACATGCCGGACTGAGTCCGAAGAGTTCGGGGATCGGATTGATTGTGGATGGAGTTGTATGGTTGGTTGGTATTGTGAAATGTTAGTTGTTGGTATGGTGTTGTTCATGTACATGGGATATTACATGCATGGTCATGTTTGTAAAGGAAACTGGGTTTTCGTGTACATGCATTCATGTTCATGTGTTTCATAAAAACTGAATTTTCATGTGTTAAGGGATTTTGGGTGCGTGTGTATCACTACCCCAAGCCAAGATGAGATATTATCTCGATGGAGCTCCTCTGGTCACTTGGGAGCGAAATATACTGAGTGACGTCCATTGAGTTGTCGTTTGGCTACAACGGGATCGGACGAGATGGTCTCGTGTCGACTCCGTAGCCCCTCTGCTAGCAGGGGCTAGAGGATACTTGGCCACGAACGTGCTGGGCGCGGAACTGGGCATCGCTCGTTGGGGAGTGGGTGCTTGGCCATGAACGCGGTGGGTGTGGAACTGAGCATTGCTACGAATCCAGGACGTGCGGATGATCCCTAGGGGAGATCATGGTGCATTGGTTAATGGAATAATGAGCTGTTTTCTGGGAAAATAGCGTGTGTAGAATAAAAGGATTTTATGTGATTTATTTTTGGGAAAATGAGGTGTTATTGATTTGGGTCATTTTTTGAAAAAATGATGGAGCATTATTTTTGGGCCAAAATGAGATTTTGGCGTCCGTTGAAAAATATCTATTTTCGGAAAAAATGATATTTTTGGATCTGAAGCATATTTCATCATATGCATACATGTTAGTTGCACTAATATGTTTTTGTTTCGTGGTTGTTTGGTTTATACTTACCTGCGGTACCATTCTATGGTAATGCAGATTTTGATGCAGAGGAGGATGAGGGTGAGCCTGAGGAGTCGGCTTCGCCCGAGGAGTGATTGGGATCACTCGTATTCTGGTTTGAAACTTGTATATATTTTTATTTGGAATGACTGTATAATTTTTTTTAAAGATAATTTGTTTTGAATATTTGTATTTAAAATTCTGGTACTTAGTAGACTTATGTATATTATCTGCTGCGTTGTTTATTGTACACTGTTGCATGAACACACACTTGACACTATCGTTAGGATGCGTGACCGTGTTGTCATCATCCTGACATCACGATTCCCTTATTTTTTTGTATGTGGGAGTCAAGACGTTACATTAATTAACTAATAGCATATATTATTTAATATTTTATATAGTCAATGGTGATTTATTGGATGAAAATTATATAATTAACTTAACAAATATTATATAAAATAATATGTTATATATATTTTTAATTATATATGTACACATTCAATCAATCTCAATTCGGTTAAAAAAAATACAACTTGGGACTATATCGATTATTGAATTTTTCTATATGTAAGGACTGAGACTAACCAATAAGACTATTGGTCCAATCTATTCGATTTTTCAAGTTCGGATCGAGAGTCTTATTACCCTAGATAGAGTGAAATGACTAATCTTAATGAACAATCCAAATTTTGAGTGTGTAGTCAAAAACAAAAATGGTATATTAGCTAAATTTTGCCTAAATGGATACTAATGCTCTTACAAACCCGATTCCATAGACAAAAATACACATATTATACTGTCACATTTTTCCTCTTCAAGATTTAAGAATATATGAGAAAAACTATACAAGAGGATGGGTGAATATACGCAAACAATACGACACATCAGTATCTCCCAAAATCTTATCATATGAGTAATTTTCAATAACTTAAACATTAAGATTCAAATCCCACTTCTAATAAAATATTGAACTTTTACTATTCATGTCATTCATAAATCATATCGGAAAAGTTAGACAAGACGGTGGTGGCACGAGTCACGACGTCTTTATAACTAGTACTACTATTACTAATCAGCATTTGTCGTTACGAAAAAGTGGGATTTGTGAAAATTCAGACTTAACTTCACTAATCCAACTTGTGAGAGTTTTATGTCCGTTGATTTGAACTGGTAATTAATAACGCTGCTGTCCATTCGGTACTCATGTACATTGGGATATGTGAGTTCGATTATTTTAATAGTAATGTTGTGTACAAATCTAAAATGTGCTATTTTTTTTTTTTTTAAATGTGTAACTCATTTTTCATTTTTTTTTTTTTGAAGGGATTTACTTATTTTTATAAACAGTTTGGCGGTATTGATGAATGAGACTTGTATATATATAATTTTTCTTATTTTAAGTAATACATATAAACAGAGTGTTAAAAAGACTATTTCTAAACTTTTTAAGGTTCGGTTTGAATTGAAAAGACTCTCAATTCATCTCATCTTCTATTAGTATTACAATTTTTATAAATATTGACATAAAATATAATAAATAATTCAACATTTATCAATTTTAAAATAATAATAAGAAAAATATTTTATTTAACTTTCAAGTTTCATCTCAATTCATTATAAAAATCTAACCTAAATTTTCACTTAAAATACAAAGAGGTGTTATGTATCATGTAAGTTTAATAAAAATAAATTTATAAATTATTGATACAATGTGTTCAAATAATGTATTATGATAGTTTATAAATTTATTTTTATAAAAAAATTTCGTCAATCTAACATTTCTTTTAATGAATATATATCGATGTACTCTTTTTAAATAAAATTTTAATTTTGGTTGACAACTCAAAGGGTAAAAAATAAAATATTATAAAATTAAGACAACTTGAAATAATTAGGTAGGTCGAGTCTTAAGATACGTTGGTATATTCTTTTATGCCGTGGACCATATTAATTTAATTTAATTTTAATTTAATTCTTTCTTCTAATTCCTTCTAAATTAGTAATGTTTCATGAGTTTAACCCGATCCATGTGTGTGGTCATATTATGAATTTTGAGTTTTATCATATTATTAAGGTTCTGTTTGATTGTTAAATTCATCTAAATTTAACTTTGTTCAGTTTAATTTTAAATTAAATCTAACACTTAAACATTCAACTCTCAAATTATTAAACTCAACTCAATTCAATATATAAACACAAACTAATTCTATGTTAGTCGATCGGATAATTGGCCATGTCATGACTTACAATAATATAATCTTCTTCTTACGTACGTCGATTGGGCCGCTCGAGACGCATTCATCATTCTTTTTGTATATATATACAACTGCTTAGTCGGAACATTTTAGTCTTTCCCTCTTATTGAATATATTATCTTATCAAGAAATAATATGCTATAAGGAACATTATGGCAAGAACAGCGGGTCCACATGTTCATTCATCAGGAGATTTATCGCATCTTTTTTTTCCTGTCTTTTCTAATCATTATGGTTTTGCATTATTTCAAAAGCTAGCTCAGGGGAATGGATCTTCTCTACATGTATTTTTCACCGACGAAACCTGGGTTTTTGTGTGATATCCTTGGGGACGGGAAAAAGATTATTAACCTTCATGTTTTGGGGCTGTGACGAGTCAAATTGTTTGCTGTTTTTCTGATGTAAGAGACATTAATTTCCATGCATGCTTCTGTCAAGCTTGGCCTCATCTGGTCCAAACATCTGGTTTTTCTGAAATCATATAACGTCTAGTTACTACGTTTTCCAACATTAGTGTCTAAAACTTCAAATGATTCATTAGTTTGAATTCCTGATAATTGAGTTTTTTTCTTTGAAAGATCGATGTTGTTGTAGCCATTTATAACTGGAACATTGTTCGATTGTACGTGAGGGATCTAGCAAGTTGGTTTGTGCATGCACGCACATATATTTATATTGTGCTCATTTATGTTGAAGTTGCGGTTTGGTTTTGACAGTAAAATAGAATTAGATGATTTTAGATCAAAGTTAAAAATTAAATAAAATATTATTAAAATATTATTTTTTAATAATATTATTATTTTGAGATTGTTTTGAATTTTAAATATTTTTTAATGTTATTATTAATTTAGATAAAAGTTAAAAAATGAGATCAGTTGTATTGTGATTGATGGATGTGATGTGTTGGAAGATGCATACTAGTATGCGGCCTGACCAACTTTGCTCTTTTATTTTGATAGTTTATATATTTAAATTTTTTTTATTTAATGATTATGGAATTGATTTTAGTATATTTGTGTATTTTTTATTTTCAAAACTTTTTAAAGATATTTAAAAAATAAAAAATAAAAAAATAGAATTTAGAATTTATATTGAGACTGCGTACTAGTATTTTTTTTATTTTGAACTAGCGTACTAGTATTTAAAGTCACCCATGGAATTCCGGGCACTACATTTATTTCTCATGCGGAAGATCGATGCAGCCGAACTGGACTTTTGTGTGGCTGGGACCTATTGCTGTATTATATTACATGTCCTGTCTATATTTCAGGGTCAGTACTGGTTTGGCGGGCCAAATTAAAATCTACAAAAAATCTCATGCATGTGATGTATATTATATATTAATTAGTAGTATTATTATTGTTTTACTTTTCAAAAAGTCCCGGGCAAGTTGCATAGCCCAATAAAAGTACGTCAACATTAATAATGTACTGATACGTACATTCACGAGCAACGTATAACTCTCATCGATCAGTTTTCAGTACTACAATATTCCCATATATTAGTACTACCTAGAAAAAACAGAGCTGTATATGCCTAGCTAGTGATTCCTCATGCTTCGGCATGTACTCTTCTTCTCATTGTTGTTTACTCTTTTGTTTTTTTTTATTTTTTTTTAAATAATGGTTAACGTTATGAATATATAAATACTGCACAATCATTTAAAAAAATATATATAAAAAAATTAACTTTTAAAAATATATCTTATTTTGTTTGAGTTGACTGTAATGCGCTTGGGGGATAACTCCAAAAGACAGTCGCTCCAAATTTGGCTCCTTTATGTGAGAGCCATATCCCTCATGATCTTATCGCCAATATAATGTAGCGGGCCTACTTCATTTATTGATCAACAAGCAGCTCGTTGGATAAACTAATTATCGTCACATGCATCAAGATAAGAATTCGTTACATGATGAAAATATTCCTCAAGTATTCCAACCATCTATAGCTAGCTGGCTATTATTATGCATGCAGCTAGGGCCTACATTAATAAGTCCCTTTCTTAAGCTTTTATTTCAGAAATAAATAAATACATGTAAAAATCCGACGATGCGTAAGGTACTACCCTGGCCCTGACAAGCAGCTAGCTAGCTAGGTCCGATTGATAATATGCATGCATGACAGCGGATGAAAAATACACAAGAAAAAACAAATCTACTACGTACGAAAAGACCACAGACAATCTATTGACAGATGTTACATCAGTACATGCAGAAAACATCCCCCCACCCAACAACCAAATTACTTTGTAGTTTGGCTTCGTTTGTTTTGAGATTAAATTTAAAAATTAATTAAAATATTATTAAAGAATATATTTTTATTATAATTAAAAAAAATTATTTTATTAAATATATAAAAATTTAAAAATTATAATAATGAAATAAAATTAGGTTAGTTGAAATGAATAGTAAAAACAAATGAGTAGATCTCAACACAAGAAATTACACGGTTTCACCCTTTTTTTTTTTTTTTTTGTTTTAGTACTTCAAGCTTTTCAACGAATTGATTAATTCCTAGTTTTTTATTATATTGCTGAGCCACACGTCTATCATTGTGATTGATTAAAGCGAAAGAAAAGAAATTAAAGTTGGGTCAACAATATCAACAGTCGAGCTTCACAGCTCAATGCTATCTTATCAAAACTAATAATACAGATTGTGACTAGAGAATATTTACAAAATTAAAAAATTAAAGTATTAATATGGAATAATAATTAAAAATTAAAATTAAAATTTAAAATAGTCTATACATTTTGTCTTTTAAATATATTAAATATCTATGTATTTTAATTTTTTTACCACATAATTTACAGTTTTGATGAAAGATCCAAACTTGATCAATTAATTATTAATGCGGACATGGAGGAAATTATTTCGGACGTGGGGACTTGTTCATGTACTACTTTTTTTTTTTTTTTTTTTTATAAAAAGGATCTCATTCCATTCATTGAAGAGGACATACAACTTTGACTTCAAATAACAAGTCAATTACAAACGTTAATAGAATCTCAGTATACTATTGTGACTGACATGATCTAGTTCAGACGGCTTATCTCTAAAGATCGAAGTCTAAGAGATAGTACAACTCTATTCCTAACAAAATTCACAATAACCAAATATAAAACTCCATATCCAACTAGGTTGAGTATGGAGAAACCAAACAGAGATAATGCAGGGAAATAATATAATTAAGTACACTACACCGTGATAAATATTAACAATTTGAAAGGCCAGCATTATTCCACGTAGCTGTTGGGTCATTTAATGCTTTGTTTTATTTTAATTATTGCTGATATTATTATTTGAAATAGAAGGCTCCTCTTTAGAGGGCCAACGGATCTGCTTCAATTAGGTTCCGTTTGTCTTCAATTAGGTTCTAATTGTATATTTAGTTTAATTGAAATGATTTAAATTATTTTTTTATAAAAATTTAGATGATTGAATGAATTTTGTGAGATCTATTTAAAATGAGTTTAAATCTGTTTAGAAATTAATATGAGTTTAAATATATATAATAGTAATTAGGTCTGTTGATAAAAAAAAATATTGAGTTAAAAAAAGTTGAAAGAAATTTTATATATTCTTTTTATACCAAACAACCCCTTTTTGTACTGTATAGAGCCAGCGTCGAGTATAGCATAGGGTTGCGCGCGGACGGCCGGGCCGCTATCGATGTCAAAGGCGTGTAAGCTATTACACACAGTTGCACAGTACTTGCACCCACCCAATGTACAGTACTGATTTACCTCCTCCTTATCACTGATCTGTCATTATCAAATGGCTTCGAGTAATCCATGCATGCATAATTTGGTTTTTTCTTATTATAATTGATCTGTCAACATCAAAGGACTTGGAATATTGCATGCATGCATGCGTACTAAAAGACACTTTATATAAAATATACATGAGTAACACTACATGTATCGAAATTGTCTCGAATTTATCCCAAAAAATATATTTTATTTTTTTATTTATTTTATCTTTTTTTTCATATATTTTTTTAATCATCATAAACATTTTTTAAAAAAATAAAAAATTCATAACATCATTAAAAAAATATTTTCTTAATCATTAACTTAAAAAAAAAAAAAATTCGAGGCACATTTTCGAAATACCAATTCAAGACGTTTAGCTCTGAATATATATTAAATTGAGATATGATCATTACAATTACGTCAAATCTGATGCTACAGTGTAAATATATGCAAAATACCATTTCCTCTTCCAATTAAAACGAAATTTCATTATGACATTTCGAGATCACCATACGTGGCCTATTTGTTACATTCATTTTGCAATATTGGAAAGTACTTTATTTTTAAATTAATCGTTGTGGTACCACTAATGCGCACACCATATGGAACACGTTGATCGATTAACGTCCAGTCAACAATTACCAGGCCAGCCGGGACCGATTCACATGAGTTTATTGGCATTATCTAATGATCTACACGTGCCTAGAAAGAAAGAAAAGACAAATATATATGGGCGTATTATCGCTTTATAAAATCTAGGTTTAGGTTTATATTGATATATAGGTATTTATATTAATATAATTACATCTTTCGATCGAGTAACGATGAATATCATTATATCTTGAAAAGTCTAAAATTTCCAAGCTAGGGAATCGATTAGGCGCTATCTAGCCGGACCATTTATTTGAACATATATATTCATCTATATATATGCTGAAGCTAGGAAATTATACATAGACGGTCCATACATTACATGATTCAGAATCCCCACATACACTATAGTACTCTATAACGACAGCGAAAACACAGGTGTCTCGAGTGGCTAAAAATAATTAGAACCAGTTTCCTGCATTTAGGCAGCCTAAAACAACCAACACAACATGCACCACTTAGGACAATTGCAAATTGAGAGTCCCTAGTCCACGGACCACATCAGTGTCGACCTTGATTCGAGAGCCTTCGAAAGCCTAATTATCTCTTGTATATTAAATTGGAACTACCAAGTTGAATCTATATATATGCATATATATATAAACAAAGTTTTCGGAACATTACAATATATCATTTTCCAATCATCTCTTATAATGAGGAGTGACACTTTATGATACGAACCATGAATTCGACAAAATCACAGTACGAAAAATAAACAGGTTTGGATCTGATTTAAATTGGTTTGGATCAAAATAAGATGACTCGATAAGACATGACTAATAAACGGATAAATTGCCGGTCAACTTACGAAACCCACAATCAACCGGTATACTATGAATAAATTCTATTTTTGAAATTTAAAAATGTTTAGCCTTATATGTATTTTATTGTTGTTGGAAATATGTGATATTAATATTAATATTTGAATACATTATATCTTGATCTATTAAAATCTTTTTGTTGATATTTAATTTAATTTTCTAAAAATCTTAGTTTTCTTATATATTACTGGTTTAGATTTTGATAATTTTATCGTCTATTCAATTGTATTTGTAAATTATTTATATAGTTATCATTGTATTATATTAATTGAATTAAAAAATAAATCTACGGGTCATTTGATCAACTCATTTATATGAAATGGGTTAAACAGGTTGAGATGGGTTAAACGAGTTGAAACAGGTTAAATGGGTCATGTCAATGTTAACCTAAGAAAAGTTAATTACTAAATTGTTTAAGCAGGCCGGTCCTAGCGTATCATGTCACCCATTAATTAAATGGGATGGATCCGGATTTTAGGGTTTGACCCATTTAAAAAAGAGATCAGGTTCTGGTTAACTTATATAATTTAATATTTATGACTTGACACAACACGAATAATTCCAATTGCCAGCCCTATATAAACTAATATCCGGATTTTAGGGTTTGACCCATTTAAAAAAGAGATCAAGTTCTGGTTAACTTATATAATTTAATATTCATGACTTGACACAACACGAATAACTCCAATTGCCAGCCCTATACAAACTAATAATACCGAGCAGCAAAATTTTTGTAAGGGGTTTCCTCTCCCCCCCCCCCCCCTTCCCCTCATTTTTAGTGGGCCTGAGAGGAGCAACTAAGAGAATAAAAAAAGAAGGCCCAGCCCATAACAAATAGGCTCCTCAGCCTGGCCCGCAAATAGACTCCCCCAGACGCAACCTCTATGTGGGAGCTTACTGCAGGGGGATGAGACTTGTCGTCATGGAGATCTCTTGAACATCGTCTAATCTTGAGTACCCATCCACGTGAATGAGCGGGGAGTAAGGAGGACCCTCGATCATTTGACAAGGTGATATTGATGGACCACCGAGGACACTAGCAGAGTAAGGTATATTGAGAAATCACGCAGCATTAATAACACCACTACCCGAGCTATACACCACATTAATGATGTCGTCGAAGATGCTTGCCGCAATAAATGACTCTAACAAAATAAATAGTAAAAAAGATATGGACTCCACGGGGCAGGCACGATTTCTCCCTCCAAACTCCCAGTATAAATGACAATTTCTAGGTACGAGAACGCTCTCTGGTCTCTAGACTCTCATTATTTACAAACTTCCAAAATACTCTACTAAGGCATTGGAGACTTTCAGACCCCAAGTTGCCCTCTTCTAGTTTCTTTTTTCTTCGTTTTTGCAGGCCCAATTTTGAAGACCTGGGTTGTGAGAACTTCGTGTTGGTGAAATACACAATAATATAATAAAAATTACAATTAGATTAAAATTAAAACAAAGCCAGTTTAGACTGAGGCACGAAAATATCGCTCTCTTTAAGGAGATTCAAACCCTCTGCGATGTACAAAATCTTAAATTAACCGATACAGCAGAAATTTTTTTGACTTGACTCTTTCAGGATACAACAACCCAACTGATCGTCGTATAACCTGAACCAACTCTGCACAAGCGGTTGAGCTCAAAGCTCCACCAAAAGAACATCTTTCTTTATCTGAAAATGCTCTCAAAAAATATATATTCACTAAACTTATTTTTTTTTTAATCTCACTCTCTAAAACATATACCACAATAGTCTCGTACAAATAAATAAACAATATCTCTTATATATATAAAGTGGCTATGAAATGGAAAATCTTGTTTTAACAGTTTTTATTGTTTTTCCGTTAACTAAGTTAACGCCGTTCGTCCCAAATTGGCATTAATTATTCCCAATTTTCCATAATTAAGTGCCATTAATTGCTACCACTGATTATTCTCCCGTGACATGAGGTAGGTAGGGTTCTTAATTGGCATCTTGCCATGCAGTTCGAACAATTAAATGCCATCATGCCTGCATATTAATATAATTAGGAAAATTCTATTCCTAGTCCGGTTTTGAAATCACACACCACACGATTCTACGTGGCAAATCCGGTCTAATAAAAGTCCGGTCCAGTAGCTCCCTCGAAATGAATAGCCCTAACACTGGAAAAATCTCATGAGAAAAATCCAGAAATCCCTCAAATCCCTCTACTAGCTTTCCCTCCTCTGAATCCCTCTCCCCTGAACAATCGTTCGGCTCTCCACCCATCTGCGAAATCCCCTCTCCCCCTCTCCCACGTGAACAGAATCCCCCCTCCATCGATCCCCTCTCCCTTGTGAGCATTATCTGTCATAAACAAAAATTTCTTAGAATCTTAAAAATTTAAGGGAATAAACAAAATCTGAGAAATTAGTGGGTGCAAATTGCTACGCATTAGCTGGAACATAGAGAGACGTAGAGAGAATGGAAGTGGGAGCAGTGAAGAGATACCTGGAGAAAGGAGGAGAAGAGAACGCAACCACTATCGATGGATTGCCTCTCAGATTCTTTGAATGATTCACTATAGAGCTATTTCATTGTAAAACAACTTTAGTTTTAATCAACAAGTACGGAATCCCCACACGTTTACCGGCTCCTACTTATGCTTCTCTACTTTTCTGCTTCAAATCTCTCTCTCTAACTATGTGTTTTATTTCAAAGACAATTAAAAAAAATTAATTTTGAATTTGATGCCAAGCTGTTTCATTGTAAAACAACTTTAACTTTAACCAACAGGTATGGAATTTCAATGATCTCATTTTTGGGTTTATGAGCTAAACGCGGTCGGTCAGTCATGAGCAATCAAAGAAAGCTCTGCTAGCTTCTCGTCGTCGGCAGTCGTGCTCGTAAGCGACCATTGTCGTCGGTTGGTCGTTTGTCAGCACGCTAACTATTGTTGGGGTCTGTAAAGCTAAAACGCGTGCGTTTTACAAAATAAATAAATAAATAAAAGCCATGTCATTGGGGTGTGTGGTGTTTGTGAAGTAGATGGTCGATGAGTAGAATTACTCAATTAATTAATCAAACCGCCAAAATAGTAGTTCTAAATTGTAATGATGCAGAATATAGTTCTCTTGTACTTATTAATAATGAAGTTTAATCGACGAAAGAGCGGAAGAACAAAAGTTCAAGGTTACTTACTTTCTAAATTTCTTTCGCTTTGTATATATCTACTCTATTATAATAAGTAGTTATCTAATTGTGAATAATAATTTTTATTTTTTGCCATTAACTTTTCTTATTTTTTTGTGAAGTCTGTTAAGTTTTATTTTAGCAAAAGACCCTTAAAATTCTTGACCATTTGAAGTGTAGCTCTCTTGTAGAATTTAGTAAAGGATCATGTTCTACCAAAAGGTCCTTAAGACTCTTGACCATCTGACTTTTTCACTTTTTTTTTTTTATTTAAATTATTATCTCATGTGCATCCCTGGACTAACGCAGCGGAGGTCGTTCACTAGTAAATATATATAAGACTAAGAAAGGACCCAGGATTTACAAAAATGTAAACGGAAAAGAATAACTATGAAATAAATGGCCAACGTTGACAAGTTAAATAAGCCAACGTCTACAACTTAAAAAACCCTCTTTAATTACCCTTCAAAGTCCAACGTTCTTCCGAAAGAAACAAACAGCAACTGAACAATAAAGAAATTAAAACCTTCAAAACGTTAAAGAAAATAACTTTACAACATCTAAGGCATAAAATCGCTTGAATTCCAAAAACAGTTTGAACACTAAACTCTCTCCAACGGTAAAGTATTATTAATAAATGCTTTCATTTATGTGAAGGAGAGCAACGGTAAAAAGAAAAGTTATTAAAAATATCAACATTCCCCCAATATTTTTAATAAAATAAAAATAATAATATAAGAGAGATACTTCCAGACAAAGAATGATTATTATGCATCATGAAGGAGTGCTCTGCATTGAACTCTCACTTAGTGAAATAACAATCTTTACTCTAGAGTCAGTAGTGGTCTCAGACTTGAATTATGACTGCTTAGGGGAACTAAAGAATTATTACTCACACATAGTAACCCAAGTGTTGACATGAACTTTATTAGCCAGCACATTACGGCATTGTGCTCATCCCAGCTTCATGAGTGTATTTGAGAATAAACTCAAATCTCATAGAGAGCGGCCCCACTCTCACACTCACATAGGTGAAATATGTCAATGGTGTTTCTGTAATTCTTACATCCTACTCATAAGAGCTACATAATTTCATTACGAGTTTCTTCAAAAACTCATCCTCCACAACATTATAGGATAAATGCACTCATATAATAGGAATGATAAATAAAATAAATAATGCATTTCTTACGACCATCATATGATTCGTTTTTCCCATTGAACCCAGTTCTCAGGATCTATGGTCCCTAGGTTGGGTATCCTCATACATGGCTCATGAATTTATGGGTTTTCATCTCATTCCCCTATATGTATTCCAGATCATTTCTCTTGTCAAAGTTTTGTTTAGTGGATCCACATTAATAGCACCACCAGTAAAGAAAATCTCACAGTACTGTATTTTTCTTCTAATGGATCTAGATTTACGGTTATAATAACAGTTTTGTACTCTACCAATTATATTAGTACTATCACAAAGAATTAATTGATTTTTTCGACAAAGGAATAAATCCCTCAACATACGGTAGCCAAAGTATGCAATAATTCATAAGGCCTTGTTTGTATTTAAAACCCACCTCAACTCATCTTAACTCATCTCATCTAATCATTACAATTTTTTTAAATTTTCACATAAAATATAATAAACAATTCAACCTTTTCAAATCCCAACACAATTCTCCCAAATTCTCACATAAAATATAATAAATAATTCAACTTTTATTTTACTATTCACAAATCATCTTAATCCATCTCAACTCATCTCTGAATCCAATCCGCTCCTAAAATCATAAAACGGCTTGAAAAGCCTTCTATATATATAAATCCAAATTCAATTCAGAATTGCGTACGTTAATAAAAACTGATCTGAAAGGCTTTCAGCCATATCACTGACTCCACAAATTAATACCAAATACATTTTATAAAACCAAATGGCAATAAATAAAAACAGTCGATGCAGCCAACGTAAATAACATTCACGTACATGTAATACCCAAAAAGTTAATAACATCCAGCTTTACTCCCAAAAGCTTAAAGAACTGAAAACTGAAGAAAACTAAAAACGTCAGAGGCAAAATCATTTGAAAAAAAAAATATATATTATCTTCTAAAAACTTAACCCCCACTAATTTTGGATTTTAAGAAAAAGAAATTTCTTTTCATAAAAAAAAAAAATACACCTTACTCAAAAATCACTTTATTCCAATATGAAAAAAAAAATGGACTGCTATTTTTATTCCATATCTAAGAAAGACATAAGCATGCATGCCAAAACATTTAAATAATAATGCACATAAAAAGAAACATACTATGCTTTATTCTCAATATTCAATTTAAACATCCCGCCACAAGCATAGTCCTTGCTCACAAAAACTCTATTTTTTGTAATTACATACTGATCAGATTCTATAGTTTGTTTTGCGTAAAAAACTCGACATCAAATTCTTCCTTATAGACAGTGTGTAGAGCACATCTTTGAGCATCAATATACGTCCAAAGGTGAATTTCAATTCGACCTCACCACTTCTAAAAACCTTAATTTTACTTGAATTACCAAGCATAATAGTCTTATCTTCTTCAAATGGAGTAAAATTTTTGAACTAATCTTTATCATTATTTTGGCTTTGAAAACCCTTTTTGTGAGGTCTACAAATTTTTTTGAAATCCTTTCTTTGCGGCTTCAAAAAACTATTTCTTGTAATTTTGACCTTTGGGCAAGCTATCATTTTCAGAAATTAAGTTTACCTTTGTCACGGAATCCTCATTACCATTTTGAAATACCAAATCATCTTAGCCTCTAGCTTTCACCTCTACACGAATACATGTGATTAAGGTCTCTAAGGATGTCTCATTTTGTTTATGGTGATCGACTTTTGAAACTCCCTCCACGAAGGTGGTAGTTTGTCGATGATGCCACAAACAATTAGATTGTCTCCAATCTTGATGCCTTCGGATCTAACTTCAGATGCAACAATTTGAAAATCTTGCACTTGCTCCGCAACGGATTTTCCATCTACTATTTGATATCGAAAGAAGCAACTTGCCGCATATTTCTTCACTCCGGGTTCTTTCGTATCATATTTCCTCTGTAAAGCTTTCCAAATTTTCTTTGCAGAGGTGTAAGTAGCATTGTAGTAATCATAAAATTAATCAGTAAGACAATTTAAAAGATAACATCGACAGTTTTACTCATTTTTAGTATATTTTTCAATCTTCTCTTCGTGAGCTTCCACTTGTGCTTTAGTCATGTTCTCGATAGTGATCTTGCTAGGATTCTTTGTAGTGAGAACATAAGAAACATTGAGAAGACTTAGATAGAAAAGCACCTTGCACTTCCATCTCTTGAAATGAGCTCCTTTGAAACGGAAGGGCTGTTGAAGTCTCTAATACTTTCCGTGGATTTTTCAATTGTAGTTTCCATGTTGAATCTCCTTAAAATTGTTGGTGAAATACACAATAATATAATACAAGTTACAATTAAATTAAAATTAAAACGAAGCCAGTTTGGACTGAGGCACGAAAATATCGTTCTCTTTATGGAGATTCAAGCCCTCTGCGGTGTACAAAATCTCAAATTAATCAGTGTAGTAGAAATTTTCTTGACTTGACTCCTCTAGGATACAACAACCTAACTGATCGTCGTATAACCTGAACCAACTCTGTACAAGCGGTTGAGCTCAAAGCTCCATCAAAAGAACACTTTTTTTTTATCTGGAAATACTCTCAAAAAATATATATTCACTAAACTTATTTTTTTTATCTCACTTTCTCTAAAATATATACCACAATAGTCCTATAGAAAGAACTAAACAATATGAATATATATATAAGACTAAGAAATGACCCAGGATTTACAAAGATGTAAACGGAAGAGAATAACTATGAAATAAATGACCAACGTTGACAAGTGAAATAAGCCAACGTCTACAACTTAAAAAACCCTCTTTAATATCTCTTCAAAGCTCAACGTTCTTTCGAAAGAAACAAGCGGCAACTGAACAATAAAGAAATTAAAACATTCACAACGTTAAAGAAAATAACTTTACAACGTCTAAGGCATAAAATCGCTTGAATTCTAAAAACGGTTTGAACACTAAACTCTCTCTAACAATAAAGTATTAATAATAAATGTTGCTATTTATGTGAAGGAGAGCAACAGTAAAAAGAAAAGTTATTAAAAATATTAATATTTGACTACGAAATACGACGTTAATAATTTTCTTAGAATAATTATTCAGTTGTTAAAATTATTTTTATTGTAAAATAAAACAGCTCTCTAGATCTGATAATATATATATTTCCCAGTTAGAACAGATAAAACAAAAACCGCATAGGTCTGTTGATCAGGAAGCCTCAATTATTCCCAAAATAATTTCGCACAACGTACTCCTGTCGAATGAGCACTAATTTCGCTCGAGCTATGCTATCAAGGTATATTTAATAATGTTTAATATAGAGTAATGTGAGGAAGATTTCAAAATTTTGAGGGTGGTGACGGCCCCAATTAACCAGCTGTCGTTAGATCGAGCTATGCTATAAATGCAGCGGGCCCTAATCTATCAGGATTTACGAATTGACCCGCCAATATTTATTAGTCGACAGATATATGACAAGGGGTCACAAATAATTCATTAGTTCTCTCTCAGTAATATCTATCTTCATGTATGCCCCGTCTAATTCGGCGATTACGTTTGGTTATTAAGGATAGAGCGGTGCTACTCTCCGCCTGAATAGCACCGTTCCATTTGACTGCTTTAGCCTTTTATTTATTTTTATTTTTTAATATATTTAAATATATTTAAAAATAAAAAATATATCAATACATTAAAAATTATTTTTTTAATTATAATGTAAAAAAATAAAATATACAAACATTCAAAATAAATAAGTAAAATAAGAGGATAAATTAACATTTTTCTTAAGGATATTTCAAATATTTTTAAAATATATTTTTATTATTTAATTATTTAATTATTTTTTAATATTCTATTATTATTTTTAATTAATTTTTTACTATTATTTACAACTCTTTTCAACACTCCACAACATTTTTCACTATCCAAACTTCTGCACGCAAATATATTAAATTAAATTCCCGGCCCTTAATGTGGTTCTTTAATTTATTTATATATTTTTCATAATGTATTGTGAACAAATTTCAAAAATATATTTATCAATATACAGAAATTCAGAGAGTTTAATAAAACATATATCTAGCAGCTTTCTAATTTCTATCAGTATATTTATTAATATATATATATATATATATATAAAATATACGTAGTCAGTATAATATAGTAATAAAATATCATAAATCATTGAGGAGAAGGATTTTTACCATTTAACAAAATATTTTCAGCGTTAATATAAGAAGAAGAAAATTAATCTAACTGCAGGCCGGAACTCAAATAAAAATAGAAAAAACTCATGTACGTATAAAAAGAGAGTAAGAAATTAAAAGCAGCTGTAGAAAACCGAAAGATCATAATTAATCAAAGGAGGGTATTTCAAAATTATACATTATATATATTTTTATTTAAAAATACATATTAAGGCTGAGAATTTATTTTAATAATTTTTACAATTTTAAGAAAAAAACTTGTATATATATATTTTATATCAGGCCCCCTAATCGACCCTCGATTGAGACAACTCATGACATTGACTGCTTAGGGAAAAAAAAAAAAAACACTCATGACATTGATTGGAAGCTCCTGAGGAAAATTTCTAAGATAGCTATGTTTTTTATTGCTAATTCATCTTGAAATCTACGGTAGAATGTACAAGCCTCCAACCAAGTGGGGGACCCGTGTCAGAGAATCAGAGATAGGGTGGCGGAAACCGAACGGCTTTCTGCTTGACTCTGAGATATAGGGCGCAACGCTGTGCGCATCCATTCATCACCGGGCATATTTCATTAGAAAAATTCCCACACCCATGTGAAAAACATTCCAATATTACGTGAAAAACATCTGTACATATTATGAAAAAAAAAAATTATAAGTGTAGAAGGTAAAAAATGAACAGTAATTGATATTTAAAACTTTTTATTTAAAAATATTTTTTAAAAAATATTATAAAAATAAATTTATAAGCTCACCAAGTTTATGGTAGATTAGATTTTAAAATTATTTTACTATAAAATATGTCTAATCTATTAAATAAAGTCATATTAACTTTTATATATATATATATATATTTATTTACTTTTATGATCAGCAAAACTTTTAATAAATGCAGCACTTCTCAACAAGAAATTATTTTCATAAATAATACATATTTCTATGTAAATATGCTTGTAATTAATTAGAGTTATATTATTTACTATTGGATCGATGTTAAATATATTATTTATTGAGATACTTATTATAATTATAAAAAATTAAAGAGTCAATCTTTTCATATGGTAATTAATATAAAATGCTGACACATAATTGGTTACTGTCGTGACTTATAAACGTGCTTTATAAAAAGTACACATAATATTATTATGAGCTTATGAGCAGATATATTTAGGTGCGATTTGAACAGTGAGATGAAATAATTTTAGATAAAAGTTAAAAGTTAAATAAAATATTATTTTTTAATATTTTTATCTTTTTAATATTTAAAAAAGTTGAATTTTTTATTATATTTTATATGTGAATTTAAAAAAACTGTAATAATGAGATGAAATGAAATATTCACTATCTAAAATGATAGCCCTATTCCAATAACTTTATATGGATTAGTTTTTATCATATGAATAATGATCAAGCTATCCCATATATATATATATATATATAATAACTTAATTAGGATGGATTTTACACAACGACGTACGTGCAGCTAGCTGCATATAGCGGGATATTTTATTTTTAATTAATTAAATATACAGATGAAAGTATTAAATTAAATATGATTTCCAATATTCTCATACGTACGTACGTAATATGTATATATATATATATATATATATATATATATATATATATATATATCAAATATTAATGTTACTAAGGGCCTGTTTGTTATTGAGTTAAGGGTCGTGAAAAATATTTAAATAGTCTCAAAAAATTTTTTATAATAAAACTAAGTTGTTTGGTTGTTACGTATTAAAATATCTTTTAATCCCCAAAATGTTAAAAAGTTACGTTTCAAGAAATCAAAGGTTGTTTTTCAGATAATAGGAAACGTATTTCTAATTTTAAAGAAAACTTTCAATAAGCTAAAAAACCTATAAACCTTTAACATAATTACAACTTTATCCTTTCATCTTATCACGCACATTACCTCAAATTACTTTAAAAATAACCAAACATGTTTAATTTTTTTTTTTTAGATATATGGGTAAAAACAGTAAATAACTTTTATTTTTATAACTTTATAACTGAAATCACTACTAAATAACCAAAAGATAAAGAAAGAAAAAAGCTACTTGTGACCTCGGTGCTCCCTATATAAAGCCCCCTGAGTTGCACCCAAAGATCACCAGTCGCCAAATCTCCTAAACATGGCATCGAAAGGCAACATATTCCTAGGCCTCTTTGTTCTTCTTGGCTCATTCATCAGTTACAGCAATGCTGCTTCTGCTGCTTTGTCCCCTTCCTACAAAATTTCTTCATTCAACCGAAGCAGTTTCCCCTCAGATTTCTATTTCGGGCTGCATCAGCTTCTTACCAGGTATAAGCCCATGGTTTCAATATACATGTTTAATTAGGACGTATCCTCAGGATTGATTTTTTGTCCAAAATTCTTTGAGAATATTTGATATACATGCTCTAACGACACGTGTTTAAATTCCAGTATGAAGGTGCAGTAAAGGAAGGTGGTAGAAAACCAAGTATGTGGGATTATTACTCCCACAAATATCCAGGTCTCGCTCTCTCTTCACTTCTGCGGAAGACCCTTGAAAATGGGTGTATGATCTGAAGGAGATCATTAAACAATCTTATTATTATTATTATTATTATTCTTATTATTATATCTTGAATTTTATCATGATCCTGTGCGCTTTATAGTACTAGATCATGATAAGATGCATTTTAACTTGTTCGAAAATTCAACTACTAAAATGGAATATCACTTTACAACGTATTCCTAAAATAAAAACGTTTTACCACAGAGTTACGGCATCAAGCCATTAGTTAACTCTATTTACAAATAAAAACATCAAGTTTCTTTGAGCTTGTATTTGAGTTGGAATTGTAGTTATTAATAGAACTGCATACCCAAAAAGTTGAGAATATTATTTGGAAGTGAGAATGAATCATGATCCAAGTTTGTGGTTCAAAAGCAAGCATATATATATATATATTATATATATATATATTATATATATACACTTGTCGGCATATTGATCAGTAAATTCAATCTACCTTGAAGACAGAATAATATAATGAATTACTTACCCCGAGTGGTAGTCGACTTGATTCGCTCTTCGAATTGGGTCGTGCTTTAGGGGACATGAACTTTCTTGTACTTTTGTATGCACAAGGCCAAACCCTAAAGAATTGTACAAGTAGTTTTAATCTGTACTAGTACTTGTCATCATTACAGAAAAGAAAAGAACAAAGCTTCGAACTGCATTTTGTTAGTTAACTTGCTCAAAATAGCGGATCGCAAATATTTACATCTTCGAATATAAGATCTGTTTGAACTTAATGCAGAGAAGATAGCAGATGGTAGTAATGGAGATGTAGCCATCGATCAGTATCATCGCTACAAGGTATGCCTTTTCCCCCCTCTCTACAAAAAAAAAAAAAAAAAAAAAAGAGAGAGAGATAGAAGGAAAAAAATGCTTATATGTAATCAGTTATATTATAAAAATTACTGTTTCTTCTAAAAATAGTCTCTTTTCATCGTAAGTAGTCACTCTGACCGAAAGTGAATTTATATATTATATATGTATATATGGTAACTACAGGTTATATATTTCACATAGGAAAATTGTGAAAAAATAATACAAAGTTACAATTATTTTGACTTCTCTAAAGTTCAGAACTATATATATACTATCATATCTGATAATTGAGCCCAAAAAAGTGCCCAAATGGTGAATTTTTTTTTCATGAGTTTGAGATGAGGTTTTTTATTTGTTCGTAGATAAAAGTTCACGTGGGGTCAGCTGAAAGCACATTATTTGAGAAGAAAAAAAAAATTTACGTGTACTTTTTAGAGTTTTGGAAGTGCATAAATGCCTGACTCAGTTGAAACCATGTCTGTGAATATAATAATTTGTTATCAGATGTATGTTTTTTTTTTTTTTTTATGTGATACTGTTTTGAGAAAGTGGAAATATTATTATTATTATTAGCAATGGTATGTAAAGTCTTAATTATTTAGAGATTATTGTAAATTTAGGTAATTTTATCTTTAAAATTTTTTAAAATTATAAAAATATTTCTCTTAAAATAATATTTTTTCTCATTTAGTTAAAAATCTGTATATACAACCTATGAGTACTACAGATAAAATTTCTCTATTATTATTCGGTTGCAGAAACGACATATTTTCTCAAAAAAAAGAAACGACATCTGATCTTAAATTATTATTATTATTTTGAGAAACGACTAAAATTTCTTGGAAAACGTGAAATTAATGCCTTCTTGGTAACAATTTTTTCTTTCTTTTATTATTATTATTATTATTATATGTTATAGGAAGACGTTGCGATTCTGAAGAACATGGGTGGAGATTCATACAGGTTCTCAATTGCATGGGTCCGAATCTTACCAAGTATGATTCTCATCGATCTGCATAAATTAATCTCTAGCTAGCTAGACAGATTACTAATTTCCGGGATGAAAATTCAGACAATATATATTATAAAAAGGGCATTAAAATTGGATAAATTATAATTATTATACAATATCAATGGAGCCTAGGTTGGAAATTTGGAATTCGATATAGGTTTTGTGAGCCTTTAATTATATTATTAATTAATTGTAACAATTTTATATTATTCTCAGCTGGAAAGCTTAAGGATGGCGTGAACGCGGAAGGAGTCGCATACTACAACAGACTCATCGATGAGCTCATAGCCCAAGGTCATCATCATGATTTAATCTAATATATAAATATTTCTAACATATATATATATATATAAATTAATTATCTTAAAGTGCTAATCTGTAGTTTTCTATATATAATTGAATGAATGCAGGTCTTACACCCTTTGCGACAATCTTTCACTGGGATATTCCCCAGACTTTAGAAGAAGAGTATGGTGGTTTCCTAAGTGAAAAAGTTGTGTATGTGACTAATTATAAACTCTATAAATATGTGTGTGTGTGTGTGTGTAGGGATCGTGCGTGTGATGTATTGATACATATATTATTATATTCAGGCCCGATTTCCAGGACTTCGCGGAAGTTTGTTACAAGGAGTTTGGCGATAGGGTAAAGCATTGGATCACACTAAATGAGCCATGGACGTACAGCAATGGTGGATACGCACAAGGGATGTTAGCACCTTTCCGATGTTCCTCCTTTTATAATCCGAATTGCACCGGTGGGATTCCGGCGTCGAGCCTTATGTGGTTACCCATAACCTTCTTCTTGCTCATGCTCATGCTGTTCAAGTGTACAAGACCAAATATCAGGTACGTACCACTAATTCTCCTCCATCTTTACCATATGTATATATTTTTATGTACCCTATAATATTCAGTCTTTGCATTATATTGTGATCTTAAGCAAATCATGTTCGCTATATATATATATATATATATATATATATATATATATATATATATGTTCAGGCATCTCAAAAAGGGGTTATCGGGATAACCCACGTGTGCTACTGGATGGAGCCATACTCTAACTCAGCCGAAGACCATAACGCCTCGTTACGTGCCCTTGATTTTATGTGCGGATGGTAAGTTCAGCATTCATGGATGCCTGCTAGCTCGAGGGTTTTCTAGTATCTATCTATCTATCTATCTATATATATATATATATATAAATCATGCAGTACTCATTGAAATGATCCATATATATATATATATATATGGTTTATTAAATCATGTATAATATTAATGCAGGTTCATGGACCCTATGACAACTGGTGACTATCCAGCAAGTATGAGAGCTCTGGTTGGATCGCGTTTACCCACTTTCACTGCAAATCAATCGGCGATGATTAAAGGCGCATATGATTTTGTCGGATTGAATTACTATACCGCTAATTATGCTGCCTACGCACCTTCATATCAACATGTCAACAAATCCTATATGACAGATGGTCTTGTTAATCAAACAAGTGCGTACTACAAATTCCACGTTTTTAATTACTGATTTTATAGGTTTTTATTTAATTTCTAATTAGTTATAATGTACTACATAGTACTAACTAATAAACCATCATGTTTTTTTCACTGTGCATTGCAGCTTCTCGCAATGGAGTCCTCATTGGTCCAGCGGTATATCTATATATATATGTGTGTGTGTGTGTGTTATAAATAAAACGACATTTCTTTTTAGTTATATTGAATAATAATAATAATAATAATAATAATAATAATAATAATAATATTGATCATATCGATCTTATTAAAATCGCAGACTGGTTCCGCTTGGCTCCAAATTTATCCTAAAGGACTTCGTGATCTTTTGAACTACTTCAAGTATAAGTACAATGATCCGGAGATTTATATCACTGAGAATGGTATTCTCATCAGCTCACAGCTCTCTGCATTTTTTTTTCTTTTAATTTTTCTCGCCTATTAATTAAAGGCAATTAATGAAATATTGGGAAAATTAAAGTGATGTCCAGTTGAATCTAATTAAGTGAAACCGTATATACGTTATTGTAGGAGTTTCTGAGGTCAATAACGAAACCTTATCGCTTGAAGAATCTCTTGTGGACAACCAAAGAGTCGAATATTATTATGGCCATCTTTCCTATCTTAACAAGTCAATTGGGTAAGCGCTTTTTCATGGTAAATATATAGTTCTGATCATCTGATCCACCACCTTCTCTCGTACAAAAAGTTGAATCTTTTTTGACATTAATATGTCCTTTTCATGAACAGGGACGGTGTGAAGGTGAAGGGATACTTCGCTTGGTCTCTCATGGACAACTATGAATGGAACTCGGGTTATACAGTTCGTTTTGGCCTCTATTATATAGATTATAACCATAACCTGACAAGACACGCTAAACTATCGGCCAATTGGTTCAAGAACTTCCTACTAGCTAGCTAGCTGAAGATCAAGCTCGATCGTATCGGACTGTGAAAATGGTTCCATCTATGTAATTGTTCTCTAAATAATGTCCTTATAAGTACCTTTGTGTACGGACTCGAATGCTTGTTAAATAATATAGCGCTTTATGCCTACGCGATGGGAAAAAAAAAAAGGTCTAGGCAATGAGTACAGGCATGGTCTGCCGTCCTTTCTTGTTATGATCGCTTTGTTTAATTTTGCCATAGTTCACATCTTCTGAATTTTACTTATTAATTATGAATGATTATAGTTTTCACAAGCATACGTACGTTGATGACCATGCGTACGTTCGTCTTCATGGAGTAGTTTTATAATTTTTTCCATACAACAAGATAATGGAAGAAGTGATATAAATAGTGAGAATAATATTATTGGAATATTACTGTGAAAAAAATGCTTATTTGTCGTCAATTTTTTTTTTTTTTGAAATGATTATTTTCAGTTAAAATAATCTATTTTTTATTATTATAAATAATCATTTTTATTGTAAATAATTCATCACAAATATTCATTTTTCAAATGTTAATGAAGGTTAATTAATATATATATATATATATATATATATATATGCAAGAGATGTGGCGCCCACGACCCCCATGTAAGGAGACACGGGAATCGAGATACCGGAATGATGACAACAAGGTCACACATCCCAACGTTAGTGCCAAGTGTGTATACATGCAACAGTGTACAAAAACAACGCAGCGGATAATTAATACAACTAAGTACCAGAATTGTTAATAAAATTTAAACAGTCAATAAAAATGTTTAAAAATTTTACAGTCATCCAAAATAAATATTTTACAAGTCTCAAACCAAAACGAGTGATCCCAAATCACTCCTCGGGCGGAGCCGAATCCTTAGGCTCACCCTCAGCCTCATCTGCATCGAAATCTGCGTTACCACAAAAGGGTACCGCAGGTAAGTATAAACCAAACAACTACGAGATAAAAATACATTAATGCGACCAACATGCATGCATATGATGAAATATGCATTATTCTCAAAAATACTATTTTTCCTGAAAATAGATATTTTTCAACACACGCCAAAATCTCATTTTGGCCCAAAAAGAATACTCCGTCATTTTCCCAGAAAATGACTCAAATCAATAAAACCTCATTTTCTCAGAAAATGAATCACATAAAATTATTTTAATCCACACAAGCTATTTTCTCAGAAAACAGCCCATTATTCCATTAACCAATGCACCATGATCTCCCCTAGGGATCATCTGCACGTCCTGGCTTTGTAGCGATGCTCAGTTCGGCGCCCAGCGCGTTCGTGGCCAAGCACCCACTACGCAACGAGTGATGCCCAGTTCCGCGCCCAGCGCGTTCGTGGCCAAGCATCCTCTAGCCCCCGCTAGCAGAGGGGCCACGGAGTCGGCACGAGACCATATCGTCCGATCCCATCGTCGCCCAGCGACAATCCAGGGGACGTCACTCAGTATATTCCGCTCCTGAGTGACCAGAGGAGCTCCACCTAGATAATACCCCATCTCGGCTTGGGATCGTGATACACACGCACCCAAAATCCTTTAACACATGAAAACTCAGTTTTCATGAAACACATGAACATGAATGCATGTACACGAAAACTCAGTTTCCTTTACAAACATGATCATGCGTGCAATATGCCATGTACATGAACAACACCATACCAACAACCAACATTTCACAATACCAACCAAATACACAACTCCAACCACAATCAATCGGACTCCCGAACTCCTCGGATTCAGTCCGGCATGTCCAACCAGATCACAATAATATGAGTTAGTGTAAAAATATATTTAAATCACGATAGTTCTTTGGAAAAATACTTACAGTGCTATATAATAATTTTCGAAGGATCATGGAGCTGCAAAAGGTGGCTACACAGCAATGTAACAGTGTAAAATACACTGTGGTCGTGGGTCTCAAATATTCACTTTTGAATGGGGACAAACTAAGACCCGAAATTGATAGGGTAGGGCCTAGAGAGGTCGGTGAAGCCAATGACGGTGGTGGTTGTGGTGGTTTGCCGTGGGGTGGCGGAGCAAATGGTGGGTTTAGGCCAAAAATACCCAAATCAGAAATGGGGTTGGATGTGCTTCACCAGTGACAGATCAGAGCTGGGGTTGGGTGCATTGGGTTGCTAGGAAGTCGAGGATGAAGTGGTGAAGATATGGTGGCCGGAAGTGGCGCGACGGCGGCGCTGGAACGAAGAGATCGCCGCTGCTTGGTGTTGGGCGTGAGGGCTATCGGCGACGAGATAGAGGCTGGGATTTACGGGGAAGGGTCGCCGGCCGGTGGGGGAGCGAACGGGACGGGCGGTGTCGAGCATGGCGGCGCGACGGCGGTGGGTTGGGTGAGGCGACGGACGCACGGGGAAGGGGAAGGGGAAGCCTGTCGCGCGGGGGGGCGGGAGAGCTGGGGGAAAGAAAAAGAAAAAAAAAGAAAGGAAAGAAAAGAAAAAGGGAAAAAGAAAAATGAAGGGAAAGAAATGAGGTCCAATCCTCACATCTTGGGTCACAGAAAATGATCCAACGAAAATGATTTTAAAACAGCAAATCCATTAAAATAAATTAAACGTAATGATACAATGAAAATAAAATAATTAAATCTCACAATCAATTAATTTAAAAAGAAGAAAAATTTAAATGTACAACAATAAATAAATATTAAGAAAACATAACAATTTAATTTTCACAATTTAAAGATCATAAAATAAACTATTTAAAATATCCGATAATTTTAAAACAAGAGAATAAATTTTTGAATTATTAAAATAACCATTCAATAAAAATACACTAAAATATGGGGTGTTACATCCTCCCCGCTTAAAAAAAAATTTCGTCTTCGAAATTAGCAAGGTCAAACATTAACGCTAAAACAGGAATAAGATTCAACCAAGAGCAGACTTAAGAAACATTCCGCCAGTCAATCAAATAAATACGGATACTGCTCTCTCATGACAACTTCTCTCCCCCAAGAGAAATCCTAAGCCAACGGATCGCCCCATGACACCTTCACCAAAGGTATTGTCTTAGACCTTAACCTTTGCTCTTTCCCATCCACAATCTGCGTCGGGGCAACTTCGTAAGAAAGATTAGGCCAAAGCTCAATACGTTCAAAGTCGACAAAACGCGGCTCTAGCTATCCAAAACTCTTCTTCAAAGACGACACATGGAACACATCATGGACATCCCCAAAATAATTCGGCAGGGCAACTCTTTAAGCAACTAGTCCAACTTTCTCTATAATCTGGAAAGGACCAACATACATCGGACTAAGCTTTCCCTTCTTGCCAAAGCGTTTAACCCCCTTCATCGGAGAGACTTTAAGGTAAACCCAATCACCTATCTCAAATGATAAGTCTCTTCTCCTTGTATCTGCATAACTCTTTTGGCGACTTTGGGCTTCCGCCATTTTAGTCCTTATAAATTGAACTTGATCCTTCATTTCTTGAATTATCTCAGGCCCAATCAATTTATTCTTGCCCACTTCGTCCCAACACAACAGTGATCTACACTTCCTCCCATACAAAACTTCATACGGGGCCATCTAAATGGAGGAATGAAAACTGTTATTATAAGCAAACTCAATTAGCAGCAGGTGATTCTCCCAACTCCCCTGAAATTCCATGACACAAGCTCGCAACATATCCTCAAGAGTCTGGATAGTACGCTCTGATTGACCTTCTGTCTGTGGGTGATATGCAGTACTAAACTTCAACTTAGTGCCTAAAGCTGCCTGCAAACTCTTCCAAAAATGGGACGTGAACCGCGGGTCCCGATTTGACACGATACTCTTGGGAACGCACTATCTCCTTAACATACAACTGAGTCAACTTACCCAAAGAGTCAATGTTATTGATAGGCAATAAATGGGCACTCTTGGTCAACCGGTCAACAATCACCCAAACTGAGTTCTTTCTACTAGGAGTCCTCGGCAAACCCATAACAAAATTCATAGAAATATCATCTCACTTCCACTCAGGAATAGGGAGAGGTTGAAGCCTACCAGCAGGTCTTTGATGCTCAGTCTTAACTTGTCAGCACGTGGCACATTTCTCAAAAAAAACATGGCGATATCCAACATACTCGTATTAGTCCTCCAGCGGCACATCACGACCAGTATTCATAGATGACTATGCTAACCAAAATCTTATTTTCCACAAGAACCTTAATATAATATCCAGAAAATTCTAATGATCAATAGCTCCATAGAATAATCCATGCTAACCTCAATCAGCTCCTATGCTACAACTTCTAAACCTCCATTGAATTCTACATTTGGTAACCTAATGGCCACTTCCAAGGTTAACCATCAATAACAAATTGCACAACCAGAAGATTAATCTCCAACTACAAGCATCATCTAAAAATTTAAGTCACCACTAATTCCTCAAGATCAGCACAAATCCAAACTCCTAACTACAGCCACAAATATCACGTTTCTGCTGCACACTCTGATAATTCGCCACCTGCATAAAATTTATGTCCTCATAAAAACTAGCACCATCGAGTACAAGGTGGCTCCATACCTACTAACCATAAAACTCTTACCACCTTTTGGTAGAAAATACTATTTTTCCCATCACCAGGAGTTATCACTCATATTCCTCAATTAACTCCTACTGCATTGATCAAAATCAATATTCCGCAAAATACATCTATGATCACAGATAGAAAACCAACCTCAGCATCCCAAATTGAATATAAGCAACCTCAACCCAAAATATATCCGTCTCATCTACGATAAGGAACATACCTTAAAAAGATTCGATTCCAACCCGACCAACCAAAAAGAGCATCTATAAACTTCTATCCAATAATCTAAACCCAAAAGCTCATCACCGACATTCAGGATAACATCTACTCTAGCGATGACTAAACTCATTACGAACCATCATTGACTTCACCAAAACATTATCAAAACCTATTTGATAACTTGCCCGCCTACTTCTACTCCTATAAGCTAGTATTAGTACGACTAGTTCCTTCAATAACACATCACTATTGAACCTCAAGGCCAGCCATATTGCTCAAATCATCAATCCACCAAAAGCCAATGCAAATCACCCAAGGATCCTAATACTTGATTAACTCACATACTTGATCATATTATTCATCGCTAATGCCTAAGCTTCAACTTCTAAGATCTTATCATAAACCAAACATGACGACCCATCAATCTCTCTTCAAGTTAAATAACAATGTCCTTAATTCAACCAACTGGATTCTCAATCTCCAAAGAAAGTATAACATCAAAATTTAAATTTCTAGGTAACCTCAAGTCACAATTAATTCTTATAGTTAATCACAATAATTATTGTCAACCATTATTCCATTGAGTAATCCGTTTCGACTACACACTCTGATTGACTTACCAAAAACTCCAAACCAAAATCTCTTGAATTTAATACTATTGTATTTATTCATCTTCAACACCTACCAAAGACACTTCTTCCAAGCCAAAAATGAGACAAGGACCCTTAAACTCTCTGAAATGCATACACACTCACCACTACTACGCATCGATCTCATACACACTTAGCTAGAACCAATAATCCTCCAAACGTGCAAGTGATCTGTCACTACCATTTCCACCATCTGGGCCTATATCCTCGAAATCAACAAGAATCTTTTCCTACGTCCGCACCATCTATTATTCCTGATATGGATTAAATCCTCAACCTGTCACTAACCTCGAGCTAAAAACAATCATTATCAGAACTAGATCAACATCTTCAATCCTCGAAAAATACACAAACTAGATCATTACCTTCCATCTCCAAAGAAGTTCTCTCCTAAAAAAATCCTCATATCAGTAACTCAACTCAGATCAATCCTAATTTAATGGTTACCAACTAATCAATTGATAGAATAGACCAAACTAGCGTACCAAGTCTACAAAACTAAAAACTCAAATCCTATTATAATTCAACCTTTCAACTCTGCAATTCTAAAACCTTAAACCAGATAAGAATCATTTCCTGAAATCTTGAAGATCAATGACCTTAATTCTAAAACATTCACCTTATAAAACTTGTAAATTCTAAAACCCCAAATGTTACCAAATTGCTTATCAAGGTCGACAAGATCGAAAACTTCTAATCTAAGTAATCCCTTAATTGCTTGTTGAACCTACCACCTTAAATCCTATAAACTTATTTCCTAAAAACTATAAGGCCTCAAACCTTAGATGACCTTCTAAAAAATCTAACCTTGGAATTCGTTGAACTTACAACCTCCTACACAAAAAACTCATTACATAAATTCTACGGAACCTAAGACCTCAATTATCCTAAGCAATTTAAAAGTAATCCCCTCCTTAGCAGCAACTTGAGTTCCTACTCCAAAGAGTTCACACAGATCATGCCGTTCCCTTCAAGCCTCGATATTAAAACAAATCAGTTGCCAAGAGTTCAGGCCTACTATACTAAGTGTTCAAGTCTAACAATGACATTCACAATCGTACCATCTTCCTGCCATAACACAACTCTTAACCCGCTTTTCAACTCCGAACAATACAAAATAAAATAAAATTTCATAAATAAATAATATACAACAAAATGAATGAAACCAACAATAAAATATCATAAGATAAAATGAATAAAACAAATGAAGTAGTGCACACAAAAATAATTAAAAAATAAATAAATAAAATAAAATAACCTGCCATAAAATAAAACAAATAATATCAAATAAACAAACAAGTAGTATACAAAAAAATAAATAAAACCAACAAAATATAAAAACATAAATAAATTAAAACCATTAAAATAACATACTTCAAACTAAATAATTTCAAATCACAACTTTAAAACATTCTGGTACTCTACCTATGGGACATGTGGTTTTACCCAGAGCCGAACTGCTCTGATACCACCTGTGGCGCCCACGACCCCCATGTAAAGAGACAAGGGAATCGAGACGCCGGGATGATGACAACAGGGTCACACATCCCAACGTTAGTGCCAAGTGTGTGTACATGCAACAGTGTACAAAACAATACAGCGGATAATTAATACAACTAAGTACTAGAATTGTTAATACAGTTTAAACAGTCAGTAAAAATGTTTAAAAATTATACAGTCATGCAAAATAAATATTTTACAAGTCTCAAACCAAAACGAGTGATCCCAGATCACTCCTCGGGCGGAGCCGAATCCTCAGGCTCACCCTCAGGTTCATCTGCATCGAAATCTGCGTTACCACAAAAGGGTACCGCAGGTAAGTATAAACCAAACAATTACGAGATAAAAATACATTAATGCGACCAACATGCATGCATATGATGAAATATGCATTATTCTCAAAAATACTATTTTCCCTGAAAATAGATATTTTCCAACACACGCCAAAATCTCATTTTGGCCCAAAAAGAATACTCCGTCATTTTCCTAGAAAATGACCCAAATCAATAAAACCTCGTTTTTCCAGAAAATGAATCACATAAAATTCATTTAATCCACACACGCTATTTTCCCAGAAAACAGCCCATTATTCCATTAACCAATGCACCATGATCTCCCCTAGGGATCATCCGCACGTCCTGGCTTCGTAGCGATGCTCAATTTCGCGCCCAGCGCGTTCGTGGCCAAGCATCCTCTAGCCCCCGCCAACAGAGGGGCCATGGAGTCGGCATGAGACCATCTCGTCCGATCCCATCGTCGCCCAGTGACAATCCAGGGGACGTCACTCAGTATATTTCGCTCCCGAGTGACCGGAGGAGCACCACCGAGATAATGCCCCATCTCGGCTTGGGGTCGTGATACACACGCATCCAAAATCCTTTAACACATGAAAACTCAGTTTTCATGAAACACATGAACATGAATGCATGTACACGAAAATCCAGTTTCTTTTACAAACATGATCATGCATGCAATATGCCATGTACATGAACAACACTATGCCAACAACCAACATTTCACAATACCAACCAAATACACAACTCCATCCACAATTAATCCGACCCCCGAACTCCTCGGACTCAGTCCGGCATTTCCAACCAGATCACAATAATATGAGTTAGTGTAAAAAATATTTAAATCACGATAGTTCTTTGAAAAAATACTTACAGTGCTATATAATAATTTTCAAGTGATTATGGAGCTGCAAAAGGTGGCGACACAGCAACTTAACAGTGTAAAATACACTGTGGCCGTGGGTCTCAAATACCCACTTTTGAATGGGGACAAACTAAGACCCGAAATTGATAGGGTAGGGCCTAGAGAGGTCGGTAAAGCCAATGGTGGTGGTGGTTTGCTGTGGGTGGCTGCGCAAATGGTGGGTTTAGGCTAAAAATACCCAAATCAGAAATGAGATTGGATGTGCTTCACCGGTGACGGATCGGAGCTGGGGTTGGGTGCATTGGGTTGCTAGGAGGTCGAGGATGAAGTGGTGAAGAAATGGTGGCCGGAAGTGGCGCGACGGCGGCGCTGGAACGAAGAGATCGCCGCGGCTTGGTGTTGGGCGTGAGGGCTGTCGGCGACGAGATAGAGGCTGGGATTTACGGGGAAGGGTCGCCGGCCGGTGGGGGAGCGAACAGGACGGGCGGTGTCGCGCACGGCGGTGCGACGGCGGTGGGTTGGGTGAGGCGACGGACGCACGGGGAAGGGGAAGGGAAGGGGAAGCCTGTCGCGCCGGGGGGGGGGGGTGTGGGAGCTGGGGGGAAGAAAAAGAAAAAAAAGAAAGGAAAGAAAAGAAAAAGGGAAAAAGAAAAATGAAGGGAAAGAAATAAGGTTCAATCCTCACATCTTGGGTCACAGAAAATGATCCAACGAAAATGATTTTAAAACAGCAAATCTATTAAAATAAATTAAACGTAATGATACAATGAAAATAAAATAATTAAATCTCACAATCAATTAATTTAAAAAGAAGAACAATTTAAATGTACAACAATAAATAAATATTAAGAAAACATAACAATTTAATTTTCACAATTTAAAGATCATAAAATAAACCATTTAAAATATCCGATAATTTTAAAACAAGAGAATAAATTTTTGAATTATTAAAATAATCATTCAATAAAAATATACTAAAATACGGAGTGTTACAAGAGAAATTACTCTATGAGATAAGATTGTGGGTGAGATAATTATAAATCTCTACTTGTTGGTTGTATATAAACCATAGCTTAATGTCTCAAAAAAAAAAAAAAAAAAAAAAAAAAACAAGCCATAGCTTAAAAGCTGAGGAGAGATCATACAGTACCGTCCATAACAATAGGTTTGATTGTTAATTATATATATATATATATATATATATATATATATATATATTTTATAGGGACTAGGGAACTAGCTAGTTTCAGATAATTGGTTGTTGGGACTGACTCTCAAGTTTAATAATCTTGCAGCAAAAATCAATTATTGAATTGTAAGGCCGATGGAATTCCACAAAGTTACTAATGCAGGTTTACTACTCCCTACTATCTATTCATTATTTTTATTTTATTATTTTTATTATTTATTTAATGATTAAAGAAATGACTATTAATAAATTTTTATATTTTTGTATTTTTTTTCAAAAGTATTTTAAAAAAATAATAAAAAATTAAAAATTTCAAATTCGCTATAAACTAATAAAAAAATGATAGAATTTGGTCCCGTTTAGATTTAGAGATGAGTTGAGATGCTTTTAAATAAGTTGAATAAAATATTGTTATAATATTATTTTTTAATATTATTATTATTTTGAGATTTGAAAAAGTTGAATTGTTTATTATATTTTATAAAATAAACCCTAGCAGAGGACATAAAAGGGTGAAAACCCTGGAGAGAGGAAAAATACTTCTAGAATTGAAGTGAAGAAAATAAAATGTAAAAGTAAGTACATTTGTGTACAGTATTCCTATTTATAGGAATACATGAAGAAATAAAAATAATATGTGACTATCATGTAATACAAAAAGAATAAAGTGAATAAAATAATACAACAAACTGAATAAAATAATACAACAATAAGAAAATGAAAAATAATAAGTCTAATTCTTGATACCCCATTCAAGATGGAGTGTATATAGAATGAACTCCCATCTTAGAAACTAAATGATGAAATTGTTGAAAACCAAGATGTTTAGTTAACACATCAGCAAGTTGATGACTGGAAACTAGGTGGAAAGTTTTGACAATCCTAGCTTGAATTTTCTCCCGAATGAAGTGACAATTCAGCTCAATGTGTTTTGTTCTTTCATGGAAGATTGTATTGACATCAATATGTAGAACAACCTGACTATCACAAAAAAGTTGAGTACTATGAGGATGTGAAATACTAAAGTCAGACAAGAGAGTGAAAAACCGAATGATTTTACAAGTGGTAGAAGCTATGGATCTATACTTAACCTATGTAGAAGACCTAGAAACAGTGGTTTATTTCTTTGTCTTCCATGAAACCAAAGAATTTCTAAGGAAAACACAATAACTACTTATAGATCTTCTACTGTTAGGACAAGAAGCCCAATCAGAATTTGCAATGGCTTTGAGGGACAGTGTATTTGCAACAGGAAAGAAAAGACCATGGCCAAGAGTGCGTTTGATATATTGTAAAATTTTGTAGGCTGCTTGTAAATGAGGCTGCCTAGCTAGGCTGTGCCATGTATTGACTAAGCCTATTGACAGAGTAACAAAAGTCTGGCCAAGTACTTAACGTGAGGTAAAGAAGTCGACCTACAAGTCTTCTGTAAACTGTAGGATCAGGCAGCAAGTCTCCCACATCCTTACTCAACTAATATTTTGTTTCATGGGAAAAACAACTAGTGTAGAAGCAATTAAACCAACATCTTGGAAAATCTCCAAAGAATATTTTCTTTGACACAGAGAAATACCAGCAGAAAACCGAGCCACTTCCAAACCAAGAAAATATTTGAGCTTACCCAAGTCGTTAAGCTTAAACTTCTCATCAAGCAAGGATTTTAAAAGCTCAACAGATTTTATATCATTATGAGAATATCATCTACATAGACAAGAAGGATAATGAAAGAGGAACGAGGCTGGTTTGTTTTCAGAGATGAGATGAGATTAAAGTTAAAAAGTTGAATAAAATATTATTAGAATATATTTTTTAATATTATTTTTGTTTTGGGATTTGAAAAAGTTGAATAGTTTATTTTATTTTGTATAGAGATTTGAGAAAGTTGTAATGATGAGGTGAGATGAGATAAGATGAGATGTGATGTTTTCTGAAAACAAACAAGGCCTCAGTCTTAGTAAAATGAGAATAATCAGATTTGGATTGCTGAAAACCCATACTGAGTATAGAAGTTGAAAACTTGGAGAACCACTGCCGTGAGGCTTGTTCCAAGCCATAGAGTGATTTATTCAATTTGCAAATTTGAGACCCCCTATTTTATGGAAACCGGGAGGTAAGACCATGTATACTTCAAATAAATCCTCATGCAGAAAAATATTATTCACATCAAGCTGTGTAAGATGCCAACCTTTCATAGCAACAATGGCCAAAAGAGTTCTAACAGTAGCCATTTTAGCAACATGTGAAAAGGTTTCAGAATAATCTAACCCTTTAGTCTAAGTATAACCCTTGGCAACTAACTTTACTTTATATCTTTCAATTGAACCATCAGCACTATACTTGATCTTATACACCCATTTGCAACCAATAGGCTTTTTACCAGGAGATAAAGAAGTAACAGTCCATGTATTGTTAATTTTCAAAGCTGTAATCTCAGCTGACATGGCATCTCTCCAATAAGAGTGGTTGACAGTTTGATGATAGAACTCAGGTTTCGTATCGGCAGAAATGGATATGACAAAGGATTTGTGTGAAGGAGAAAGATTAGCATATGATAAAAAATTGAAAATATCATATTTGGGAGATGAAGGCAAAAATGAAGGAGAACCTGATGAATCAGAGATTGTTGAAGGATCTGATGTAGAGTGTGTAGAAGAAGAATTGCAATGAATATTCTGTAAGTAACCAAGTACTTTTCTGATTTTAGAATATCTTCTAGGAAGATCAGAAGGTAATGGAATAGTGACAGAAGACACTGGGGAAGAATTATCAATAGAAGGTGAAGAGTTATCGGAATGAGAATATGGAGAGCCAACAGATGGTGAAGAATCATTTGGGTGAGAAAGTGAAGAAGAACTAAGAGATGAATCAACAAATGATGTTGTTAAAGGTTCAATTAAAGAATCCAAACTTGAACATTCAACTGGTTTATGAAAAATAGAAGAAAAATCAGTATTGTTTTGAGAAGTAAAAAGAAAAATATGTTCATGAAAAACAAAATTTAAATCAAGAAGTTTGTAACCTTTTATGTCAAAAGGATAACCAAGAAATATACAAGTTCGAGCTCTATGATCAAATTTGGTTCGAGATCTATGTAGAGTTGAAGCAAAACAAAGACAACCAAAAGTTCTTAAATGAGTATAAGAAGGAGAATATTTGAAAAAAAGTTCAAAAGGAGATTTATGATTTAAAGGTGTAGGAAGCCTACTAATGAGGTAAGTTGTTGTTAAAACAGCATCACCCCAAAAATTAATAGGCAAATGAGACTGAATCATCATTGTTCTAGCTACATTAAGAATGTGTTGATGCTTTCTCTCTACAACAGAGTTAACAGAGTTTTGTTGAGGAGTCTCAACACAATTATGCTAATGTATGATGCCTTTATAATGCAAAAAAGAAGGGAAAAAAAATCCAGTGCCATGATCAGTGCGAAGTGACTTTATTTTTAAATGAAATTGTGCCTTAACCATTTTATAAAAGACTGTAAAAGTATGTGAAACTTCAGATTTATGTTTAAGTAGATAAAACCATGTTGCACGAGTTGAATCATCCACAATAATCAGAAAATATTTGTGACTTTCAACAGTAGGTGCAACATATGGTCCCCAAACATCACAATGAACAAGATCAAAAGGGGCAGCAGACATATGTACATTATTAGGGAAATGCAACTTCCTTTGTTTAGCTAAAGGACAAATCATGCAAGAAGTGCAATGAACAATCAATTTAGGAGCAAAATTATTCACAAACAGCATCATAGAATTAGAAGGATGACCAAGTCTATTATGCCAAAGCTCATAATTAGATCATTTGGAAGAAATGGAGCAAACATGTGAAGGTATTGTTTCAGGTAAACAAACAGCATATGTACTAGAAAAAAAAAATAGGTTTAGAAACAGAAAGGCCTAACTGTTGCAGTATATAAGGGCCTCGCAATCTACCCACTCCAATCAGTCTCCAATGAATCAAGTCTTGTATTAGACAAGTGTCAGAGGAAAAAAAAAAGCAACACGTTAGTGATTGTGCTAACTTGTTAATGGATATTAATTTGAATTTAAAAGTTGAAACACATAGACCATCATGTAGAACAAGATGTTCAGAGATAGACACAGAACCAATATGTGTAACAAACATAGATTGGCCATTAGGAAGCTTCACAAAAACATTAACATAACTGGTAGTGGAAGTAAAACAACCAATAGAATAAACCATATGATCAGTGGCTCCAGTATCAAAATTCTAAGAATTGGAATTAAAAGGAACATATTAAGCAACAGAAAAAATAGAATGAGTATTATTTTGAGGAGAAATAATATCAGAAAAATTACGTGAGGCAACTGCATTGACATCAGAAGGAACAGCATCAGCAGATTCAGAATGAAGAAGCAAATTTAGAAGCTGCTGATATTGATATCCTCAGTCAATGAAAAAATGAGAAACTGCCGTGGAATTGCTGTCACTGATGACAACATTATTAGCTATAGACTGTTGACTCTGCTTCGGTTTGTAGCCTGGGGGAAAACCATGCAACTTGTAACACTTTTCAACCACATGACCAGTAATTCCACAATACTTACAAACTGGTCTATCCTTCTTGGAAAAGGATTTAAAAGATCTAGTTGCATCATTTTGAAAAACAAAAAACATGTGAGTCAACAGAGGGAAGAGAAACAAAAGATATTTCTTGTTGTTGTTCCTCTCGTAAAATAAGAGAAAAAACTTTATTAAGAGGAGGTAGGGGCTCCATAAGTAGAATTTGTGCACGAGCAGATGCAAAAGATTCATTCAATCCCACAAAAAATTGTAAAACATGTTCCTGTTGAACATAATGGTTCAACGTTTGTATAGCTCCATAAGAACAAGAAGGAAAATACTTGTAATTAGTAAGTTCATCCCAAAATCTTTTAAGACGTGTAAAACAGTCACTCACAAAAAGAGAACATCGAGAAAGGGAGGAAATCGATTTCTGTAACTGAAAAATGCGAGGTCCATTCGTCTGAGAAATCATTCCTTGAGATCCGACCAGATCTCACAAGTAGTTGTAATATACAAGATACTAGTAGAAATTTCAGGAGAAACAAAGTTTAAAATCCAAGATATCGGCATATTGTTACATCGGAGCCATGGAGAGAAAAAAAATTTGTTAATTCCAAAGTTTTAGTAATGGATCCATCAATAAATCCAAGCTTGTTCTTCTTCAAGAGAGCCAAAATCATCGAGCGAGACCAGGCATGGCAGTTCTCATCGAGAAGAGGTTGTGTAACCAAGAGAACACTAGGACTGTCGCTAGGATGAAGAAAGAAAGGAGAAGTGGCATCTTCGAAGACAGATTTGTGAGACGGCACCGTAGAAGCAAGATAAAAGAACGTCTAATACCATGTAAAGTAAACCCTAGTAGAGCATGAGAAATGGTAAAAACTCTAGCAGACCAAAGGTCGAGAGAGAGGAAAGAAACTTCTGGAATTGAAGTGAAGAAAATAAAATGTAAAAGTAAGTACATCCGTGTACAATAGTCTTATTTATAGGAATACATGAAGAAATAAAAATAACATGTGACTATCATGTGATACAAAAGAATAAAGTGAATAAAAGAATACAACAAAGTGAGTAAAAGAATCCAACAATAAGAAGATAAAAAATAATAAGTCTAATTCCTGATATATTTTGTGTGAAAATTTAAAAAAATTGTAATGATAAGATGAAATGAATGAGGTGAATTTACAATACAAACGGGGCTAAGTGTATCCTTCTCGATTCACGAATCCTTATGTCAGCGATAGTTTGCAGAATGTATTAACTAGCTAGCCAGCTTCAGGCCAGGTACAATATTATACGTACCTAATTATGTAATTCATCTTGTCCGACGTCCTTCGTACTCGACATCCAAGAAAACTGTTTTTGGAACGCTATCTCCATTTGATCAGCATGGAATTCCATTCTAATCTTTAATATATACGTGTTAATTCGATGTGTTTCTCTAGAATTTTTTGCCATATTGTTGGTTTATTCTTGTGATTTTCTACATGGATGATCTAAAGGTTGATTGTGAATATAATTAGTTCTAAGTTATTTATTAATTATTTTATAAATTATTTCTCTATTATTTATAAATATTTTGAAATATTTTAAAGTACGGTTAAAATATTTGTGTGGGGGCGTGAGAGATCAAGTACCCCATCATATCGCAACACTAATTAATGGTATCCCAAAAGGTTTCTTTAAATGTGGGAGAGGCCTAAGACAAGGAGATCCCTTGTCGCCATATCTATTTATTTTAGTTGAAGAAATCTTAACTCGGATGATTAAAAGAGAAGTGACATTGGGGAAGATTACTCCATTTTATCAGCCCAGAGGTACACCAATTATTTCTCACTTCCTTTATGCTGATGATATTGTTTTGTTTACCAATGGGGGAAAGGCGTCGATACGTACAATCTATAAAGTCTTGCACCAATATGAAGAATGGTTTGGTCAAGTTGTGAATAAAAGGAAATTCTCTATTTTTTTCTCTAAGCACATCTCTGAGGGTAGACCCCGCTTCAGACCATGGGGTTTTCAGAAGGGTCTTTCCCATTTACTTATTTGGGGGTGCCGATAGTCTCTGGGAGGTTACTAAGTGCTCAGTTTGAGGATATTGTTAATAAAATTAGAAGTTGCTTGGATGGGTGGAAGGCTAGATTGCTTTCTAATGGTGCTTGGCTGATTTTATTAAAACATGTGATACAAAGTCTTCCAATTCATTGTCTTTCGGTGCTGCACACTCCAAAAAATGTGATAGAAAAAATTCAAAGAATTATGAGTACATTCTTCTGGGGTGTCAAGGATGGTAAGCCAAAAAAGAAATGGAATGCATGGAGTAATATTTGTAGGCCGGTTACTGAGGGGGGGCTGAGCATTCGTAATTTACATGAGGTGCAGACCTCTCTTCATATGAAATTGGCTTGGAACTTGCTACAAGGAACATCTTTATGGTCGTCTTTTTTCCTTAGTAAATATGTTGGGCATAAACATATTTCTTTGGTCGACGCTAACAAAGGCTCGAAGTTTTGGAAGATGTTAATGTGTTGTCAGCCAAAGGTGATTGATAATTCAAGATGGAAAGTACGTGATGGAAACATTTCTTTTTGGAGGGATAATTGGTCTGGGAATGGGCCTTTGGTTGCTCAACAATAGATAAGTGACCTTCCAGAGTTATCTTTGAAAGAGTGTAAAATAGACCGTGGCTGGAATGTTGAGTTGCTGTCGAGCTTAGTGGGGATGGACAAAATAGAGGAAATTATAGAGCAGCTGGGTAGTTCCAAACCTGGTCATGATTTTTTGATCTGGTTGCATAGTCCGAATGGTAGGTTCTCTACTCAGAGTGCATGGCAATGTGTTCGAACTTGTTCCCCTGAGGTTCCTTGGGCGAAATGGGTGTGGCATAATGCTATTCCAAATAAGATATCAGTTACAATGTGGAAGGCAATGTATGAGTGTCTGGCAGTGGATGATCGGATTCATAAGCTGGGAATCCCTATTATTTCAAGGTGTGATTGTTGTTCTGCAGGTGGCTATGAGGACTTGAATCACGTGCTTGCAACAGGTGAGATTGCAGAAAAAGTATGGCAGATGTGTTCGATGCAGCTTGGCATGCCAAATCTGGCTGGAAGGAGATGGAGAGATCGAGTGGAATATTGGCACCGTCGGGCTAGGAATTCGTCTCAGACTGGTCAGATTTTGGAATAATTTCGTCGATGATCACTTGGCGGCTATGGTGGAGACGGTGTAAGGCAAGAATGGAAGGGGTTCTAGAATCGGCGTGCTCTGTGTGGTGCTCTGTTAAGCACTGGGTGTCATGGGTTGCGCTGAGACTTAAGGACTCAAAAAATATATCCCGGCGTGATGAAGAAGTCATGCGATGCTTGCAGTTGCCGGTTAAAACAATGAGGCAACCGGTTGTTCAGCAGGTGCGTTGGACTAGGCCAAAACCTGGGAGCTATAAGTTAAATGTGGATGGAAGCTCATTCGGTAACCCAGGTCCTTCAGGTGTTGGTGGAGTAATTAGAAATGATAAAGGTGATTTTGTTTGTGGATTTGCCCAGTTTACTGGGCAACAGTCTAATAATGCGGCTGAAGTTATGGGATTGTTGTATGGCATTCGACATGTTTATTCTTTGGGTGTGGGGGAAGTGGAAATTGAAATGGATTTGAAGTTGGTACTTCAATGGGTGCAGGCAAAACGATGTGGATTGTGGTATTTGGAGGACTACTGGGAGGAAATTCTAAATCTGCTAGAGGGGATTAGATACTCTATTAATCACTCCTTTAGAGAGGCAAATGCAACAGCGGATGGATTGGCTCGTCATGGAGCTAAGGGTTGTAATGGTTTGTGGTTTTCTTTTTCGGACCTCCCTTCGGTAATAAGAGGTATAATAAGACTAGAAAAGGGGGGTTTTCCTTATATTAGAATTGTCCACTAGGTGGTAAGGAAATTAGGATGATTTTGGATTTTAAAAAAAAAAAAGGTCTTTCTCGTCAATAAGGTTTGATAATTCTTTCGCAGGAAAGATTGTATAGTTGGTTTCTCAGGTTATATTGGTTTTTGCGCCTGGGTTGGTTTTAAATAATAAATGTTTCCCCAGGTGTGGAGCTATTACCACTTTATTCCTTCGTCATAAGTGATGATTTTTTTATTAATAAATTCGGGGAAGGGACAGGTGGCCCGGACTCTTTAAAAAAAAACACTAATTAATAATTATGAATTAACAAATTGATATAGACTAATAGACTAAACCTTATTGATATATATATATATATATTTTTTTTATCTTCAATTTTTTTATTTTTAATTATATTTAGTATGTGTTTTTTTTTAATCAGATAATTAGTATGTCCTATGTATATGTTGTAAGATTATGGTTCATATATAAAGATGTTTAAAATATGTTGGGATAAGAAATATGTATGATTAGGATTGGGGGAAGTAAAAGTTAACATTACTGTGTATATTTCAATTAATTACCGTAAAACACTACAATTTATTTTTATTATAATTTTGCGACCCAATGGTTGGCGTTTGAATTCAGAAATTGGGACACATCTACAAGAAAAACTCTACTCGTACATGGCAGGAGAATCTCTCGCTTACACGTCCCTCCACGTGTACAAATGAAACCGTGGGTTTCATATATACCAAATGAGTGCGTCTTTGCTTTCTCCCTCCCTTCCCTTCGTCTACAACCAGAGTAATACGAAGTCCTTCGAAGCTTCCCTCCCTTTGCATCGTCTTCGCATCTTCTTCTACCATGTGAGCAAACTCTGGTTTTCCACTTCATATTCTCCTTCCACTTCGTGTTCAAGATTTGCAATTTCATCTCCCTTTGTGGTTTCCTTCTCATCCTTCCTCAGAACTCTTTGTCTTCTCCACGAAGCCACAGACACCTCCTACCCCCTTTTTCTTCTCCACGAACCCAACGAAGCCACAGAGCCACAACCACTCCCCCCTTCCTCGTTCTATGGTGAAGTCAGACGTTGGTCTCCTCATTGTTTGAAAAGTACACATTGACCACTAAGACACATCTCTTAACATCCCATAAGTAGCAGATTGATATGTAAACATATACCAAGAAAGAAATGGAAGTCTAGTTTGCATAAATTTGAGGTCAAGCTCTTGTCTGTAAAATTTATCTTAAAAAATTATTAATAGCTTCTTTGACTACATTTTCCTTTCTAAAAATCGTTCTTGGTACAGAGGGATGGTCAATCCACAAACTGTAAACTGATGTACTATGAATTTTGTCACTTGTTCAATACTCACAATTTGCTCCCCTATGAAGAGTGTAGGAACATTTACTCATTTAGTGGGGAAAAAAAACTAAACTCAAAGAATAGTATTTTATTGATAAAATCACCATTGGAGATTCATACTAATTGAATTAATAATAATATGGGAGATTCTCACTGATTTGGAGACTCCCAGATCAAATCCTAGAAAATCCCAGAAACAAGTTGAATCCAACTAATATAACCCATTTCCTCGAGCGACGACACTCTCTCTCTCAAAAAAAAAAAAAAGAATTTATTCGACTGGGTTTCTTGAGAGATGCTAGATGTTTTTCTTCTTGGGCACAGATTCGACTAGTTTTTTGTCTGATTTTGTTTTTGTTGTTGTTTTTTTTTTTTTTTTGTTTCTTTTAACATATCGCCTGAGCCAATTCCCCCAAGGTCCCCAACCCCGGGAACCTATAGCAATTTTTATCGCATTAATGCAAGGAGAGGGGTTGGGGGAGGGGGGCAATTGATCGAAATATATTAACACCTAACACAAAAACCAAATTTGAACCTAGAAATTTGGCTCCCAATTAAGAGATGGCCGGCTTCTTTGGGAACGGCCATAAGCTATAACAGCTAGGGCTGGGGAAAAAACCACGTACCCAACCTGACTCAGAAAACCCAACTCAATTAAGTGTAAAAATGGAATATGAATAATCGACCCTATTTTCTTTGTTAGAAGGGTAATACCGGATATCCGATTTTAGCCTAAAACGGCGTCCTTTTTTGCCTTTCACATCTCAGGTTTCTCATCTACTTTCTCCCGCTCGACGCCCACTATCTCCCTCAACTCTCATCCTTGATTCCTCTCACAGTATCACGCTCTCTGTTGCAGCTCTCAACCTTTTGTAGAATCGCAGCCTCACTCTCTCCATCACAGTTCTCACTCTCTCCATTGCAGCTCTCACTCTCTCCCTCGTAGCTCACTATCGTAGTCGCAGAAGGTAAGGAACTGATAGTCTTGGTTTTTGTTGATTTGGTGAGTTGATTTTATAAGGTGTTAGGGTTAGGATTTGTCTCTCCTTCTCTGCTATCCGGGGACCCAAGAACCCAAGATGTGTGTTTGTGATTGAAGTTTTTGGGGCTGCCACAAGGATGGATGTGTCGTTTGTGCTTTGTTTTGTTCACTTTTACTCACTTTGTTTAAGTTTTAATGAAATTTGGGATGCAATATTTGGGGGTTTCAAGGATGGATGTATAGTTTGAATGAGAAGGATTTGGGTTTGAATGGATGTTTCGTTTGAACGAGGAATCCATTGAAACTGGAACCCAATTCAAAAAATTTCTTGGAAGAGACTGTCAGCAGTTTCAATGGGTTGCACCAAGACCTCAATTGAGTCCTTATCAGCCTTTAACTTGAGCCAAAACACCTAGCACCTAACACCTACACCACATGAACATACCTTGTTATAGCACACACAATAGTTTCAATATATATATATTTTTTTAATTTTTACATATAGCAAGTTAATCAAATAAGACTCACTTACTAGGCACTACTCAGACCCCTCGTTGGGCATGTTACAGATGTGTGTGCGTGTGAGAGGGAGAGACATAGAGAATTTTTTTTTAAAAAGTAATATAGATGTTAGCTGCTACTTGGGCTTGGACAAATAATTTGTTCTTATAAGAAAATGATACCTAATTTGAAGTTTTGAAGACAAAGGGACCCAAAAAAAAAAAAAAAGAAGAAGAAGAAGAAGAAGAAGAAGAAGAAGCTTTTGAAAATGGACTTTGTAAGTAGGAGGCCAATCTGATCATCGGATGTTGTTGACAAATGTAAAGCGTCTACCAGTGATGAAGAATCCACAACAAAGTCATGTTAATCCTCCTTGATTAAATTGATGCTACACTCTTGTTGCCGCTTGATAAGACCATCGCATTCATGCAACAGGTAATTTTCCCTTGCAATTTTGTCATGCTCTCTCATTTTTCTTTCTTGTTGAATGAGTTTGATGTCATAGAAATTAATTTCTGAAATGGCTCTAGATGGAGCAATCTAGCTCAACAAGTAGTTTTTTACACTTTGTCCCTAGGATAAAGTGGACCTTACAAGTAGTTGAGATTTTTCTTCAACTCAGGAATTTGTTTAACCTTCTGTAAGGTCCACTTGTTCTTGTTAAGGAGTGAAATGTCAATATCTCCCATCCCCACCATGTGCAATGCCTCTCTATTAGTCAGGTACACATTCTCAAAATCACCAGCATCATAGTTTTGCATTATCTCCCGTTGGGAAGATGTGTGAAAGGAAGCTCCTAAATCCAGTATCCAATCATCAATTGGACTATGAACTGCAAGTAGTAGTACATCATGTACTTCTTCAGTAACCACATTAGCACTATTATTCTTCGTCTTCTTCGAAATTTTATAGTTCATTTTTATGTGACCAGCCTTGCCCATTTTTTAGCAAGTTGCCTACTGCCCAGGCCTCGACTTACTCTTGCCCTTGTGCTTTGATTTTGATCTGCCTTTGTTTGAGTTCTAGTCTTTTGATCTCCCCTGAGAATCAACATTCAGTGCTGAACTTGAACTTGAGTTCAGCACTGAATAACTTAGGTGTTGTGCAACAGACGTATCTTCTGCCATCTTCAAATTAAATAACTTTTTCACCAAGTGTTATTCGCTGATGGCTTTTCATACATATCTAACAAAGCCGCCATGAGATCCGCAATCATCTTTCTCTTGATGACGTTGTGTGCAACGGATATCGACAGGGTCAGTTGAATAACCCCCAAAACATGTTGATCCAATAGGTTCCAATCAGCTGCTTCCATTCCTTCCGGCTTCTTCCCCAACTATGGAAGATGAAGTCTCTTCCTATAGAGGTAGTCCTCTATCTGCATCCTCCAATACCCGTAATCTTTGCCATTGAACTTCTCGATCCTGGATAACTTCACTTCTTCTCTAGCCATCGTTTCTCCTCAGACCCAAACCTTGGCTTTTGATACAAATTGTTGTGAAAAAAGATGACAAAAGTTAAAAGTAAATAAGAAAAGAACGATCAAACAATCACACGACACAAGATTTACGTAGTTTGACAAATTGCCTACGTCCACGGGAGCTACTGATGATTTTTTTTACTTGAAGAATCACAATACAATAGAGGGGCGACTGCTGTGCACACATTGTGCTATCACAGAAACTAAAACATCATATTTATAGGGTACACGACAACAAACCCTAAAATCTCAACAAAAGTGATGTTCGCTCAAGTGGTGCATCGAGCGCACACCGACCGAATCTATTTCTCTTCAATTGCTTGAGCCATGTGTCGAGCGGCTCACAAGGGAACTCTTTAACTTGAACTCTGCTCGAGCGGTGTGTCAAGCGAACTCTCTGTATCGCATACGCTCAAGCCCATTGTCGATCAGGCCTTGCGCGAAGTCTCTGTGACGCATCTGTTCAAGCGGCTCAAGACTCCACTCAAGCGTTGTGGACCAGACTCCACAATACTCAATATCAGCAACTGATTGCAAAAAGTTAATCTGGTTTGTGTCTTCATTTTGGCTGAGAAATGGTCTCGAGGAGTTTTTGAAGCACGTTGGAGCGGGTTCCTCCTATCTTTTGTGCGTGATATTAGAATGATTTTTAGAAGTTATTTATCCTTGGATTTTAATAACTTTCCACATTACCAACTGCTATGAATGCTTTTTTTTTGTTTGAGGGTTTTTGACATTAATAATATCCGAAGTGTATTCAACGTTACAAAGACGACTCAGAGTATCTTGAGCATTCTGTCTTTCGGGTGAGCCAAATCTCATAATTAAGATCCAGGAGTGATGACATTGAGTTATTTTATGTGGCTTGATAGTCAACTACAAAATGAACTTTCTCATGGAAGATTTCCCCCACAAGACATTGGGTTTCACTTTCGAGACATGAACTGTTGATGTGAGCCTATTACTCATATAGGTAGCAAAGTTATATTGTCCTTTTATCTTGAGGAAGAGGAAGGAAAACTTGAATTGGTTGTGCAGGTAGTGCTGTTGGCATGGAAACATATTTGTGTACTTTTGCCTGACAAGGTTATGAGGCAAAGTGATAAGCTACTTAGAGCTTTTATATGGAAGGTCAATATTCAAGGAAATATGGGTGTAAATACAGTTGGCTGGCTATCTGTTATCCTAGAAGGGAGGTTCTTCTAGGCTTAAGAAAACTAAAGCATAAGTGTTGGCCACATAAATGAGATATCTTTGATTCTAATTAGTGCAGAGAATTATTATATGATTTTTTTTAATAAGTTATTCTATGTTGCCTTACTGGTATTGGAAAACACTAATAAAGAGGAAATGCTTTTGGGAAATTCAAGAAACTAGAGAATACTCAATCCTTATTATTCAAGATGTTGGCAGTTGACATGGTGAAACATTTCAGTTACCTATAAAATAAATACAACACGGTTAAATAATCAAGTCAGTGGAAAGATTGCCTTCTTATTCCAGTCATTACTTTAACCATGAATTTGGCACTTCAAATGGCTTTTCCCCCATAGGCCCCAACATGTGCTTAAGAATCTTGTCTGGGATGGATTACATGAAAATGATGATTTTAGTTTTGTAATTAATGGGAAAAAATGGCGCTGACTCAGAATTGGTTGAAGATAATTGAGAGAGGCCAAGATCACTACTCTCCATGATGTGTGACATGTGTCCCCCAGAATAAGAAAGATCAAAATATCATAATACATTAATTTCTTAGCTAAAGTGTGCAATCATAATACTCTTGTTAGCTAAAGTGTGCAATCCTGCTTTGCTTTTATAATACATTAATTTCTTTTCAAATTTTCTCTATGTTTAATTTTATGACGTTGATATATAGGTGTAGCTTTAGTTTTTTAATCTAAATATATTGGTGTACATGTAACATAATTTATTTCAAATGGCAGTTGAACCCTAAGGAACCTAGTGTTGCTATGCCTTCATCTAAGTCTAAATCAATGCCTAATGTGATTCATTTAGATAACACTCTGCCTCCAACTTTGGATAGCTCTCTCCCAACAACTAGTCCTCAAGTTCGCCCTCCAATCCCAAGAAGACGGGGCAGATCTAATGCATGGCAACACTTTACGAGGATTGAGAATGTCAAGGATTCCAATGAGCCCAAGCCCAATGCCTCATGTGATTATTGTGGTAAGGTTTTGTTATGCCATCCTGAAAAACAACATACTTCAACCTTGAAGTACCATAATCATACATGTAAAGGTTGTAATACTATTGAAGTTGGAAATGATAACCCCCAATAAAAAACAATCAGGACTAAGAAGACGGGGGTGGATGGTAAAATTAGCAGTCCTAGTGTTGGACATGCCAAATACAATGAACAGAAAATATGGTCGGCGGCAACTAAAATTATAATCGTGGATGAGCTACTGTTTAGATTTGTAGAAAAACAAGGTTTTAAAGACTTTATGACTGTAGATGGGACTAGATTTCCAATCTCCTCTCGCATTATTGTTATGCGAGATTCTATGAAGATGTATGTATTAGAAAAAGAAAAGTTGAAAAATATGTTCATAGCATCCGATTATAAGATTTGCATCACTACTGATATGTGGACATCAATTCAAAATCTTAATTATATGTGCATAACAACCAATTTTATTGATGATGATTGAATCTTACATAAGAGAATCATAGATTTTAACAAAGTTCCTGATCACAAAAGGATAACAATTGGAAGAGAGATTGAGTCATCCGTACTTGGATGGGGCATAAAGAAGATATTTACAATCACAGTAGACAATGCATCCTCTAATACTATGGCCTTCGATTATTTTTGAAAAATAGCCGAACTTAGGGATTGTATGGTATTAGACAATGACCTTATGCATATAAGATGTTGTGTACATATTTTGAATCTCATTGTCTAGGATGGATTGAAAGAAATTGATAAATCAATTATGAAGATTCGAAATGCCGTGACATATGTGAATTCTTCTCCTGCAAGACTTAATAAGTTCAAGTCATGTGTAGAGAAACAAAGTATTTTGGGTGGTGGGCTGCTTTATGTTGACTCAACAAATCTAATGTTGAGTGCGGCTCTCAAATATTATGCGGCGTTTGAGGTGCTGCAAGATGAAGACAATGAGTTTGACCCATATTTACGTGAGGTTGGACGAGGAATACCAACTTTTCATGATTGGAAAACCATCAAGGTTTTTATATGATTTTTGAAGCTTTTTCATGATATGACCTTGCGGATTTTAGGCTCAATTTATGGAACTTTAAATTTGTTCATTAAGGAAATATTTACAATCTATAACCATTTGAAAAAAATTTCTATGACTAAGGGTGATATGCTGAAAATCATGTCGGTGAGGATGTTGTTGAAATATGACAAGTGGTTGGGGGAATTTTGAGAAATTGAACAAAATATTGTTTATAATTGCATCTATGCTTGATCCGCGCTCCAAGTTGGAAGTTTTGGAGTTTTGGTTTACAAATATTATTTGCTATGAGTGAGCATCTGAACCTGTTAAAAGGTTAAAGATGATGATTGAATGGATGTATAAGTAGTATTCAAATTCAAATGTAGGTTCAAGTAGGGGCCAGTCAAGTGTTGGTGAGACCCAAAACAACACTTCTTACGACGTTGAGGTTGATCTATTCAATATGTATCACCAATATCAAGCATCAAAAGGTGTGGTAGAGTCTAAATCAGAATTGGATAAGTATTTCACGGAAAATGTTAGAGGATTGATACCTGACTTTGATATTCTAATATGGTGAAAGGCGAACTCAATCAGATATACGATCATTGCTAATATAGCTCGAGATGTATTAGCTATTTCCATATCTACTGTTGCTTCTGAGTTGACATTTAGCATTAGAGATTGTGTCTTAGATTAATTTCATAGCTCATTGGCCCCGACAACAGTTTGAATCTCTTATCTACATGCAAAATTGGTTGATGGCTCTCTCAATTAATTATGACTCCCAAGATGTAATGGATGATGTTGAAAGCAACAAGTTAGAAACCGGTAAGATTCATATTTGAAAATTATTTTCATATAGTCTTTTCAATTAATTATATGTTTAACATAGGATTTTTTTTTTTCTTTTTTCGTGTAGAGATAGCGTTGAAGAATATTTTGAATTTGGTCGATTGAAAATTACTTGAAATACTTTTGGACCAAAACTAGCTATTCCAAGGGTAAGACCCATTTTTGCTTGCTGATTGGTTAAGTCATTGATTGGATTATATAGTATTATAATATTATGCATATGATCCTTGTTTTTTATGCTTCCAAGATAAGTGATGCATAATCTTCTCTGTTGTTTGCAGTTCGATTTTAAGTATTATGTGGTGACTGGTGATGGTGGAATTCTATTGATTGCTGCTCGAATTGGAGAGGGCTTATTTATGGATTTTTCTTGAGCATCTTTTAGGATTGATGTAACCAGGATACTGCTCTTTATGATGTAACCAGGATATTGTTCTTTTTGGTATAATCAGGAAGTTGCATTTGCTTGCATTGTTCTTTTTTATGTAAACAATTGTTAATTGCAAAGCAGTGTCAAATGTAAGGGTCTTTGTTTTTCTTACCAAGTTTTGTTTTGTGTATTTGGTTATGTTTTACTGTGAAGGATTAAATATGCAGAGACACAACATGCACTCTTGGAGAGTCGGATGGGCGTAGTTCACAAAAGGATACCAATAAGGATACCAACACTTACTAATTATTCTCAAAAGTTGTGTAATTGACAAGAAAATCAGTGTCTAAAAACGAGAAGAAATACAGAGCCATCTATTGTAAATAAGAATGAACTGTAGGACATTCGTTACAATGCAAACTCTAATTACATTGAAATTCAGAAACAAACAAACTCTGCAAATTAGTGCATGATCACAACCTCTTGCACAAAATCACAAAAGAACATTGGAACAGACCATTTCAAATTTTTTGTATAGAATGATAATCAAAATTTTCTAGATTATTACCCCAAAAAAAAAAGGGGTTGGATTGGGTCAGAATACCCGTTTCTTTTGAAAGCATTTTCAGGTTGGGTAACCTGCTAATCGCCTGAACAGCCACACGAAATGTCTCTAGATCGGATTGGGTTGGGTGATTAGTCCTAGACTAACAGCTTGCAGTGGAGATCATAATAATTAGAGTAATGATATACAACCCTTTTTTTTTTCTTTTCTGCAATCATGTTTTAAATTAAGGGTATTTATGTAAAGTAATGTTATTTTTATAAATTACTTTACAAAAATGATATTCATTGTGCAGATCAAAGGACCTGCATGGTAGAGATGCTGCAATGGCAGAGCCCTCCACTGGTCTCTCACCTCAGGGGTGCGTTGTGCATGCCTTGTACAAGGCGGGTAGAGACCATTGGGTTGTTGCAGGGCCACATATCGGCATACGTGAGCTGTCAGAGCCACCACCACCCGCATCGCCGACGATTTCTATCGCCAGAGGGTAGTTCCTCAACGTTGGAAGCCAACCACGTCGGGCACAACGCCACTGGTAGTGGATGCCACCAACGACAACGTTGTGAACGTCCAGCGCCGTCTGTTGCCTTACGGTGATCCTCGCCCACCTGTCGGGTCTATCGTAAAGCTCTGCACAATTGTCACTATAGCACACCAATATAAGACTCACACGACCCTTGGTCCTCAGCTACGAAAGCTCCTCCAGGCAGTTCCTCATTGCTGTGAACTAGTGAGGCCCCTCACTGCCGCTGCCTAACTCGCCTGTGTACTCTATCACCATTGTGGTTGTCCTTGACCACAGAAACTCCACCCGCTGCAAACCTCCCCGCCACTAGTCAAGAGACTACTACACCCAACTGGAGCTCCTATCCACCACCGTTGCGCTCCTTGCCTTCATGGTGCACCTCGCCTAGCCTCACTATTACTAAGGTTGTTTGTGACGTACGAGAGAAACCTCGCCACCAAGAATTCATCGCTAGAAAGTGGTGGCCCGTACCCCAAACATAGTCTCTCACAACGGGAACCAGCTATGCTGCTCCTTACAGTGGACAAACATTCTCGCCCTCCACGCTGAGCTAACAATCAGAGACAAGTCTGTCCCACAATGTGGAAGCACCTCAGCACAAAACGTTGCTCTCCATATATCGAGAAGGTCACCGCCATCACCTTTGCTAGCCTAGATAAGTCTTTCTCGCCTAGAGTAATTGACTCGCCCACAGTAGATCTTTCTCGCTATAGTTATTTGCTTGCCAAGGCTGGTACATATCAACTAAAGATACATGACTCACTTGCCCCCTTGTGATGGGCAACAAGTTCCTCGACCCACAACGTGCCTAGGAAGCTAGCTGGCCACTCTTCGGCAAGCCAGCAGATCTTGGTTGACAGCACGCATGGAAAGCCAGCTCGCCGCCCTCGTGGCAGGTAACAAATTGCATCCGATAGTCAAACAACGAGTTCCTCACCTGGTCACGAAACCAAGCAGCTATGAAATTATTCTGGTTTTGTCTCTGTCAAACTTGTGATTTTAATTTCATTTTTACAAACAAATTCTGTTTTTGGAGATTTTTCCTGCTGAAACTCCTAGAGATCTCACGAGAATTCGAGTGGCTATACGCTTCGGGAATATACTTTGTGAGGAATTGCCTGCATGAAATTGAATACCGGTTATGCCCTATTGGGCTCCACTCGTGGTGAAAAGGGTGCCTAGGTCACAAATCCCGTGATTCTTGCCATTAAAATGGGCGGGACAGTTCAGGTAATGTTGGACCTCACTCATCCCTCACCAAGGGTCAAAAGGCAGGATAAGTCATCAAACTGCCCGACCTACCTCGACTAGCCAATAGTCGAGAAAGGTTAAGGACCACCTAACCACACTCACACCTCGCTAAGAGTCAAAAGGCGGGACAAGTCATTAGACTGCTTGATGTCCCTCGTGACGTGCCAATAGGTGGGAAAGGTTAAGGACCGTCCGACCACCCAGGTGCCTCACGGGCAGGAAACTCTCTCTTCTGCCCGACCTCTCTCACTTGGACAACAATACAGGCACAACATTTTCTCCAGTAAACGTTGAGTGTTTACGCTCACACCACAATCACTGCTAGCGGGTTACCTTTGAGAATGAGCTACTGAGCTTTGCAACTGTAGTGTGCAGATTTCCTTCAAGATCAAGTTGACGAGCTTCTTGACCACTTAAGCGTGGGTTACTATAAACAAACTATAACATCAACCGCAGATAGGAATATCAAACGATGATCTACACCATGGGGCAGAAAATTTGCTATTACCAATAGCAGAAAAGATCATGAAAAAACCAATAATGGAAATATGCACACTTCGCCAACAATAAACAATCTTTCAGGCAAACATCTACACAAATAAACAAACTCAAAATTGAGCTCCACGCTCGCCACTAGCACGGTCGAGCACAGCTCCCACCTATCTCTCAAAGCTTAACTCTTCACTGCTTAGCGTAAAACAAACAACAAAACCAATGAACAATTTTTGAAGTTTATTTGTTTTGACTTGAAGATTCTCAAGGCCTTCTTGTTGATCAAGTCGACTTTAAGAATTAAGGACAACTTTTGGAATAGAATTGACCAGGTCCAACCCATCGTTAAAAAGAAAGAAAAAGAAAAAGTAATGAATTTAGCCGAGGGATAAAACCAATAAGAGATAAGACAAATTGACTTAAACTCCTAAAAGAAAAGACACCCAGACTTCTAAATGGAAATAGTTTTGCAAGGCAAGTTGGACTCTATCACTCAAAGAAAATAGACTTTTATATCAAGAGGAGATCCCCCACAAATCTAGGGGACTCTAAAAAGACTCTTCACACAGAAGCTCCCTATACCCAAACTCCACGATACGTAACGACTCCAAAAGATCTTTCCTAAATTCTTTCATTGTATTGTGAGATATGTTAAACCACGAGAGATTGAAAATCACCCATTATAATGGATGTTGCCCCTAAACAATCTGTGGACGTAGGCATTATGCCGAGCCACTTAAACCTCTGTGTTTCTCTTTATTTATTTTTATTCACTTATTTATTATTTATTTCATGGATGAAAGCAAAAAGTACCGTATTGACGCCCGAATCAGCCTCGTGGGAGATCATTCTTTTATGCCTTCTGGCCTGTTATACAAATTTAAGGCATTAACAATCTACATGTTCTGAAATTCTTTAGTTCAAAGCATGTAGTTTGCAGAATCCCATATATATATATATGTATATATATATATATATATAACACGAGATCTTTTTTTCTCGTTATCGGTCATTTTCTCCCGAGTCTCTGCAACCCCTAATTTTATCACTTCGGTCTCTCTCTGTCTCTCATAACTCAAAGGAAATAAAATAGGGTCCTGCTACTCAGCCGCCTGCTTGTTACTGCTCCCTTATACCGCTTGACTCTCACAACTCAAAGGAAATAAAATGGAAGATGTTGGATTGTCGTAGCAATAATTCAGCTCCAAACATCAACATATTCCAAGGTCTATTATTATTGCTTGCAAGGGGCCGGTACTGTTAATTTGCCATTACTCGAGAGGAGTACTATTGATACATATATATATATGTCTATATATATAGGGTCGTGCTACTCGGCCGCCTGCTTGTTATTGTTCTCTTATACATCTTGACATGACTTCGCCATTAGGCAACCATATATTTATATTAAAAAACCGATTCTTGTCTTTTCTTCTCCTAGTCCATCCAAAGTAAACGAAAATGAAGAAGCAAATCAGTCTCAATTACCATCCATACTAGCATCGTCTACAGTGTTTACACATCCATTTTCCTTCCCCAAATTGACATCGAGAAAAACAAATAATAATTTTTTCCGTCAAAGCTACTGACGTCTGCTTATCAAGAGAGCTCTTAGATATGTGTTTTATCCTATACTTCTATTTTTGTTTTCTTTTAATGTTTGGGAAAGATTAGTCAAATGGTAAAGGAAAACCTTGGCCATATCCTCTAATGTCGAAAGTGAAATATTCCATCAAAAGCCGTCAGACACACGTAACAGTGGTTTTGAGATTTAGGTTAATATTTTTCTGGTTTTAAACATTGGAGATAGAGCTAAGAGAAGAGGGCTGCGATAGGGTTCGACCGAAATACTCTGATACCCATTTTTGCAGTCTTCCTTATGGCTTCCACAAGACGAAAATACTCTTATACCAAATTGGTCCCACACCAAGCTTTGTAATTGTAAAGAAAATAGAAATAAGAAAATGGTTGGTGGAAAGAACAAATGGATGGAAAGACTTTGGTTTCGGTCAAGATCGATTTGGAGAAGGAAGACTGTAGCTCTGGATGGGGACAAGGGCTTCCTCCGAAGGGCATGGACGTTTTGCTTTTTTGCTTCCTATAAAGGTCAGGGATAGCCTCCTATAGAGTGAGTTTTGTTTTGTTTTTTAAATCACTTAACATGTGGCATTAGGGGTGTAACCGGTCCGGTCTGGTTTTGAATAAAATTTAGGAATGAATCGGTATGTACCAATTTTGTATTTTTTAAAACCAATTAGACACCGGTTAACCTCGTAAACCGATACCTCTGGTTTTACTGGTTTCTGGTCCGGTCCAGTCCGGTCCGGTTTTTCAGTTTTATTAAAATGCAAGTTTGTCATTAAAAATCTATTTATAAAAAAAAAATGCTTTAAAAAAATTTGTTTTACACTTTTATTCTAAAATCTATTACTATTACAAAAATATGCTTTACTAGAAAAATCTGGTTTACTAAAAAATATCTGATTTACTAAAATCTGCTTTACTAAAAACTGTCTTTCAAAAATCTTCACAAGCCTATAAATATAACTATTACAAAATCTGCAATAAAAAGCAAAATCTACTATGGAATAAAGTAAGTCCAAAAGTCTAAATTAGAAGTCCAAAAGTCCAACAAATTACAAACCTTGCAATTGTATGAAAATAAATCAAGCAGTTTCAAAATCTTACATAATTAGGAGCCAGTGAAAAATCATTAGATTAAACAGTTTCTAATTTTGAAAAAGAATAGGCAAGATCAATTGTTGCCATGAATAAATGATTATTTCAAATGGAACCATATTTTGTTTCAACCATTAACTCATTAACCCAGTTAATCTTTTAAAACCAGGCATAGATTCTTAGGCTTTAGTTATGAAACTTTTTGAGAATTTTAATGGATAGTGACAAACAACAGATGCCACATGGTATGAAGAAATTACAAATTACACAAACACAATCACAAAAATCCTAATGATTCATATAAGGTTACAAATTCCAATTACACAAACACAATCACAAAAATCCTAAATTTCAGATTCAAAAACTCTAATAACACAAACACAATCTCTTAATTACAAAAATTCTAAATTTCGGACTTAAAAACCCTAATAACATAAACACAATCACAAAATCCTAATGATTCAAAGTAATTTCAAATAACTTAAATAAGTGAAATGAAAAAAAAAATAATGGTGAAAAATTACCATGAGGAATCGAAGACAACGAGATGTGAGGCTCCGAGGGACTGCGCGTGGCAGGGTGAGGCAGAGAGACTGAGATGAAAGGGCACTGGGCAGAGACTGAGAGGCAGAGAGTGAAGAAGAGGGGTGCTGACGGAAGGACTGGAGGATGCGATGGAGGTTGTTAGCATGTTATGGGCGGTGCAGTTCTTGGAGAGGGGAGGATCTAGGGTTTCTGAGAGGGGGGGGGGGGGGGGAGGGTTGGAAACTGAAGCTGAAATTGAAAGTAAAGCCTTTGGGGGGAGCGAGGGGGGTTTGGGGGGAACGAAATCTGAGGGTTTGGGGGGAAACGACGCCGTTTCAAAAAGTGATTTAATAAATATAATAATATATATAGTTATATATATATTTGTTATAGTGATTTAACCTATTAAAAAAATTGACTCATAGTGATTTAATATAATGATTTTAGTATAACTAATACTAATAGTCTATAGTAATTTAGTGTATATATATATATATATAAGTATTAGTTATGGCTATATAATATATTAGACTATATAATAGTAGTAGAGTATTAATATTAGACTATTAGGATTATTCTATATATTAGTATTAGTTATATATTAGTTATATCTATATAATATATTAGACTATATAATAGTATTAATATTAGACTATTACTATAGATATATATTAGTATTAGTTATACTGATTTAGTATAATTATATTAGTATAAGTATAACTATAGGCTATATTAGACTATTACTATAGATATATATTAGTATTAGTTATAGTAATTTAGTATAATTATATTAGTATAACTATAGGCTATATTAGACTATTAGTATTAGTTATAGGTATATAATATATTAGACTATATAACAGTATTAATATTAGGTATTAGACTTAAATTATATTGCTAATAGTAATATAGTATTAGACTATAGTATTATTATAAATAATAGTATTAGTTATAGTGATTAGAATAACTATATATTAGTATTTGTTAATTGTTATAGTGAGTTTACACTACAAGAAACAAAGTTTTTCCCGTGCCAAGAATTACCGCAAATAACTCCTATAATCGCTACAAATATTCTTTCCCAGCAATTTATACAAAGCATGTTCGTCACAATTGTTTACTCAATTATAAGTTAAACCAGTGAACTTCAAAAATTATTGTAATAGGTTATCGATTTCGGCACTTTTTTTCGCTGCAAATACTGGGAAAATGCGCCGCAACGGAGCTTCAAATTTTAGTGTTAAATTGTTGGAAAAAATTATTTGTAGTGTTTTCTAGCTGTCTTAAATACCTTTAAAATTGCCACAAATAACCTTGGTATTATTCGCAGCGTTTTGGGAAATCATCATGATTAATTTTTTTCCCGGCGATAAAGATCGCCATAACATATTTTGCAGCGACTTTTTGTTCGCCATTAATAACAAACTTACCAACAGAAATTTTTGGGGCGAATAAAATTCGCCGAAAAAATATTTATAGCGAATATGTGTTTGTCGCTAAAAAGATTATGGCCTGCTATTATTTTTCACGTCCAACTATATTCACCGCAATAAATATCTGCACTTATTCTTGGTGATTTATTATAACTATATTATTGATTGTATTATAGTGATAGTATTGGTATAGTAATTTATTATAGTGATAGTTTTAGTATAGTAATTTAGTATTAGTATTACTATATCATTATTTTATATGTGATTATTTAGTATAGTGATTTATATACTAATTTATACATAGACTTGAAGTATATTACTAATAGTAATGTAGTGTTAGACTATTGTATTATTATAAATATTAGTATTAACTATAGTGATTAGAATAACTATATATTAGTATTTGTTAATTGTTATAATGAGTTTAATTTATTAAAACTATATTATTGATAGACTATAGTGATAGTATTAGTATAGTAATTTAGTATTAGTATTACTATATCATTATTTTATATGTGATTATTTATTATAGTGATTTATATACTAATTTGTACATAGACTTAAAGTATATTACTAATAATAATATAGTATTAGACTATTAGTATTAGGTCATAAAATGTAAATTGTAATTAATATAAATTATATACTAATATATATATTAATATTAGTATTACTAGTCTACTAACGTCTTATGTACTTATAAAAAGAAAATATTGAGAATTTATTAGGCCATCAAAATTTAGTAATAATATTTGAGTGCTTTTCTTTCTTTTTTGGTTCTTACTTCTTATGATAAAATGATATTAATAATTTAATATATATATATATTATGTTTAAAGCATATGATCAATTAAACTTTTATCTTTAAGATGAAACTTACTTTTATTTTATAAATTATAATAACATTATCTTATATATAATTATATTAATAACATATGATGAAAAAAATTATAAATTTTCATATTTAAGATTAACATTTTATGTTATAATTTAGAAATTATAATATGAATACTCTATGATCAAACAATACTAATATATATAATGTTTGCTGCACAGTGCACAGGGCACTGATATATGATATATAATTTATTATATATACAATTTTCATATATAATTATATACTATATATTAGATTTTAAAATTTATATATATAAAATTAATTCTAATATTCTTATATATATTTTTTCCAAACGGTCTGGTCCCAAAAATTACGAAATCGAAACCGAACTGGGTCCGGCCACTTTTCATAATATAGGAACCTCCCAGATTGGACTGGTTCAAAACCAGACCAACTAGTCTAGCCCCGTCCTGTCTGATTTTTCAGTTTAAATTTACACCCCTATATGGCAAATCCACGTATATTGGTAAGGATCAGTAATAATATTAAAGGGGTCGAATAGTAAGGAGGCTACGTGCAAGACACGTATGCCCCTTGTACGTAGCGTCCAGTTGGAGGGAAAAAAAAATCTATACAAAAATAAAATCTCTTTGCAAAAGCATACAATAGTAACAATTCATTAATTAAATAAAAGCTCTTTAAAAGCAGATTCTGAAGAACACCTAATTAAAAACACCATTATTTATATAAATGGGCCAACATACAAAATTACCATTCAATTGACAAGTTCATGAGAGTTGCATATTTAAAATCACAAGGTTTATAAACACAATTTTTTACATAAATATTATCAAGTTTATAAGCAACATAATAATTTTCTATAAATATATATATATATATATATATATATATATATGATAACATAGCTAGCGTTATTCCTAACAAGACATACTATTCACTAGCTGCAATTTAAAAAAAAAAGAAAAAAAAAGAGTGGCTCTACAGCCATCGCTGCTTTGTTGAGGGCTCCCGTTAGTGTATTTCATGTTTTTTTTTTTTTTTTTGCTTTTTCATTGGCTGCATTTTTTTTTTAAAAAAAAGAGTGGTTCTACCGCCACTGCTGCTTTGTTGAGGGCTCCCGCCAGTGTATTTCATGTGTTTTTTTCTTTCTTTTTTTCACATTATTTTTTTAACATTTTTCAATATATATATATATTTTTAAAATAGACAACAGTATTAAAAAATATTTCTTTAATTACCAAATAAAAATAAATATAAAAAAAAAATCCAGAGAGATGCAGCATGAAGACTAACATTTTCCAAAAATAATTGTGCTTGCCTAGTATATATATACGTATGAGCTTATGTGACTATATCATACTGCACGCACGCCAACCCATCTAAAAAAGTCACGGTTATTTTTTTCCAATACATTAAAAGAGTTCAAAACCTTTAGAAGATGAGAAAATATATTTACAACTGTAAATTGTACAATCTTCGCATAATCGTTTTGAAAAAAATGAATAAAACATAGGATCCATATGAAAAAAAATAATTTTTTAATAGTGGATCCACTCTTTTTCAAAACGATTACGCGATGTTTACACATTTTACGGTTGTATGTAGAATTACTCTTACAAGATACTATATGGTAAAGGACTCCTTAAAATGATAAAAAAAAAAAACTAATATGAATAATTAATAACATTAATTACGTGTAAGCTGATATTAGGACAATCTTGACCGGTGGTTCGAGTCCAACATGCTGTTTAATTAAGTCAAGATTCTTATCATGACAACTTGCAGTAGATAAGGCGAATCTGATCGATCTACGTTATATATTATTTCCTAAATGCATGGTATGTACTGCACGTAGTAAATAATCAATATATATATATATATAAATATATATAAAATTTTCCACGCGACCAACGAGGCCTGTATATTTCAAATTTTATGGGCCATGTAAGACAATGGAATTCTAAAACAGCAATGATTAAATGACAACCTATCTACCATTCATTTACGACTTATTAAAAAAATAATATTTTTTTTATAATTTAAATACATCAAATCAAAATTAAAATTAAAATATATATTTTAAAAAATATTATTTTATTCTAAGATTGTAGACAAATAGTAAAGCAGATGTTTATCATTTCTCTTCCAAAAATATGTATATATCACATCTGCCAATATTCTTCTGTTTAAAGCTGTAGGAAAGTTGACCACACGACTAATGAGGCCCATTTTAAATTCAATAGCCCAGAGAGAAGAATATCCTAAAAATAAATTTTGAATTTGTCAAGCATACGGCAGCACAAAGTCATGACATGAACATTCAATAGGCATGGATCGATCCAAGCATCATGGGTTTTGTCCGATCTACTTCTCTTTCTGCATATTCTTTGAGTAATGATTAAGCTTCAAATCATTTAGAGGCCTTAATTCTCCTTCAAATTAATTAATTGCAGAAGTTGAAAGTTTGGTAGTTTTTCCATCGCTTATTTATATATATATATATATATATATATATATATTTATATATATCATTTTTCACATTCTCGTAGTCCTGTAAACACGTGATATGTGAATATTCGAATTTCTTGACTTTATCCTTTATTTTGTATTGTTGACAAAGAACATAAGCTACAATTTAGCCTCTAAAATCTCATGGACATGAGAGATAATTATATTGATTACACATTTTAAAGCATGTGAATATTTCAACCTTCCAATTCCATTTGCAAGTAAATTAGTACTCCATATATGCCATATCAGTTTGTGTGATTTACTTACACATATATTTATATTAGTGCTTATAATTTTACATACAATTTTATGTATAAAATTCATTTTGTCAATTTTTTTTTCAAATTCAAATTCTAAATTCTAAATTTTAAATTTCATAATTTTCAGCATATTAATAGCTAAAACATCAATACATACGTATTGTTATATAAGAAAAAATTATAAATACAAATAACATTTTCAATCTATTTGAAAATCCATTTGAGATAGAGTTGCTCGCTATTCTAAGAGAGTTGCAATTATGTATTCCTATGGGATTTACAGATTTGCCACTACAAGAAAACTGCTTATTTGTGGTTAATTATTTCCTGTGAAATGATTATTTTCTGCTAAAGTGAGTCTGTTTTCCTCATAAATAGTCATTCACATTGTAAATAATCCGTCATAAATGCTCTTTTTTCTTGTAGTGTGCATTAGAGAGTGATTCCCTTATTGTGGTGCAAGAGTTGAACATGGAGGGTCCTTCATTGTCTATTTGGGGCAATATTGTTCCTAAAATCAGGAGTATATTGCAGCTTTGGCCAAGTTGGTCTGTTCATCACAAAGGCAGGACATCAAATGGTGCAACAGACTCTTTGGCACTGTTTGCTTGGAATTTAGATGATTTAGCAAGTTGGTGGCCGGATTTGATTCCAGAATGTATTGCAAATGCTATTTGGATTGATAAACTTATTTAATGCTTTGCTTGATGAATAAAGGTTCTCTTTTGTTATATATATATATAAAAAAATACATTATATCAATTGGCATGATCAATAATGATAAATTAAAATGAATTAAGTACTTATGGGCTTAAAGTTCAACGGTATGCAAATTTGAATATTAATGATGCAAACAGAGACTAAAGTGTTTGTCGAGTACAAATTGTTATTTTCTACCTACTAATTGTCCCAACTAACAATTGCCTGTTCAGTGTTTGAACAAATCTATCCCTCGCAATTCAAAGACTGACCTAATTAACCATATTCCCAAATGGTAATTATAACTCTCTAATGCGGGGGCCACGCACATAGATCATTTATCATTCTGTCGCTGTTAACTAAGGAACCCAAGAAATAGAAAGAAAAAAAATCACATTTATATTTACACCAAGTCTAACAAGGAATAGTACAAGTTTCTCCCTGGCCTGCAATATATTAAAGAAAATGGAAAAGTAATACTTCTTGCACTTAATAAAAAAAAAATCATGAATCCGGGTATTCTTGGGGGAATTAATCCGATCATCTAGCTCCTAATTATTCCTTTTGATATATAGGAATTCACGTTTCCACCGTACCTAACTAGGAATTTAATTAGTTTTACCAGCTTAATTTTCAGATGGATAGAAATACTTGTGATGTTTTGAATTAGCGGCATGATCTTCATGTGTCAAATTGTCATGGTCATGGTAGCTGGATCGCGATGTACGGTCAATAGAGACGATCCTCTTAGGATCAATAGTCCGCCGATCAATGATGACACTGATCGTCTTGATGATCACTTTTGTCCACGCGCAAATACTTTTCATCCCATCGTGACTTTTACCCACGGCAGAATACTTTTTCATCCTCATCCATTGATACTGTTCAAACCTCGATCGGATGATGATAAAATGACCGTGTGTTAATTACGATGATCAATAATATTTATTCATATCTTATATTACAACATATACAAGTACTTTCAAAATGTAATTAATGTGATCATCAGACGTACGTAGTACAATCATAAGCCTAAAAACTTATGAAGTACCCAAAGTATCTATACGAGACTGATGATCTAAGAGGAATGTCATTTTGATTATGGTGGGATATTTATTAATATTTGAATTTTCATGTTTTTAATATTACATATATATATTTATATATATAATGGACCACTTGAAAGGCAGGCATGCTGGCATGCAAATGAATAAAATGTATAACTCAATTAAAATATGGACGTTCTCATTTAAAAATGATCAATAATTCCAAAGGCGTGATGGGCATGATCAATACCTAACATACGACCTGCATTTCTCTGAACTTTACATATTACACCCCCCCCCCCCCCCCCCCCCCCCCCCCCAAAAAAAAAAAAAAGAAAAAAAAAAAGGGAAAATATTGGCTTGTCTCAGCTGCTCTATAAAAGGCCGAGTTAGTCAGGACATTCACAATCACACCAAAACTCGTCATAGCGATGAAGGGGTACATACTCATAGGCCTTCTTGTTCTTGTTGGCTCTTTCGCCAACACCAGTAATGCTAATGCTATCACTCCCAGCTATGGCATTTCTTCACTCAACAGGACCAGCTTTCCCAAAGGTTTCACTTTTGGTGCAGCATCAGCTGCCTATCAGGTAAGCCCCAGCAGGTTTTCTACGTAAAATATATGTTCATATCATATATATTTTGAGTTTTTGTACGTTCAAGTTAATTACCTGAGACCTTCACGAATAATTCATGCATATACGTGCATGCCCCAACATGTATTTGAATTCCAAGCAGTATGAAGGTGCAGCGTTTGAAGATGGCAAAGGACTAAGTATGTGGGATTATTACAGCCACCAATACCCAGGTCTCTTTCTCTCTCTCTCTCTCAATCCATTACAAAGTGATATTATTTTTTTTTATAGAACATAAAGTTCTTGAGATAATTGATTATTTAAAATGATATCAATTAAGGCTGTACGTACGTGGTCCGGAGTTGTAACCTACACTCACCACATTATAAAGAAAATATCATTTTGGAAGTAGAAAGAGACGAACATTTAAGTACTCTCAGATATATACAGACTGCAGACTTTTTCTTTCAAGGCCAATCTTTTGTTTTCACATGATATATATATATATATTACGCGTTCCTAACAAAAAAAAAAAAAAAAAAAAAGAAAGAAATTAATGTCTGTAATTACTTTGGAAGGTGTATACCAGTATATGTCTTGCTCAACTTATAAAATTTATTCGACATTGCAGAAAAGATAGCAGATGGCAGTAATTGAGATGTAGCTGATGATCAATATCATCGCTACAAGGTACGCATATCCTTTTTTCCCCCCCGTTTTCTGGATATTTAAGAGGAGTACGTAAAAGGTATATATCACATTAGAAAAAAACTAAATATTGATGTGGTAGCATTTTCAATCTGTTTTCGTTCTATTATGACGAGGTAGAATTAATGTCAAAGTCCTTAAAAATTAAGGTTGTATTTGAATAGACAGCTCAGATGATTTGAGATGAGATATTTTGAATAATACGTAGTTGAATAAAATATTGTTAGATATAATTTTTTAGTATTATTTTTATTTTTAGATTTGAAAAAGTTGAATTATTTATTACATTTTTTGTATGAAAATTTGAAAAATTTCTAATGATGAAATGGGATGAGATGAGATGAAGAGGTTTGTGTATCCTAAAACTTCAATTAGAAAACTCAAATTTAAAAAAACTTCAAATAAAAAAATGATTATTTTATAGAAATTGTATCTAAAAAACTGGAAACAGAAGCTCCTTTTTTTTTCTAACATTTTTTAAATAAAAAATTAATTCTCTTAATTAACTAGTGGTATTTTGTCTTTTTTGTAAATTTTAGGAGGACTTTGGGATTCTGAAGGATATGAATGCAGATGCATACCGATTCTCGATCGCATGGCCCAGACTGATACCAAGTAATTAATTACATGTTTTCTGCGTCATATATATATATATTCATTATAAGTCATAACCATTCATTTGTGTCCTATTTTCAGCCGGAAAGATCAGTGGTGGTGTGAACCAGAAAGGAATCGACCACTACAACAAGGTCATCAATGAACTCCTAGCCAAAGGTCATGGACGTCCACATTAACATATCATATACTAATAATTCACTGATGATTATGTATTAATGGTACTTAAAACTATTGAAATGCAGGTCTTACGCCCTATGTGACAATTTTCCACTGGGAAACTCCCATGGCCTTAGAACATGAGTATGGCGGTTTCTTAAGTCATCGCATTGTGTAAGTGATGACTAATTCACGGCCATATTATCAACGTTCCATATTGAAATGGGACACTCTAATATATCTGTGCATGCGTACGTATGTAATTTTCAGGGAAGACTTCAAGGACTTCGCAGAGCTTTGCTTCAAGGAATTTGGTGACAGGGTAAAGCATTGGATCACCTTAAACGAGCCTTGGACCTACAGCAATGGTGGATATGCACAAGGGGTGTTAGCACCTTTTAGATGTTCGAGCTGGCAAAATCTGAATTGCACCGGTGGGGATTCAGGGACGGAGCCATATACCGTCGCCCACAATCTGCTTCTTGCTCATGCAGCTGCCGTTGACGTGTACAAGACCAGATATCAGGTTCCAATACTATATATTTACCAAAGTTGAAGTTTACACAAACAAAATATGTGTCTGTCATACGAACGTTGTGTTGACTTAATTACTAGACAAGCCATGGATCGATGATTAACCAAATCACGTTCACTACGTTCAGGCAAAGCAAAAAGGTGTCATAGGGATAACACTTGTGTGCCATTGGATGGTGCCACATAATCCTAAATCGGAGAAAGACCGTGCTGCCGCGTTACGCGCCGTTGATTTCATGCTCGGATGGTATGTTTTTCTTTAATTAGTTCCTTCCCACGTTCATACTTGTTTTCGTTTTTCAATCTGAGGACAATTGCATCGATCGTAATTCATATCCTGATGATCTCAATTTGTGGATGGTTTTATATTTTGTTGCAGGTTCATGGACCCCTTGACAAAGGGTCGCTATCCCCAAAGCATGCGCACTCACGTACGTGGAAACCGATTACCCATGTTCACTACAACAGAATGTGTATTTTGTGACAGATAAAACTGTCACAAAAAAATGACAAACCGTCACTAAACATATTTGGTGACGGTTTGAAACCGTCACCATGACAGTCACCTAAAGTGCGTCACAGAAAACATTTGGTGACGGTTTACTGTTCAACCGTCACAAAAAATATTTTTAGTGACGGTTGGAAGTGTTCCGTTCGGTACAACGTTCGAACGTTCCTTTTTTTGTGACGGTTATGAACTGTCACAGAAAATCACGTTCGGACGTAAAATCAAACGTTCGGACGTTATACCCGACCGATTGGCGTTCGAATGAGAGAAGTTGACGTTCGTTGGATATCGTGTTCGAACGTATAAAATTTACGTTCGAATGTTAATGCGTCCGAACGTTAATTACATTAAACGTTCGAATATTTGTTCGAACGTAAACGTAAATGTTCAAACGTAGCGCGTTTAATGTTCGGACGTTATTTCAAATGTAAACGAAGGAGCGTCCGAATGCAAGTTCTTTGTTCGAACGTTAGTCGCTTTACCGTTCGAACGGTTTGTTCGTTTTAGCGTGAGTACGTTCGAACGTATAGTTTAACGTTCGAATGATTCAATTGTATTTACGTTCGAACGTTTGTTACAGTGTGAACCAACGTTCGAACGATTTTTATTTACATTCGAACGTACAGATGAGAAATACTAATTTCATAAAATTTAAAAACATAATACCAATTATATCATATTACATACCCAATTAACAAGTAACAATGTCTTATAAAAGTACAAAATTAGATATTAAAACTAGTCAGAAATATTGATAAAATTTATTTCTTCTTTTTCCCTCGCCCACGGGGATTCTGTTGCAACGACATAACACGTTCCATTTGCACCATCATCTCCCGTTGCACTTGCTCTTGCACTTCATTGCGTATTCTTTCCTCCTGGTCTCTCTGTTGGTCCTGCAAACGCGTCTCTAAATGAGACTGTCGTTCTAAGAGAGACTCTAACTCTTGTTGTCTCGACCTCATATACTCATTCTCACGCCGTGCAGCTTCTAAATCTGCCGTAAGATTATTAATTTGTGAAGCCGATGAGGTTGAGGAGGATGAACATTTATGCTTGATAGATCGTCCCAAACCTCTTGTCATACTAGACTGCGGCCCGAGCACTTGCGTGAATATGTCTATGTCACTAGGAGAGGATTCCTCAGAAGCCGACTGCATCTCCAACATTTTGCTCTGCAATTTAAAAGGTAATGATCGTAAATAATTAGTAACGTATTAAAAGAAATAGAAATAAGAAATAAACTATTAAAATATTATATAAATAATTTATTTAACAAAATTAACACTGCTTACATAATTATCTGCAGCGACAGGATCCATCCACTCACTATGCTCATTAGTGTGAGCAGCAGCATAAACATGAATGAGGGAAAAGTTTTCAGGATCATCACGTTTCTAACAAAGCGAGAATATTAGTAATTTTAAAAAGATAATATTAGTACTTATCAGAAATAATATCAGGAAAATAAATGAATTCTATAATTTTTTAATTATCATTTTTTCAGCAAGACGGTGGAATGACCTTGAACCGGCACGATGGTGGACAGTCAGAACGGATCTATTCTGTGCATTTGTAGAACTCAAGTGCTACAAAATATATTAAAAATGTTAATTGTAATATGTATACATATAATATATAAAACGAATATGAATGTAAATAATTAAAAGATATAAATGTAAAATACCTGATAATCTGGAGATGCGAAAAGATCACAACACTTTCTCCAATCATCTAACTTCATCTGCTGAAAAGGAGACTGCGTAGCCTCTTCCAACGTCTCAAACTTCTTGAAGTGGTCATGACATCGTCCTTTGTGACGTCGGAATAGTGTAGCCATCAACTCATTCACGGTTCTCAAATCCTCGCTACGGCCAAAGTCGAGGTCGAATTCACCCTAATAAGGGAATCAGGTAAAAAATATAATATATTAATCTAGGTGAAAAAAATGTACTGAAAAGTAAACTCACCAGCACACGACTTCGAATGTGCTCCTTAATCTCATTCGGAACATCTCGCCATGAGCGCACATAAAATGGAGCATAAGCTCGAACTACTGTGCCAATATAGGAGGAAAGCGCTGCTGCACAATCATCCACTCCTCCAGTGGAATTATCAGGAATTGTGATCTTTAGTTTACCATGCCTTCTATTTTTTTCAAGAGAGATTCCACGTGTATAGCCACGACCGCGATGTGCAGATGCATCAACTACATGATAATAGATATACTATAATTATAATTATATAGTTATTGAGAAAAAAGTATTAACTATATATATAATTATCAACGACAATATTTCCTTACTGGTAGGTGTCGACTGGCTGTTGTTCTCTTCTGTGTTAGCTTGATCTTCAGGAACGGATTCCTCGAGTGGGAAGTCCTCAATGGGTTCAGGACTTGGACTTGGCGGAGGCACATTTCTTCGTTGTCGTTTTGGCGGCATTCTTGAAAATAATTAATTATATCAAAGAAAATTAATTAGAAGAAATTATGAAAATTCAAGATATTTTATAGTAACCTATATGAATAAAATATTTAATACTTTTATTCTTCAGATGAATCTTCCATGCTTGTTTCAGAATCTCCATCAATAACATCTTCATCATCATCATGCACCTCTTCTTCATCATCTTTATCCACCTCCTGCCCGGATTCTGATTCGTCTTCATCTTCTGACTCGTCTTCTTATTCTTCCTCCTCACTGACTTGAATTGAATGATCATTTAATACAGACGGGTCGAGATGTACGGGTGGGACATCATCTCTACACAAGGGGAGCAACTCGAGTGCACCGAGGTCAACAAACAAGTTAATACCCTCTCCATCTTCCTGGTATGCCTCAACAATCGGAGTGTCATCTTCATCTCCACTATTCTTGTAATCTGCACCCGTTCCTGCTTCATATATATTTTGAGGAACAAATTTTTGTATGACTCGCCAAGTTATCTCCCCACTATCTTCATCATCACTTTTCATTGGATCAATCAAGTAATAGACTTGGGTAGCTTGACAAGCCAATACGAATGGATCATCTTTGTACCATTTAGATGCAATATTGACACTCGTAAAGTGATTATCCCTATGTATCGAAACCCGACCACCGCCTAGATCCCACCAATCACATTTAAAGACATATGTTACAGACCCACCCAGATATTTCAATCCGATAATATCACGTATGACACCATATCTGTTCCATGACTCCCCTCGACCAACACACCACAATTTTGAGTCTTTCTATTACGTTCACGGTCCAAAGTATGGAATCTATAACCTCGAACCATGCATGCAGTATATCGAAGTGCTCTATTTGAGGGACCACGGGCCAATGCATACAATTCAGAAGAAATTGATCCGGGATCACGAGCACGTTGTTCCAAAATCTATAAATTGAAATAGTATATATTTATTATTTCATTATCCAGAGTTAAAAATTTCACAATATAACATATATATAATTTTAGTTCATACACGTTCTTCAAACCATCCGGGAAATTCTTCCTCGTGTCTTGCTTCTATATTTTCTACGCCTTCCGTCCTAAGTTTGTCCATGTGGTCACTGTTATAACATGTTGCAAAAGAAGTATATTTTGAGCACAACAATTCTAATTAATTTAAAGAAAACTATAATTATTCAAAGAAATGAAATGACATACCTAAGATAATCATCAATCTCTCGGCAGTTATTTAGCACATACCACCGAACTTTACCCAACTCTCCATCAATTAAATCGTAACCTGTTTGTGCACCCAAGGGTCGTACATTCTGGGAAAACACTGATAGCTTACGAGGAGGCGGAGTAGCAAGATCAGCATTTCACTCTTGACGATTAAATCGTGTCTCAACACCTCGAAGATATAGAGAGCAAAATGTTAACCATTCATCGTGTATATAGGCCTCTGCTATTGAACCATCAGCTTTGGCTTTATTCCCAACAGTGCACTTCAATCGACCCAAATATCTTTCAACTGGATACATCCAACGGAACTGCACCGGTCCACCCAGAAGTACCTCTCGAGGTAAATGTATTGCTAAATGGACCATGACATCAAAAAATGATGGTGGAAAGATCTGCTCGAATTTACATAGTATAGTAGCAATGTCTTCTTCCAATTTCGACAACACATCTCGATTTACTACCCGAGCGCACAAATCCTTGAAAAACATACATAGTTCAGATATGGCCACACGTACATTAGATGTAAGCTTCCCACGAATTCCCACAGGTAATAACTTCTGCAAAAATACGTGACAATCATGACTTTTCAATTCGTTGATTTTCCAATCATCAGGACTCACGCATCTACCAATATTTGAAGCATAACCATCTGGCAACTTCACACCTTGCAACCATTTGCAGAAATCCATCCTCTCCTCCCTCATCATCGTAAAACATGCATGCGGCATGACCACCCTGTTGCCTTCCACCCGTAAATGCAGATTATGTTTAATTCTCATTCTCTCAAGATCTTTCCTCATCTTGATCGTGTCTTTCGTCTTTTTGTTAATACTCATCAATGTACCCAGTATATTATCACAAATATTCTTCTCTATGTGCATTACATCCAAACTATGTCGCAACTTGCATGACGACCAATACGGCAAGTCAAAAAAAATACTACGCTTTGTCCAATTCAATTCTGGTACGGCTCGTTTTCTCTTGTTCTTTCCCTGACCTTTGCCAAAATTGTTCGCTCTAACATGTTCAAGTTGTTCCACTATCTCTTCTCCGGATAACTCTTTTAGTGCAATCCTATCCTCTACTCTCCCATCAAACTTGGCACATTCTCTTCTCCATGCATGATTTGCTGGTAAATAACGTCGATGACCCATGAAACACAACTTCTGAGAAAATTTTAGCCACTCACTTACAGTTTCTTTATTACACGTCGGACACGCTAACTTCCCTTTTGTACTCCAGTTGAAAGATTCCCATACGCCGGAAAATCATTTATGGTCCACATTACCGCAGCATGCATCTGAAAAGATGTCGACTTAGATGCATCATAAGTTCTAACCCCTGTTTCCCATAACTCTTTCAGCTCTTCAATCAACGGCTGCATGAATACGTCAATATCATTCCCAGGTGATCTAGGGCCAGGGATGAGTAAAGTTAACAAAAAGTTTGGCGCCTTCATGCACCTCCATGGTGGAAGATTGTACGGAATCAATACCACGGGCCAAGTGCTATAACTTGTACTCATATTCCCAAAAGGGTTGAATCCATCGGTTGTGAGTCACAGGCGCACGTTCCGAGCTTCTAACCCGAACTCTGGATACTGATTATCGAAAGACTGCCACGCAAGTGAATCAGCTGGATGCCTCATATACCCGTCATTCTTAACTCTTTTCTCCTCGTGCCACCTCATATCATGAGCTGTTTTCTTACACATATATAGTCTTTGCAACCTAGGTTTCAAGGGAAAATACCGCAACACCTTAAACGGGACATTTTTCTTACCTTTCCATCTCGACTCTCCACATACAGGACATGCTTGTTTCTCCTCGTTCTCCTTCCAGAACAATACACAATCATTCTTGCATGCATGTATGGACTTGTACTCAAATCCTAATCCCTTTCTCAACTGCTTCGCTTCATAAAAGTTCTTAGGCAATGCAGACCCTTCGGGAAGCACCTCGTTAAATAAGTCCAATACCATGTTTATTGCTTTCGTCGACATCCCACACAATGATTTAATGTGAAGCAACCGCACAATAAACGACATTTTGGAATGTTTTGTACAACCTGGGTAAAGCTCGCGCTTTGCATCTTCCCATAGTGAAGGGAAATTTTCACCATCAGTTCCTGATCTACCAGTTGAGGCATTGTCGTTAACCTCATCCATAAACATCCCAGCTCCAATGTCACCCAACATCTCCTCCATCTCATCATGCTCATAATCATCATCCATGTGCCGCAAATAATTGTGATGATCGACCAATACATCTGCTGACCCTTCATACGGCTCACCATGCAGTACCCATCGCGTATACCCCAGATCCATACCGTTCACAAATATATGACGCTCTACTTCATCCAATCCTATCGCACACAAATTTTTACACCCTCGACATGGACACTTAATGTAACCACGACTATCAGCAGAAGCCGTGCAAAATCAATGAAAGTTCTTACTCCACATGCATAGGGTACGTAATCCTTTCCAAGTCTATCGTCCAGACGCATCCAATTTTTGTCCATTTCTAAAAACATCTATATATTAATAACACGTACATTGAAAATTCACATGCATGTCATGCTCCAATTCTCATTACTTTTTTGATAAGGTAGTTGGTCCTATCCCATTCAAGATTATATTCTCCATATTGCACAAATCTCGTCACTCTACTAATTTCCACGTTAGTAGAAATTTCGGCAGCACCTCCCCATAATTCTCCAAGTATACATGTTCAAATATCGGGATTGTGACCCTACGAACAGTAGACCCGAAGAACAATAGAAGAAGACACCGAAACTTCATATTAAACGTGGAAAGTAGCGAGTAACAAAAATGTGCAATACAGATAATATAATCTCAAACTGTCCACACTGGACAATTCAGGAATCAGTGCACACATAAATGTACATTGATTCCCAAACGGGTCTAAGGGTATTTATGCAATGTCACACGCATCTAGCAGTATAATCATACAACAATATCTCCATATTGTTAAACTAAAGAGGGATGGAAGATCATGTGACCCCCTGTTCCGTGTCTTGTACACAACGAGGGAGAATGATCTTGAAGAAATGTTTAAATTTTGGTCTAATTACTTAACCGTCACAAACTGTTCGATCTCGACTCTCCTCTCAAGGCCGAAGAGACTATGACAGTCAAGCAATTAGACCAAAATTTAGAGATTATAATTGTTATATATAATTTTAAAGGTTATTATATAATTTTAATTATTATCATTCTACAATTATAATCTTAATTGTTATATTTAATTTAGTGAGTTATTTACTTATATAGACAGTAAGTATATAATTTTTATATAAGAATCTATTTGATCCTTATTTCCTTTCTCTTTAATTTATAATAAATAAGTATATTTACATATTCAAACTCTACTTATTTAGTAGTTTCAAGACTTTTTTATTGAAGAGTATTTTAAAGGTTATATTATAATTTTAATTGTTATACTTAAATTGTAAAAGAAGTTTAATATAATTTTAAATATTATAATTCTTAAAGAGTTAGTTTTATTTGTTATTACTTAATTTCAAATATTATTATAAATATTTAATTATCATTCTTAAATTTCAATGGTTATACAATAATTTTAATTATTATAATTCTTAAAGAGTTACTTTTATTTGTTATTACTTAATTTGAAATATTATTATCACAATTTTTCAAATCCATATCACAAAAACACATTGTATAAATACCATAAAATTTAAATAAAGACAAGAAATAAAAATTTTTTCTTACCAAACTCAACTCTCTCTAACTCTCTAACTCAACTCTCTCTCTCTCTCTGTGTTGCGCGCACGGGAGAAGAAAAAATGTTCAATGGACCTCCCGTGCGTGTACTGATTAAGTTCTAAAATTATTAGTTTAAACGTTCGAACGTTTAAGTTGTACGTCCGAACGTTATATGCTAAAATTATTTGTTTAAACGTTCGAATGTTTAAGTTGTACGTCCGAACGTTATATGATAAAATTTCCCCCGCTCATAGCGTTTGGACGTTTACAGTACACGTTCGAACGTACCCTTCTTATTTATAACATAAAATCTAGCGGGAAAGTTCCCGTACTTTCCTCATATATGTTCGAATGTATCACAATTTTTCGTTCGAACGTTTGTAAATTTACAGATAAACGTTCGAACATTTAACTTAAACGTCCGAACGTAAATTTCATCAAAGTGTTACCATATTTGAGCGGGAAATTTTCCGCACTAATTTAACTAACGTTCGAACGTTAACATATTTGGTGTTCGGATGTACATAATTTTCTGGTGATTTTAATCAAATAACGTTCGAACGTATAGTCTAAACGTCCGAACGTCTGAATAATCACATAGATACCTTAATCGAGCGGGAAATTTCCCGCTCTTATTTTAACGTTCGAACGTTAACTTGAAACGTTCGAACGTACGATTCCTACTATACTAACTTATAATATAATATATATACTACATTTTATATATATATTTATAACTATATACTACATTGTATAGTATGATAGCATAATATTTTAAATGAGAACATAAATGTATATAATATATAAATTATACCATTTATATATAAATCAATAATATATATTAAATCGTTACTTATTAAATTCTTTATTATATACTAACTTATAATATAATATATATACTACATTTTATATATCTATTTATAACTATATACTACATTGTTTAGTATGATAGCATAATACTTTAAATGAGAACATAAATGTATATAATATATAAATTATAACATATATATAAATCAATAATATATATTAAATTGTTACTTATTAAATTCTTTATTATATACTAACTTATAATATAATATATATACTACATTTTATATATCTATTTATAACTATATACTACATTGTATAGTATGATAGCATAATACTTTAAATGAGAACATAAATGTATATAATATATAAATTATACCATATATATAAAGCAATAATATATATTAAATTGTTACTTATTAAATTCTTTATTATATACTAACTTATAATATAATATATATACTACATTTTATATATCTATTTATAACTATATACTACATTGTATAGTATGATAGCATAATACTTTAAATGAGAACATAAATGTATATAATATATAAATTATACCATATATATAAAGCAATAATATATATTAAATTGTTACTTATTAAATTTTTTATTATATACTAACTTATAATATAATATATATACTACATTTTATATATCTATTTATAACTATATACTACATTGTATAGTATGATAGCATAATACTTTAAATGAGAACATAAATGTATATAATATATAAATTATACCATATATATAAAGCAATAATATATATTAAATTGTTACTTATTAAATTCTTTATTATATACTAACTTATAATATAATATATATACTACATTTTATATATCTATTTATAACTATATACTACATTGTATAGTATGATAGCATAATACTTTAAATGAGAACATAAATGTATATAATATATAAATTATACCATATATATAAATCAATAATATATATTAAATTGTTACTTATTAAATTCTTTATTATATACTAACTTATACTATAATATATATACTACATTGTATAGTATGATAGCATAATATTTTAAATGAGAACATAAATGTATATAATATATAAATTATACCATATATATAAATCAATAATATATATTAAATTGTTACTTATTAAATTCTTTATTATATACTAACTTATAATATAATATATATACTACATTTTATATATCTATTTATAACTATATACTACATTGTATAGTATGATAGCATAATACTTTAAATGAGAACATAGATGTATATAATATATAAATTATACCATATATATAAAGCAATAATATATATTAAATTGTTACTTATTAAATTCTTTATTATATACTAACTTATAATATAATATGTATACTATATTTTATATATCTATAACTATATACTACATTGTATAATATGATAGCATAATACTTTAAATGAGAACATAAATGTATATAATATATAAATTATACCATATATATAAATCAATAATATATATTAAATTGTTACTTATTAAATTCTTTATTATATACTAACTTATACTATAATATATATACTACATTTTATATATCTATTTATAACTATATACTACATTGTATAGTATGATAGCATAATACTTTAAATGAGAACATAAATGTATATAATATATAAATTATACCATATATATAAATCAATAATATATATTAAATTTTTACTTATTAAATTCTTTATTATATACTAACTTATAATATAATATATATACTACATTTTATATATCTATTTATATCTATATACTACTTATTAAATAATCAATAAACACCATAAGCTCATAAACTATTCACAAAATTCACAAACAATAATCACAATTATTTCAAGAGTAAGCATAAAATCACAACAACATGTATAAACATATTGCTAAACTTTAGAAATATAACAAGCACTCACAAAAAAACCAATAATCTAATTGTCAATAATATTATATAACATCCTATTATATAACATAAACATTTCTAATGTAATATTAAATTGAAAAACGTTCGAACGTAATAATAAGTACGTTCGAACGTTCTGTGTATATAAGGCCAAAACCGAACGTCGAAACGACATTTCCAATACTTATCATCGTCTACTCCGTTGCACGCCGCCACGCCTCCTTCACCGCCGCCGTCAACTCCGCCACAACCGTCACTAAAGGTAGGCATTCATCTTTTTTTCAAGTAATATGTATTTTATTGAGATTTGGATTGAGTTTTGTTTAAAACCGGATAAGTGGCTGCCGGATTTTCAACTTCATTTTCCGGCCACCACGGCTAGTCATTGGCCGAATAGTCACCGTAGAAATGTTTCTTGAAGTGTATACTTCATTTCCACGGTGACATTTCGGTATTTAGAACCGTGTAGTGAAATTTTTGAGATATCAATAATGGCTGAGTCGACTCAGCCATTCTGAGTCGAAACGTTCGAACATTTCACCAAGACGTTTGAACGTACGACGTTTAAATTACACAACCGTTACGGCTTCCACGTTAGAACGTTTAATTATAACATCCGAACGTAATGATTTTCTACATTATTCATGCTTCGACGTTCGGACGTTCATATTTATGTTCACACGTAAAACAAATACGTTCGAACGTATTTGTTTTAATGTCCGAACGTACGTCAGCCAATATTTATTTACTGCTTATGTTCAAACGTACATTGTTACATTCGAACGTATTTGTTTTACGTTCGAATGTAAATATATTGACATTATTTTACGTGCGAACGTATAAATAAACGTCCGAACGTTTTATCTTTAACGTTCGAACGTTAAAGATAAAACGTTCGAACGTTACGGCAGAGCATCTTAAAATTAATACAAAAAAATGCATTATTGTAAATAATTTTTTTTTTCCTTTTCTATTTTCAGGATATGGCTCTTCCACTGCATACTAGGAAACGAGGGAGGGAAGGAGCCACGTCGGACACTGCCCGTATCGGAGCTCGTACTGTTATGGTAGAGCGAGAGGTCTTAATTAATGAGTTCGACGAACTCTGTTGGCAGCAGACGAACCTGAGAGATGTTTTCCTCAGTAGAGGCTGGGGAAATATCTGCACATTGAGGGGGAAGGTATACCCCTCAATGGTTCAAGAATTCTATATGGGGATGTGTGACATGCCTCAGGATGCATTCTCTCACACCGTGACTGTACGCGGTGTTTCCATTGAGGTATCAGCAGATGTCATCGGCGAGCACCTTGGGATTCGTCGAGGAGTGGAGACATTTGCACACTCGACACCTCGTGAGGATGTAGGCACTTCTACATCATCTACTGGTCGGGGATGTGAGCCAGCATCAGCCAGAGATGCAGGCCAGTCAGAGGTCGAGGATACTGGTTTCGAGGCTCGGGATGATGACCGAGACGAGGATTTCTACATCCTCACCGGGAGGGATCGCATGCAGATCGAGCGGAAGAACGCCTTCAACCAGAACCATCTGCTGCATTTCTTCCGCATGTTGCACCTTATTGTTGCAACAAATGTCGATCCTGTGGCTCATAAAACCACATTTAGTCGGCTTCGGGCACAATTTTTGATACGAGTGGCACGTGGAGATCCTATAGATTTGCCATTGCACATCTTTCAGAGGATCCGTTACGAGGCGAGCATCGTCTCCACGGATAATCTCCCATATGGTGTCCTCATCAGCCGACTATTACTTGCACGGGGAGTGTCGACCCAGTCAGAGGAGCGGGTCAAAGATCAGATGAGCCCCCTCGACATGACCACGCATCGATGTAGCATTGGACAGGCGAGGGGACGTCAGCCACCCCTGTAGATGATCTAGTTCCTCCGACGCAGCCTGAGCCAGGTCATGTCGGGAGTAGTAGTCAGCATACGCTGAGTACATCTGCAGGAGATGTGCGGCCTGCTTGGGTTGATGCGGTCATCTCACAGCTGACTGCGCATATCGATCATAAGATCGATCGATCGCTCGAGGCTATATCGGCGTCTGTTGCCGAACTCACCCATCGTGTAACTATCCTCAACGACAAGGTTGATACCTTGACTGAGGAGGTACGGAGTTCGACTTTTGCGGATAACATTATCATCTAACTGTTAATATCAAATTTTGTATTTTATTTTTAATATTTGTAACGAAAAATATTATTGAATATTTCTATCGTTTTTTAATTTCAATTTTTAATCTTCTTTGATGTTATATTTTTCAACTTTAATACTAAATCACTGCATTTCAAATATATATAAATCAATAATATATATTTATATATTACAAAGTGTGTATATATATAAATATATACAATTCAATTTTTTAGACTTGTTCACAAATTATGCACAATAAAAACCACATAATTTTTAAATTAAAGTCATTTAATTTAAATTTACAATGAACGTTCGAATGTTATTACTTAACGTTCGAACATTAGTGCAAACATTTTACGTTCGAACGTAAAATTAATAACATTCGAATTCGAACGGTTGCGCCAAAACATTTTACGTTCAAACGTAAACAGACATAATGTTCGAACGTATATGTAACGTTCGAACGCATATTTCCCATACGTTGGAACGTAAAAAAATCTCATTCTATCTTTAGTGACGGTTTCCAGAAACTGTCACAGAAAATACCTTTTAGTGACGGTCTAGAGACTGTCACAATTTCCTAACCGTCACTAAAAAGTAATTGTGTTGTAGTGGTTCACCCCAAAGGAATCGAAGCTGGTGAAGGGATCATATATGACTTTATCGGATTAAACTACTATACTGCCAATTATGCTTCTGACGCACCTGAATATAAGTCCCTGAACAAAAGCTACTTGACAGATGCTCTTGTTAGTCAAACAAGTATGTACAAATTGAACACTCAAAAAGCATTGATCGATATATATGTTTCATCATGTATCTAATATTAACTACATCTTTTTTTTTTTTGTTTGGCTGTGCATGGCAGCTTCTCGCAACGGGGTCCTCATTGGTCCAGAGGTACATTAATTAACATTAATTTATTTTCTACCATATGATATTCCGGATCGATTATAATATTGGATCTTACAAACGCTGTCATCTGTACCAAACTAATTAATTAAGAAGCTGCTTTATTGCAAAAGATATCGATTTAATTGTTCAATTCTGATCCACGTGCTTCCCCACTCTTGGCAAATTCTTATGTAGTGATCAATTCAATTTATATATATAAATTCCAGGCTGCTTCAAGTTGGCTCCATGTCTATCCTAAAGGAATTTACGATCTTCTTGTCTACACAAAAACCAAGTACGGTGATCCAGAGATTTACATCACCGAGAACGGTAATTTTCTCAATTTTTTTCAATTACTGTTGCATAAAGTCGATGACGAATTCTGATATAGTGATGCTTTCCGGATGTCTCATTTTATCTAACTAATTAAGTTCAACTATAATAATGTTTTATTAATCAGGAATCGATGAGTTCAATAATGCCTCATTACCGCTCAAGGAAGCTCTTGTGGACACCCAAAGAATTGACTACTATTATAGGCATCTTGCACATGTTCATAAGGCTATTGGGTCAGTGCTAATTCATACAGCTCTCTCTCTCTCTCTCTCTCTCTCTCTCTCTCTCTAATCTTTAATTCTTTTTTTTTTTTTCTTTGGAATATTAGGGCGGGCGTGAAAGTTAAGGCATACTTTGCTTGGTCATTCTTGGACAACTATGAATGGATGTCTGGTTATACAGTTCGCTTTGGTATCTACTTTATCGACTACGACAAAGGATTGAAAAGATACCCCAAACTTTCAGCACATTGGTTCCAGAATTTTCTCAAGAAATAGAAATGAAGATTTTCGCATTACAAACTGCCTATCGAATTGGGGGGTCTCAGATCGATAATAATTGATTATTTTTTCTTTTGGAATAATGTAATTTTCTTTCTGTACTGGTGGAAACGCTTGCAGATCAATAATAATAATGTACTTTAATTTGGTTGGAATTTTGTTAATGCATTTGCATTTAACTTGTCATATTCTGAGTTTAGACCTCCAAATAAATATTCTTGTTTTTCTTTATTGGAATGGTAATTATCATACACGATAAGTCCTCGTGTGATAAATTTGAATAATTGAATTGAGAATATTACGTACGTAGTTTTTTTTTGTTGTTGATAATAACAGCATAACTTCATTCATAAAGAATAGTCAATACAATAACCTCACTGTATAGTTACACGTCTAAGGCAACTCTAGCTTGTATAAAATCAGGACACGAATGCCACCATTGCAGAGTATCATCAATAAAATAAGCATGTCTTGCCAATAGATGAGCAGCCTCATCCCTTGACAACCAACATGGAGAACTTCAAAAGAATTAAAATGACGAAGAAGGCTTCTGATCTCATTAATCACAGACTCTCGTTTTGATAAATTAACTTCATTGGAACAAATAGCTTCAACAATGATAAGTGAGTCACCTTCCAAAATCAGAGATTTTAACAATCCCATATGAAGTATTAATTGCAAACCCCGTAAGGTTACTAAAGCTTCAATATCATCAACTTCAAAAACCCCATGTTCCTTACGACTTACAGCCATCGAAACATCCCCATTATGATTTGCAAAATAGCACCAATACCAGCTGAAGCAGAAAGACGAAACAAAGCGCCATCGAAACTAAGCTTCACATTTCCTTGAGAAGGATCCATCCACGAAAGAACTTTTTCCTTAAACAACACTACATGACACTTCTTAACATGAAGGTAACTTCCAACATATCCAAGACAATTATCAATTTGTTCAAGGATGCAACAGTAAGAGTTTTGGAAAATTTTAAGATTCCTATACTTCCAAACTCCCCATGAAATGATAATAAAAATAGGAACTAAACTAGGATCAGATTTCATTAATAACCAGACCAACTCTGAAAAACTTACCACCTTCCGTAAATGATGCATAATTTGTGGACAACGCACTGCCCAAACTTCATGAACAAACGGACATCCACAAATTGCATGAAAAGTATCTTCCTCCCACTGCATACAGTGAACACAAAGGGCTGATTCTAAAATCCCTCTTCTCAACATGGGTTGCACCTTGTTGGTAAGCTATCCTTGCATGCTTTCCACCCAAAATTCTTCACTTTATTAGGCAGTTTTAAATTCCAGAAGTTCCTCCAAAACCACGTAGTAGCTTCTGAATGAGAGCTCTCAGGACCATCATATTGAGAAAACAAATTTAGAGCTGCATAATACCCAGACTTAACAGAATATACCCCATTCTTATTGCCCATCCACATGCGTCCATCATCTTCCTATCTAGACAGCAAAGGTAGAGAACATATAGAGGCTGCCACATTAGTAGGAAAAATTGAAAACACCAACTCCCTGTTCCACAAAGGTAAATTCTGCGTTAATAAATAATCAACAGTGGTATCAGATTGAATAATATGCTGAGTAGACTGAGGTTGCAATTCAACATTCATAGGTAGCCATTTATCTAGCAAAATCCGAACTTTGTCCCCCTTGCCAACATTCCACTTACAACCAAAACAAATAATTTGTTTAGAAGCATAAATGGATCTCCATGCATAAGATGGCTTTCTTGGTAAACTAGCATGCAAAAAATTTCCATTTGGGAAATACTTGGCTTTAAAGACCCGAGATAACAAAGATTGAGGTTCCAACAACAAACTCCACCCTTGTTTAGCAAGTATAGCCAAATTAAACATTTTTAGATTTTTAAAACCCATTCCTCCTCTAAATTTCGAATTACACATATGCTTTCAACTCAACCAGTGCAACTTACGTTTAAAATTTCTTTGTCCCCACCAAAAACGAGCAAGCATAGACTCCAATTCACTACATACTCGCTTAGGCAATAGAAAACAGCTCATTGTATATGTTAGTAATGCTTGAACTACTGCTTTAATCAAAATCTCTCTGCCAGCTTGAGATAGTAATTGTTCTTTCCACCCTTGAAGCTTACCCCACACCTTCTCTTTTAAATCTTGAAATGTAGCATTTTTAGACCTCCCCACAAAGGAAGGAAGCCCCAAATACCTAGAGTGGTGCTGTAACGAAGAAATATTCCAAATATCCATAATAGTTGAAACAACATCTGCATTTACATTAGGGCTGAAAAGCAACTCAGTTTTATCCAAATTTAATTGTTGTCCTGAAACAGATTCATAGAGGGCTGAAAGCTGTCTCAAAGCCTCATTCTCAGCACAAGTGGTTTTGCAGAATAATAGACTATCATCCCCGAAAAATAAATGACTAATGGCAGGTGCCTGAGAGCATACCTTAACCCCATTAATCATCCGACAATGAACAACAAGCCTCAATAAAGAAGAAAGAGCTTCAGTGTATAAAACAAACAAATAAGGTGATAAAGGATCACCCTGTCGCAAACCACGTGAAGGAACAAAAGATTTTGTAGGCAAACCATTTACCAATACCCGATAAGAAACTGAGCCAATGCATGACCGCACTAAACTCACCCATCTCTGATGTAAACCAAGTTTCAGCATAACTTGTTCTAAGAAGCCCCACTCTACTCTATCATATGCCTTACTCATGTCTAACTTCACACACATCACACCCTTGCGACCCTTTTTTCTATTTTTTATTGCATGGACAGATTCATACGCTACTAACACATTGTCTGTAATTAACTATCCTGGCACAAAACCACTTTGACAATCTGAGACCACTTTAGGTAAAATAATTTTGAGCCTATTAACAATAACTTTAGCAATGATCTTATAGACTACATTGCATAAGCTAATAGGCCGAAAATCTTTCATACATTCAGAATTCTTCTTCTTGGGAATAAGCACAACAAAAGTCTCATTAAGATTAGCCGGAACAGACCCATTAGACAAACAACACAAAATAGATTTAGTCACCAAATCCCCAACAGTAGACCAATATTTCTGAAAAAATAAAGGAGACATACCATCGGGACCCGAGGCTTTCAAAGGTTGCATCTGAAATAATGCAAATTTAATCTCATCCTCAGTATACGGCTTCAACAATTCCACATCCATCTCATCTATGACTCGCAAAGGTATAACATCAAGAATAGCGGTCATATCACCCGTGCTAGAACTCACAAACAACTCCTCAAAATATTTACTAATAACAGTTTCCATAGCTTGCCCCTCATGCCAAATTCCTTCATTATCATGAAGCTTGCTAATATGATTCCTTGCCTTTCTATGTGAAGCTTTCCTATGAAAAAATTTTGAATTCTGATCACCAAAATCCAACCATAAAACACGAGATCGCTGCTTCCACAATAACTCTTCCCTTTCCAATAACAAGTTGATATCATGACGAAGTGACTTGATTAAGACCATAGAAGAACCACGACAGGAATTACCCACTACTCCAGATAACTCTGCCCTTTTATTCTTCAACTGAGTTTTAGATTTGAGAAATTGTACATATAAATATAATAATGGACCTTTCTAAAATTAAAGATTGAATTAGTCTAATTAATCGGAATGAATGTGACGCCCCGACTCCCACGTACAGTAACGCGGGAATGGTGACGTCGAGATGATGACAACACGGGTCACGCATCCCAACGACAAGTGCTCAAGTGTGTGCAATATGCAAGAAGTGAACAACAAAAGTGCAGCGGTTAATTAAAAGTTTCCCAACTAAGTATCATAAATTTAAATACAGATATCCAAAATAAATTGCATTTAAAAGTTATATAGTTATCTAATATAAATATAATACAACCCAAATACATAACCAAAAAGTGGGAGTCAAATCCCAATACACGAATAAGTGATCCCAAATCACTTCTCTGGCGGAGCCGAATCCTCAAGCTCTTCGTCTTCATTTGTATCAAAATCTGCGATACCATAAAACGATACTGCATGATATCGAATACTGTGAGATTATGAATCTCAACAAGTAATCAACCAAGCAACCCAAGAGATAAAAATGCATTAATGCAGCCAACAAACATAAGTACATGACGAAACACAAATGTGACCCAAAACCTCATTTTTTCCGAAAATGATTATTTTCCAACGCACGCCAAACGCCCCATTTGACCAAAAACATGCCATGAATAGTATCCATCATTTTTCCAGAAAATGAGCTCGTAAAATTAAATCATAAATAGACAACATAATCATTTATCGGACACTATAGGCAGGAATCACTGGCGGGACTCTACCACCATCCCTACTTACTACCATCCCTACCGCATGTACCGTAGGCGGGAATGACAAGGGGGACTATACCACCATCCATTCTTACCATCATCCCTACCATGTGCACAGTTGGCGGGAATCACATGTGAGACTATACCACCATCCCTACAGTCTCTTTTCTTTTCTCTCAAACCAGTCAATCCAATCATTTCAAACATACTCAAAATCATTTCTCACATGAAAACCCATTATTTCAAGTATACACATAAACATGTATGCAATTATGCGAAAATCCAGTTTTCAGTTACAAACATGAACATGCATGCAAATATGCGATGTACATGATACAACACAAATATTTAACAAACAGCAAATCACAACATAGTCCAATAACACAAACAACTCCATCCTCCAATCCAACTGACTCCCTTACTCCCCAGACTCAGTCCGGCACAACCAATCAATTCATAGTAAATATGAGTTAGTGCAAAAATACATTTAAATCTCAAAAGTTCTTTAAAAAAATACTTACAGTGCTATAATATAATTTTTGAAGGATCATGGAGGTGCTAGAAGTGGCGGCATAGCAACGTAACAATGCAAAATGCACTATGGCCACGAGTCTCAAAATGCTAGATTTTGAACGGGGACAAATGAAGACTTGAGATTACAAAGGAAGGGTTTAAGGATGTTGGTGAAGCTAATGGTGGTGGTGGTTGGCTGTGGGTGGCGGCGTAGAGGGCGATTGAAGTCCAAAAAGTCTAAAACAGAAATAGAGTTGGATGGGCTTCATCGGTGGTGGATCGGAGCTGAGGATGGGTGGGTTAGGTAGCTGGGGGATAGCTGGTGAAGTGGTGAAAATATGGTGGCCGATAGTGGCACAACAGCGGCGCTGGAGCATAAAGGCCGTGCGGCTTGAAGCTGTGTGTGGAGGCTCTCGGCGGTGCGAGAGCGGCTAGAAATTGAGGGGTGAGGTTGCCGGCCAGTGGGGAGAAAAATGGGAGGGGCGGTGATGGAGAAGGGCGGCGCACGACGGTGCTATGGAGGACGACGCAAAGGATGGGGGGAGAGAGAGGAAGGTGTCGCGTGCGAGAGAAAGCGAGAGGAGAAAAAGAAAAATGAAGGAAAAAGAAAAGAGAAGAAGAAAAGAAAAAGAGGAAAAAAAAAAAAAAGGAAAAAGAACAAAATGAGAGATAGAAATGAGGTCCAATCCTCACATCTTGGGTTACAAAAATGATCCAATGAAAATAATTTCAAAACAACGAGTTAAATAAAATAATTTAAACGTAGTGACCAAATAAAAATAAAATAATTAAATCCAACAATAAATAATTTAAAATAAAGAGTAATTTAAATAATGAACAATAATTAATAACAAAAAAACACATTAAATTAACAATTAAAAAATCTTAAAATAATATAACGTAAGTCATCTAAAATTTAAAGCAAGGAAGCCCATAATCTTAATTAATTAAAAAATTTACTTACTTAAATTACACGTAATACAGAATATCACATTGGAAATCTCTTATCTATTTAATTATATAAAAGCTAAGTTTTAACTTCCTTACTTGCATTCATACCGAATTAGTCGGTGTTAAAGTTCCCCACATATACTGCATTTATAAAGCCCAAAAGATACCACTTCAGTTACTTCGTTAGCTTCTCAAAACGCGTGAGAGAAACAATCACGTCGATTCTCATCAGTCTCATGAATACTTAAAATGAGCAATGCTCTTTTTACTCTTCGAAGATAAAATCTAGGAAAGTAGACCCTGGAGAAACTCCACAAACTACAAACTAAATTCTAAGAGGAAAAAAAAAAAAAAATCCTGAATCCAGCAGAGCTATTGAATTTCCAAAGTAATTGTTTTATTCACAAGAAAGAAGTTTGGATAGTTCCAAAAAATCAATCGGAAGATACTATCGGATATTTAGGTGCAAAACTCATCCTCTGTTTTTGTGGGTAAAAAGCAGAGCTTTCCACTTGCAGTGGTTTTTGAAAATTCCAGAAATTTTTTGGAAAAGTTGGGACTAAACACAATTACAATTATCCAGGAAAAGAGAAATTCAACCGTTTAAATATTTTGTTATCCAAGAAAAGAGAGAGTACAAACTCGAACTTATACAACCGTTTAAACTCATAGTTGAATATTCAACCTTTTGAATATTTTTCATATTAGCCTATTATCTATACGAAGAGGTGCAATTAATGGTTAGCCTATTATCTATACGAAGAGGTGCAATTAATGGTTAGCCTATTATCTATACGAAGCGGTGCAATTAATGGCTAAGCGATGCATAGTTTTACAGCATAAACTCATAGTTCCAGTAAAACATGAAAACATGAAGAAGCCTCAAAATGTTCCTGCAAAACACGAAGAGGCAACCGAATGGTCAAGCGGTGCAATAGTAAACTTTAAACATGAAGAGGCAACCAAAGTAACCGAAAAAAAAACCCGAAGAGGCAATCAGTTTTTGGCATTTCAAAAAGGAACCGATTGAAGAAGCGTTTATATATATTTTAGAAAATTGCTTTTCTTTCTTTACCTTCTTTTCCCCTCTCTCTCTCTCAAATCAAGTGAGGCTAGGCCAATGTACTTTCTGCATTCAACTGTGTTTCAGGTGCAAAGGTGCTGAAGTTTGAAGGAAAATTAAAAAGGTGACTCTAACTGTCTTACTATGCATTACACATTTAATGTATCAATGTATTACCATTTTATTATAAATTAGTTTGGCCAATGTACATGATGCACGTAAATAATGCATGGGTTTGAAAATTCCTCAAGATCATCGAGATCATCATTAATGTTGGGAATATTCTTGATATGGTACTAATTGTATGTATTTTATATTGTTTTGAATTGAACAATCATATATATATATATATATTACATTTTTATTATTGTAAATTGACCATGAAATATTTATTGGTAGAGCGAACTCTTTTATATATGCATACATCATTATATATATATATATATTTGAGATATATTTTTTTAATAGTTATGGTAGTGATTATGTATAATAAACTATTTAGATTTATAAAATTTAGCATAAATAATGGTCCGCACATTGAGCAGGTTATGGACTTGTTATATATAAGAGCCTGGGTCTGAGCTCTTTTATTTTCGAACATTTCTATGGTTCAATTATCTTGTGCTTGTTAAGAAAACATCTATTCATATATACTTATATATATATAAATATCAATATGATTCTCTTTTGGGATTTATGTTATTTTATATATAGTTCTTTTTCACTAGGGATTCAAGAAACCTTTTATCTCTTCTCTACCTTCTAGGGTGGGTGCTGTCCCTGGGCCTGTCCCTTACAACCAAAAGTGTGAGGGCTGATGCCTGCACATCCCTCGTCTGCTGATGGGGGCGGCTGTCGAGGCCAAGTGGAAGTCTCGCCGCCCATCCCTAAAACAAAGAGAAGAGATAAAAGAAAAATGAGTTATTCAAAGATAAAATTTATAACCCATTTATTGATGCATTTTCAATCACCATGAAAAGTTAAACTTATCACATCAACTGCAGGTTTTTTGCAGTAGATCGATGATTGGCAGGAATATAGCGTTTTACGGTGATTTTAAACCGACGCAAAAATGTAAATGTGTCACAATTGCATAATATTTACACTGATTTCTGCCAATGCATTTTTTGTTGCTAGAGTCACTTTTTGTTACTATTTTGAGACTGCCACATGCAGAACTTATCGTAACAACAAGCAATATCTGTTGCAGTATTGTGCTTATCTGCCAACACCTGAGACCACCCTGCTAAGGTGTAATACCTCGATCCTTCCTTCTTACGTACGCTTCTCTCTTTCTGATGTACATTCTCTCTTTATGACGTAAGCAAATCCTGAGGGCAGAGATTATGTGATTGTCTGCCCCTTCCATCTAGCGACTGCGAGCCTCGTCATGCGTGCCAAACCACGATGGTATGTTTTAAAAGATATTATGTGACTTCTAAGGCACGCTCAGTGTTTTAAATGTATTGAAAATATTTATAAGGACTATTTTCAGTATTATTGAACAAAGTTTGATTTTAAATACGACAATTATAATATTCTTGAAGAGCTCCAAAAATATTATAATTGTCAGAAATCATTTTAATATCATTATTAAAATGATTTCAACTATTTAAAATATTATGAGATTTAAATTATGTTGAAAGCTTTAATTAATTAAATGGTTTTATCCTTTTAAATATATTAAATAAGACTTCATCATTTATTAATGATGAAAAATATTATTTTATAAACTAAATTTAGTTTAAATAATATTCTACCTTAATTTCTCTAAGTGCTTTTAATTAAGTTAATATTTACGCATTTCAAATCAGTGTTTTAATTGCCCACCGTTAGATAGTTCTGAGGATCTCAAGACGAAGGAACTGGGTTAAATACCCAGACCCCTCTCTCTTTCTCCCTCACTTTTCCCCCAACCCTCTCTCTCTCCTCCCTCAGCTCACGCATACAACATACGCCGTTCCTCCCTCGCGCCCGATGCTCCACTTCCCAGCCCGTCGCGGCCGTGCGCCGATGAGTCTCACCTCCACCATCGACCTCCTCTCACGCTGGCGACCCCCCACCGGCAAAGCCAGCTCCCATCTCGCGGCCACCTTCCTCGTTGCACGCACAAAGAGACCCACGCACGACCTCACCGTGCGTAACGCCTAGCGCCGCCGTATGCGGCCACCACACTGCCATCGTTAGCCTCCCCTCTCACTGGTGAACTCCTTCCATGGAACCCCAAGCCACGAGAAGCCCCTCTTCCCCCCTCCGTCGCACGCACGCATGAAACCCATTTATGGGTTTCGCACAGCTTCAAGGCCACTGACGGCAATAGCGCCACCGTGTGCCGGTTCCAGCTCCACCAAGTGCCTCCCTTGGCCACCATGGCTCCTCTCCGAGCTCCTCCAAGCCAACCAAACTCTCAAGCCCTCCCTCTCTCCCACGATTTCTCTCCACTTCACGGCTTCGATCCGCCACTGTACGCCACCGTGGCACCACCCCAGTGCCACCATGAGTTCCACCGCACCTCCCTCAGCCCCTCCATGGCCAGCCACGACCAGGCAAGCCTTCCCCTTCCAATTTCATGCTTTGAGACACACGGGTTTCCAAGGGAAACCCACGGCTCCGCCGTGTTCCGCCCCTCACCGCCACCTCGAGGCCACCATGAGACCACCCTCAGCCTCCCTTGGTCTAACCCTAAGCCGAACCACCATTATATATGGTGGGTAGCCACTGCACGTGATGGACAGCCACTGCGCATGTCTGACCACCACTGTACACTGCTAGATCCGCCGTGTTACGCTCCTTGCCACCATCACAAGGCCACTACGAGCCCTTCCAAGACCACACTTAGCTATCCAAATGCCCAAACAGTCACCGTAGATGGGTTAGCCGCCACGTACGACTTTTTCGGCATCATCGACTGTGATGATCGGCGAGCAACGCATGGGTTATCCCGTCGATGGTATAACCCTCTATCCCTCGAAAATTATGTTAGCTATTGATTAGTTGATTAAGTTATGGACTGTGCTGTTAGTATTATGGAGTTTGTTGTATTGTGATATGCCTATGTAGTGAAGTGTTGGGTATTCTGTGTAGCGAAGTGTTGGGCTTTCTGTGTAGTGAAGTGTTGGGTATATCTGTGTAGTGCGCTGTGAAGTGTGGAGCGAAGTTGGAAATTGTGTTGTGCAGTGTTGTGGACTGTGTGGTGTAGTGTGGTTGTGGAGTATGTGTTGTATTGGTAGCGTGAAATGTAAAAAGGGAACAGTACACGCTGAGTGTACTCTGTGTTTGGCGTAGTGTGGAATAAGGAGAGTATATGTAAAATATACCCTCCTGACGTATGTGGAATGGGAAGAGTACACGTAGAGTGTACTCTGTATAGCGTGGTTTGTGAATGGAGTATACGAGGAGTGTACTCCATGTGATGGGGTGATGCACCATATGGCGGGTATGCCATAATGGTGATGTGGCATAATGTGGAATAAGGAGAGTATATGTAGAATATACCCTCCTGGCGTATTGTGGAATGAGAATAGTACACGAGGAGTGTACTCAATGTGATGGAGTGATACACCATGTGGCGCGTATGCCATAATGGTGATGGGTCGCAGCATGTGAACAGGGAGTATATGTGGAGTGTACTCCACGAGATAGCGACACTCCGTGTGGCGTGTCGCAGGGATAAGGATGGTTGTGTGATTGATAGGTGTGAAAAGTGGTGAATAGTGTCGAGAATTTGGAACAATATCCCGAAGTAGTTATGGTGCAGCCTAGTATGAGTTGACAAGTGTCACCGTGATGGACTTATGGCTAGGAGTATGCGTGAAGTAGCAGAACAATTATAAGAGTATGCAACGGAAGCATGACTGGGCAATGTCACAAAGTGACGTGGTTCCTGACAGTCATGCTTATGATGGGTGAGGAGTTACTGTAGAAATGGTGTAGCAGGAACGTGACGAGATATCACGATGTGACAGGAGTACGTGAGGAACCGTACTCGTGATGAGTTAAGGGTTGATGTAATAATGACGTAGTGAGATGTCAGGTGACGTGATAAGGTCATGGTGTAGCTTGGGTGTAGTCTCGAGATATATGACGTGACATAAGGCGAAGTGGTGAATGGAGTCTTGTCATGTTAAGTGTCGGGATGAACTGTAAAAAAGGACAGATAGCATGAAGAGTCATGCTAACCGGGTTAAGAAGGGGTTGGTATCAGAGTATGACCTTTGTCACTGCGAGCAGGTGATCAACGTATTATATGTTGATCTTAGGTGATAAGAGGGTAAGGTACATGTATAATCTGGTTAGACACATGTGCCGATCGGATTCACCATATGTAATGGGTAATCTATCCTGAGCACAGTTACATAGTGCTTACGCCTCAGAGTTGGCTTAGAGCCGTGTGGCTTGTATGGATGGAAATGAGGATTTATATGGGCTAAGGTACATGGAGGTAGTGACTAGTGTATTGTTAGGATTGGGATGTGTGATTCTATCGGTCGGAATAATGCGTCGAATAAGGTTAGTAAGAAGAGTAAGACTGATGTCTTAGTGTCTTAATACTAAGATGAATCATGAGTTCACTTTAGTGGATGAGCACTCGAGGCAAGACCTTGAGTTGGAAGATGTGGTGACCATAATGGGTCTCCAAAGGTCTTATCATAGTTAGGGATACGTAAGTGCATGGGATAGAAGGAGAGTGTTATAAGTAAAGCGTCGTTCTATTTTTAGTTTAAGTTGTTTACGCATTAGATAGAGAATAACGTTAAGGTTATGTGTATGCATGTAGGTTGCCATCTGATACGCACATGAATGGACTACATGATATGCAAGTAGCATAGAGTCCAGGTAAGTGTTACGTTCATACTCTTCTAGGGTCTTTCTAAAATATAAAGAAACGAAAATGATATGCTTTTCCTCACGATGCCTTACGAAAAGACACAAAAGACCTTTTTACGAAAGAAAATGCTAAGTGTTCAAAGGTATACGTATGTACGGCCCTCCTTGGTAGCCCCTTTTTACGCAACGAAAGTATTAATTGTACGCATGTGAATGGATGACTATACGCTGTATCTATTGTATGTATTTTCTAAGAAAATCCACGAACTATACGAAAGACATGAAAACGGACACTTTTATGATCCTACGAACCGAGGCTTTCATGTGTGCCATGAGGTGATGCTCATGGATGCTGTGAAAGATGACGTTTAAGGTGATGCTTATGGATGCCATGAAAGCTGACGTTTAAACTCATGTATGTTTTAAAATGACGTTTTCCATGAACAAATTGTTAAACGAATGATAGAATTGAAATGAACTGAAAAATGAAAGACGTTTTCGGGCTTACGCCCCAAACAATGTTTTCTCATGAAAAGAAATATTTTCTAATAAAATGACTGTTAAATGAAAGAAAAGAAAAAGAATGAAAGCTCCAGCTCTTTAGAGCTGGCATGAACGAATGAATAAAAGCATGAAATGTATGAAGACACGTAACGGCCACATGAATAAATGAAAAGGTACCAATGAATGAGCAGGTTGCAATACCGGGTAAGTAGTACTGGAAGTGCACCCAATACTGGGTCCAAAGGAAGACTGCTAACCCCAACACACGGGCCTTAACAGTGTATACTGGCCTATGAAAGTGATAAGAAAGTATGTACGAATGCACGAACGCACGTACTTTTAAGAAATGAAGGCACTTTTTACGAAAAGAAAGTCCTTTTTAAAAAGGAAACCCTGTCCAGTGATTTTTTTAAAGGAACGCACATGTGCACTCACGCATGTACGTATAGTATGTATGAATGATGAATGCATGAATGAAAACCTATGTTAGTATATTTTAACTATATGAAGTAATGCTTACGGGTCATCGACTCATTTTAGTTTTTATGCATGTCCTCCCCCTCACAGGAATCGAATGATCAGGACGGACACGGCCCATGGGGAAGAGCACGGAAGTCTAGGCACGAGTTTTAATCGTACGAGGGACCCTTTTATTGTAAGATTAATGTTTTCCGCTGTAAACCTCTTTTATTCTAAAAGCACAATTTATTCTATAAACGTAGAGTCTTGCACCCTGGGTATGCAAGTAAAAAGTTTTAAATCGAATGGTAATTCCCTTCGTCCTTTATAAAAATATTTTATAAAAAGTCCTACCACAAGGACGAACGTTACATAAGGTGAGGTTGGAGTTGATCAGTTTCAAACTTAATTAATTGGTTACATAGCAACATGACTAAACTATCCCTTAATTAGAATCCTTTTTAGGCATTACAAAAACAAGAAAAAGAAAAATGCTTCTCAAAAGACGAAATACTTAATAATTATATATGACAAGGCTAACAAATGGTCAATTGTGTGGTATTAATACTCTTAAATATCTTGGGTTAAAAGAGCTTTATGTGTTAAAATAAGAGTATTAATTAGATAATGTGATTTAATTTTGTTTGGCATGTGAAATGATTTTCTTGTCCATAATTAAATTCAGATGGGCTCATATAGCTTATGATGTTCCAAGATTTATCAAGAGTTAGAGTTGGGAAAAAAATTATCACAAGGAGGCCCACGTACAAGAGCTGAAGCCCATGAATATGAAAGACTTAGAAGGACTCCTGGACTTGCAACCAAATATTTGGAGTGGTTTGGATTCAGACATGAGTTGAGATGATTTGTGAATGGTTTGTGTGAATTTGGGAAAGTTGTTTTGGTATTTGAAAAAATTGAATTGTTTATTATATTTTGTGTGAAAATTTAAAAAAATTGTAATGATGAGATGAGATGAGTTAAGATGAGTTGAGTTGAGTTTTGAATGCAAACAAGGTATTAATTAGGCCAAATAGAAGACCACCTGCAGAAGTAAATCAAGGGCACACCTCAAGTCTACGTACTACAGCTGGGATAGGAATGCACGAACTTGGGGACCACGAAGAGAAGCCGTTACGATGGAGAGGTTGCGATCCGTGGCAAGGAGAGAGAGAATGAGAGAAGATTCCAAGTATAAAAGGAAGAGGGGTTTTCGAGTTAAGGGGTTAACTAGTTTTTATTTTTATTTTCCTTCATTTTCCTTTTAGCTCTCTCCAGTTTTTATTTCTTTTCTCTTTCTATTTTTTTGGGACAACGTTGGCTAGGTTTTGCCTTTCTTTCTCTGGTTTTTCTTCAGAGTGTAGGGGTGTAACCGGTCCGGTTTTGGACAATATTTGTGACCAAACGGGTATGCACCTATTTTGCATTTTCAAGAACCGATTCCGTACCAATTACTCTCTAAACTAGTACTTCCGATTTTACCGGTTCCGGTTCGGTCTGGTTTTCCAATTTTAATATACTGTATTATACATTATATAATATATATAATAGTATATTATAGTATATAATACTATAGTGATAATATATTGTAGTATATTATAATATATATTATAATTGTATTATAGACTATAGTGATATATTATAATATATAATAAATAATATATTGATATATTATAGTATATTATAATATATAGTGATATATTAATTAGTAATTTATCATATGATACAAAACTATTTTATATATAATTATATATTATATATAAAAATTATATACAATATAAAAAATTATAATATATATATGAACCGGTCCGGTTTAGTTAGGTCCGGTTTTAGAAAAAGAAAAAGTAAAACCGGACCGATTTTGAATAGTTTTAAGAAAAATAAAACTGGTACCGAACCGAACCAAACTCGATATCAAACCCACCGAGTTCATTTTTTTTTCCGGACAGCTTGAGTGTCTCTCGGCTTCGTTCTCAGCACTTCTTGTTCATTTTCTGGAGTGTATTTGGGAGGCTATTTTTGCACTCTAACGTTTATCCCATTTGGGTTTCTTTTGTTCTCAGATTTTGTGATGGCTTCATTTAAATTAATTTTTGCTGCTAAAAATATCATGTGTAGCTCATTTCTGAAGCTTGGGTTGTGGAATGAGACTTGATTTGTTTTGGGTTCTAGTTTAATGCAATTTTTTGTTGATAAATATTGATTTCACTTGTTGCTAGTCAAATTCAAATTGAAAATAGATTGCGTCTCTTGCTCCTGATTTGTTGTTGATGTAAGGCAGAACAAAAGCTTGAAAATTATCATGACTTATCTCAGTTGATTGTTAATGTGTGTTTGGTTAGTAACGTTATGAATCTCTTAGGAAAATATTCTAAAACTTGAGTATAACTTTTTATCATCCGTTTATCATTACCTTGACTGGATTGTTAATAGAGAAAATTATCTAGGAACAAAAACGAAGAGAGTCCCATACCCAACCCAAGTGTTTGTTAATTTGTATTTTTTATTAGAAACTTTAATTCCAACTCTGACTTAATTTTTGCAAAAATTAAATTCATATTTTTCTTATTCATCTTCAAGACTCGTCACATTGCATTCCATTTTATTTTTCATCTCTCGAAGTCAATTTATTTTTTACAACAAAATTTCACAAATGCTTTGATAATCCTTTGTCCCTGTGGAATACGATTTTGAACTTATCCTTGATACAACTTACACTTCTACACTTGAAAGCACATTTGAGACCGAGTCATGTTTTTGGCGCCATTGACGGGGATAACTGGTGCTTATTAGAGCATTCCACTATTGCTGAAAGGACGTTTATGGAGCTATAAAGAGGAACCTCTTCACAGCCTGGGTGATATATGATCTTTTTCCCTTTTCTCTGTTTATTTTTCATTGTCTTTCATTTTCTGTTCTTGTGTGTATGACTGGTTGGTCTGGAGACCAAACGTCTCGGCTAGTTAGGATAGAATCATTGACATATTTTAACTCTGCATCCTTGTCTCTTGAAGCATCATCTGACACTGATAGCATCATGGCTAGAGATGAACATCATGATAGGGAAATGGTAAATCAAAATTGGACACTTAGAGACTATCTACAGCCTGTTAGGACTAGCACCCCTTCTTGCATCATTTTGCCTCTTAATGCAAATGCTTTTAATTTTAAACCCGGAATGATTGCATTCTTACCACACTTTCATGGTATGGAATCTGAAAACCCTACTTGCATATCAAAGAGTTTGAAGAAGTTTGTTCCACATTTATGGATAGAACATGCATTAAAGAGGTCATAAGATTAAAATTGTTTCCATTTCTCTTAAAAGACAAGGCTTAGCATGGTTGAATTTCTTAAGACCAAGATCCATTGGGACTTGGTAAGAAATGAAACTGAATTTTTAAAGAAATCTTTTGCCATGCATAGAACCAATGTTTTAAAAGACAAATCATGAATTTTTGCCAAAAGGATGTGGAAACATTTTATCATTGTTGGGAACGATTCAAAGACCTTTGAAATGCATGCTTTCACCATGGATTTGAGAATTGAAGAGTTAATAGTTTTTTTTATAAGAGGTTGCAACAAAAAATGAGGCAATTTGTAGAAACTATGTGCAATGATGAATTCTTCAACAAAGGGTTCGAGGAAGCCTTTGAATATTTTGACTATTTGGTTGAAAATGCCCAATCTTGGGATGTTTCTGACTTGTATGATAGATCTAAAAATTAAAAATGTGTTAGTGGTGGTGGTAAATATCACTTGAAAAAATCTGATGATTTACATACTAAGCTTGCATTGATGTCTAAAACGTTAGAGTCTTTAGAGCTTAAGAAAGTCAATGAAATGCATCTTTTACCATCAATTTCTAAAAAATGTAACATATGTGAAGATCCCGTGCATGTGACTAATGCATACCCAACAATTCATTCTTTGAAGGAAGTTTTACTTGATCAATCCAACCATGTGTATATGATTTTTAAGAATTTTTTTGGACCGTATTCTAATACTTACAATGAAGGTTGGAGAAGTCATCCAAATTTCAGCTGAAAAAATGAACAATCTGGGCCATCTACACAAGGACAAAGTCAATATACTACTCCTTATGCAGCAGCTGGCCAAGGCTTGAGATCATCTTATTTTGCAAATTAGCCCTCTCCTCCAATGCAAAAAAAGGGAGTGGAAGACTCCATTCAACAGCTAACTGTTAGCCTACAACAGTTTATGCAGTGTCAAACCATAGCTAACTGTTAGCCTACAACAATTTATGCAAAGTTAGACCACGATCAACAACCAAAACTTCCAAACCATCAACGATATTAGAGGGACCCTCACTAGAGTAACCATTACTCTAAGTAACCAAGAGAATGGCAAATTCCCAGCTCAACCCCAACCCAATCCATAAGGGTAAGGTAAACCATCTCAGAATAATGGTGAAAGGGCCAATTTGAAATCAATGAAAGCCATTACAACTTTGAGGAATGATAAGGTTGTGGATATCCTTGGCCATAGTGCAAGAAATTCAGGCAAAAAAGCTAGCCCCCTTTAGTGAGTGTTGAGTCAAGCACTTTAGATCCAAATAATGATGCATGTCCCATAGCTGCACATTTTCCACATCATTTACTTTCTTTGCATAAAGAAAAACAATATGCAGAAATCCTAGAAATTTTTAAGCAAGTTAAGATTAACATTCCACTTCTTGATGCTATTAAACAAATTCCTGCTTATACTAAGTTTATAAAGGATTTATGCACAGTGAAACGCAAACTAAATGTGCAGAAAAAGGATTTTCTCACTGAGCAGGTTAGTGCCATTATTCAAAATCACACACCACCTAAGTACAAGGATCCTGGATCACTTACTATTTCATGTGTCACTGAAAATTCTAAGATTGGTCAGGCCTTGCTAGACTTGGGTGCAGGGGTTAATTTGTTACTTTATAGTGTGTATGAACAATTGAGGCTAGGGGAATTAAAAGCCTCTTCAATCATTTTGTAGCTTGCCGATAGATCCATAAAAATTCCTAAAGGTATTGTTAAGGATGTCTTGGTCTAAGTAGATAAATTCTATTACCATGTAGATTTTGTGGTATTGGATATGAAGTTGTCATCCCACTCAAACTCTTTATCACCTGTGATTTTAGGAAGACCATTCCTAGCAACTTCTAATACAATAATTAATTGTAGGAGTATTGTTTTAAAGTTGAGTTTTGGGAATATAATTTTAGAACTAAATATTTTTAACTTGCGCAGGCAACCTCAGGAAATTGAAGATATTCAAGAAGTTAATGCATTGGAATCCCTACTTGCTGAAATCTTTTGTTAAATTACAATTGTGATGAACATTGGGAGGATTTATAAGACTCCATTGATTTAATTGAATCTACTAATCAATTTTCTTCTCTTTGTGTTGCAGGAAACTCGAATGAGATGCAGTGGGAGCTCAAATTTGAATCTACTAATCATTTCTAGTGGTGATTTCTGCACTCTTAACCCCTGACCAAGAGAGTAAGTTGCTAGAAATTTGGCACAACACAAATCAGCCATTGGCTGGTCTATTGCTGACATCAAAGGTATAAGTCTTCTTATTTGCGCACATAGGATATATATGGAAGAAGATTCAAAACCCTCTAAAAAGATTCAAAGGAGACTAAACCCCACAATGAAAGAAGTGGTAAAAGAAGAAGTTTTGAAATTGTTAGACATATGCATCATCTATCCTTTGCTGAAAGCAAGTGGGTTAGCCCAATCCAAATTGTTCCAAAAAAATCTGGTATAACTGTAGTGGAAAATAACAAGGGAGAATTGGTGCCTAGTAGAGAGACCACAGGTTGGAGGATGTGCGTGGACTATAGGAAATTAAATGCCGCCTCTAGGAATGACCATTTTTCCTTACATTTTCTTGACCAAATTTTAGAAAAAGTGGCGGGGCATGAATATTATATTTTTTAGATGGCTTCTTTGGCTATTATAAAATAGAAATAGCCCCTGAGGATCAAGAGAAAATCACCCTCACTTGTCCTTTTGGAACTTTTGCCTTTAAGAGAATGTCATTTGGGCTATACAATGCCCCGTCCACTTTTCAAAGATGCATACTAAGCATTTTCAGCGACTTGATTGAGGATATTGTAGAGGTTTTCATGGTTTATTTTTTAGTCTTTGGGAAAATGTTTGATGCATGTTTGTCTAATTTACAAGTTGTCTTGAAAAGGTGTGAAGAAAAACAATTGATATTAAATTGGAAAAAATGTCATTTCATGGTGAGACAAGGGATGGCATATGGTATCTCCTGGAGGCATAGAGGTAGATAAATCTAAAATAAACTTAATTTCAAATTTGCCTGCACCTAAAGATGTGAATGGGGTTAGATCTTGTTTAGGGCATGCTGATTTTTATAGAAGGTTCATAAAAAATTTTAGCTTTATCTCTATGCCTCTTTGTCGACTTTTAATGCATGATGTCAAGTTTGAATGGACCAAAGAGTGTCAAAATTGCTTTGATCAGTTGAAAACATTTCTCACCATTGCACCTATCATTCAGCCCCTGATTGGTCACTTCCTTTTGAATTAATGTGTGATACAAGTGACTTTACCGTGGGGGCTGCACTTGGACAACAAAGAGATAAGCTGCCATATGTCATATACTATGCTAGTAAGACTTTGAATGCTGCCAAAAGAATTATTCCACCATAGAAAAAGAATTACTAGGTATAGTCTTTGTATTGGATAAGTTTAGATCATATCTTCTTGGTTCACCTGTCATAATATTCACTAATCATGCAGTTCTGAAATTTTTATTGTCAAAAAAAGACACCAAGCCGAGACTGGTAAGATGGATACTCCTATTACAAGAATTTGATCTCACAATAAAATACAAAAAAGGAGTAGAAAATGTGGTGGCAGATCATCTTTCTCGCCTTACACCTGAAGTTTCTGAACAATTTCCTTTAATTTATGATTCTTTTACTGATGAATAATTATTTTCAGTTGAAACTTTACCATGGTATGCTAACCTTATGAATTTCTTGATCACAAGAAAAACTCCACCTCATTAGAAGGCTCAAGACATCAAAAGGTTGAAAGCTGAAGCTAAGTGTTTTCTTTCGATGATCCCTATCTTTTTAAGAATTGTTCAGATCAAATCATTAGGAAGTGTGTGCCTAATAATGAAATTTCAAGTGTTTTATATTTTTGCCATTCGGAAGCTTGTGGTGGGCATTTTTCAATCCACATAAAAGTGGCTAAAATTCTTCAAAATGGATTTTATTGACCAACTATATTCAAGGATGCTTTTAGTTTTTGTAAAGATTGTGAACCTCATAAAAAATTAAGAGGAATCACTAGGAGAAATATGATGCCTATGCAACCCATACTAGTGATTGAAATTTTTGGTTGTTGGATAATAGATTTTATAGGACCATTTCCTTCTTCTTATAGCTATTTATACATTTTGCTTGCCATTGACTATGTTTCTAAGTGGGTCGAGACAGCCCCTTGCAAATCTAATGATCATCAAGTTATTTCAAAATTGTTGAAAGAAAACATTTTTGTAAGGTTTGGCATGCCTAAAGCCATAATCAGTGATAATGACACCCATTTTTGTAACAAGCATTTCTTGGCCTTAATGAAGAAGTATGGTATCCACCACAAAATCTCTACTCCGTATCATCCTCAAACCAATGGATAAGCTGAATTGGCAAATAGAAAAATTAAAAACATAATTGAAAAAACAGTTAGCCCAAACAGGAAGGATTGGGCTTTGAGATTGTCGGATGCCTTGTGGGCTTATAGAATAGCCTTTAAAACCATTTTGGGCATGTCTCCATATAGACTAGTGTATGGTAAGGCTTGTCATTTGCTTGTAGAGCTGGAACATAGAGCTTATTGGGCTCTTAAGCAATGTAATTTTAACATTGATGAAGCTGGTTGTGTGAGAAAATTGCAGCTGTCTGAGTTGGATGAATTGAGGATATATGTCTACAACAACTCTAAGTTGTCCAAAGAAAGAATGAAGAACTTCCGTGAAAAACACATCCAACGTAAGACTTTTGAGTCTAATCAACAAATGTTGTTGTACAATTCTCGGTTACACTTGTTCCCAGGTAAGTTAAGATCTTAGTGGAGTGGGCCTTATGTAGTACAAACTGTTTTTCCCCATGGTGCTATAGAGATAATGAGTTCTCTCAATGGTAACATTTTTAAGGTTAATGGTCAAAGGTTCAAGCTTTTTATTTCTAACTTTGCACCTGAGGAATCTACTTTACATTTGCTTGATCCTAACTAATGGTTTCTTGATCTGTCCATATCTTTTCATTGTTTTCCTTTGTTTTTCAGTGTTTATTTTTATTTTGGCTGCATTCCTTTCAAAGTTGCCCAGGTAATTCATTTTCCTCTTTCCTTCAATTTTTCTTCAACTACTTGGTTCTTCTCTTAGCTGTTTTGCCCCTTAACTGCTCTATTTGTGTAAATTATTTCATTTCTCTTGCATCCTTAATGACAATGCTACAATCTAATTGGGGGTGGAAGAGAATTAATTTTTCTGTTTGCATGCCTTAGACATATGTTGGTCCACCTTGGGGGAGTACTGATAATGAGCTCAAAGCATATTAAAATCCCTATTTTTAAATTTTACATGCTGGAAAGTGAACTGAAAAATGATTTGTTAAGGTCATGGAACATGTGGAATGTAGTGTAAATCTTAGTATAGGTCAAAAGGGAAACTTATCCACTTTATTTAGTTGTTAAACCAAGGGAAAGATGTTAAAAGTTTTGCTAAAACACACAACACATGCCCAGAATGCTTAGAAAGACTACATAGGGTCGTTATTTGTTGATTTACACTTCGATTAGTTGGGACTCTAATGAACTATATCCTAATGGCTTAGGAAGAAATCTGAAGTGTATTAAATGAGAAAATGGACAAGCCAGGGATCAAATCAAAAGAGAAAAAAAAAAAAAAAGAAGAGAGAGAGAAAAGAAAAAAGAAAAGAAGTGAAATAAGAAGAATTTCATTGATGGTTTACATTTGTGTATTGAAAAAGACTGTATATTACCGGGGTCCATACTAAATAAAAGAGTATGTGCCTTTTAAAGTGTAATAGTGTGAAAGACGCCACTATAATAGTTTTGAATTAGAGTAAGACCATGTGGTTATCTCAGATTAGCTGTTATGATTGAAATTGTTAATGCCTCTTGGTTGCCGATCTTTGAATTCTAACCTTATTCCCATGCATTTGAAGGAAAGCAAACTTTGTTACATTTAATTCCCATGATTGATTAACTAAATGGTGTATAAATCTTCCAGTTGATACAAAAATTCAGATTAATCTATCTCTAATGTTCTTAAACTCAACAAGTTTATTTCATAGCATGTGATTTTCAGATTTATTAGAATTGTAGCTGGTAACTTCTCTTTTGTATGATTTCATTCACTTTATTTGCTAGAGGGTAGTAAAAAGTTAGTTGGAGTGTGATAAATGGTCAATTATGCGGTATTAATACTCTTAAATATCTTGGGTTAAAAGAGCTTTATGTGTTAAAATAAGAGTATTAATTAGATAATGTAATTTAAGTTTATTTGGCATGTGAAATGATTTTTTTGTCCCTAATTAAATTCAAATGGGCTCTTATAGCTTATGATGTTTCAGGATTTATCAAGAGTTAGAGTTTGGAAAGAAATTATCATAAGAAGGCTCACGTACAAAAGCTGAAGCCCATGAATAGGAAAGACTTAGAAGGACTCTTGGACTTGCAACTAAAGATTTAAGGCCTAATAGAAGACCACCTGCAGAAGTAAATCAAGGGCACGCCTCAAGTCTATGTACTGCAGCTAGGAGAGGAACGCACGAACTTGGGGACCACGAAGAGACGCCTTTATGATGGAGAGGCTGCAATCCGTGGCAAGGAGAGAGAGGAGGAGAGAAGATTCCAAGTATAAAAGGAAGCGGGATTTTCGGGTGAGGGGGTTAGCTAGTTTTTATTTTTATTTTCCTTCATTTACGTATTGGCTCTCTCCAGTTTTTGTTTCTTTTCTCTTTCAGTTTTTTGGGACAACATTCGCTAGGTTTTGCCTTTCTTTCTCTAGTTTTTCTTCGGAGAGTTAGTTTTGATATTCGTGGTTTTATTTTGGTTCTTTTTTGGACAGCGTGAGTGTCTCGACTTCATTCTCAGCACTTCTTGTTCATTTTCCGGAGTGTATTTGAGAGACTATTTTTGCACTCTAAGATTTATCCCATTTGGGTTTATTTTGCTCTCAGATTTTGTGATGGCTTTACTTATATTACTTTTTGCTGCTAGAAATACCATGTGTAGCTAATTTCTAAAGCTTGGGTTGTGGAATGAGACTTAATTTATTTTGGATTCTAGTTTAATGCAATATGTTGTTGATAATATTGATTTCACTTGGTGCTAATCCGATTCAAATTGAAAATAGATTGCGGCTCTTGCTCTTGATTTGTTGTTGACGTAAGGCACAACAAAAGCTTGAAAATTATCAAAGCTTCCCTTTGTTGATTGTTAATGTGTGTTTGGTTAGTAAGGTTGTGAATCCCTTAGGGAAATATTGCAAAACGAAGAGAGTCTCATACCCAACCCAATTGTTTGTTAATTTGCCTTTTTGATTAGAAACTTTAATTCCAGCTCTAACTTAATTTTTGCAGAAATTAAATTCATACTTTTTCTTAATTCATCTTCAAAATTCCTCACATTGCATTTCATTTTATTTTTTTATCTCTCATAGTCAATATATATTTTTTACAACAAAATTTCACAAATACTTTGATAATCTTTTGATCTTGTGGAATACGATCCTAAACTTATCTTTGATACAACTTGACACTTTTACACTTGGAAGCAAATTTAAAACCAAGTCAAAGGCCTCGATCAGCTTGCCATGCGCACAGCCCTGCGCATCCACTTGTGCCGCATGACCCTGCGCACGCCCATGTGCGCGCCCCTGTACCCCTGCGACGCACAACACTCAGCAGCACGCCCTAACCCCCATGCCGCATACCAACGAGGTTAGTGGCATGCCATCCAGCGCATGGCTCCAGCCCATGCCTTGCAGTTTCAATGCCCAGACCACTAGCCTAGGCCATATAGAGCCAACGGCCAGACCACCTGCCTGGGCCATGTAGCATGCACCCATGGTTCATTGCCTAGACCATCAGCAGGCCTTGCATGGCACCAATCCATGCCCACCAGAAGGCCCTTTCATGGCATCATGCCCATCAGCAAGCCATGCTGTGTCCACCAACTATGGACTAAACCGAAGATCATGCACCATCCTAGCCCACCCATGGGCTCATGCATGCCATGGGCCAATTTGGCCCATGCCAACTATGTTATTGATTGATTATTTATTTTTACTTATTTATTTTTCAAGAAAACTTTTGGAGGTTTTCAATTTGTAATCTTTATAAATAGGACCTTAGTCATTTGCTTTAGGATCTTTTGACAATTACCTTAGAGGAAGATTATTTGTTTAAGAGATCATTATTCGGTGCCTTTGCATTTGGACTTTTTGGGTGAAATTTGTGAATCCAAAATAGAGGATCACTACATTGCAATTCATTAAATATGTATGATTCAATTTATCTTTTCTTCCAACTTTATGAAATTCGTGAATCAAAGTTGGGTTGTTATCTTTGTACTTTCAAGTTTTCAATATATGAGGTTTATTTCAACTATTGTACAATTCATGAATCATAGTTGATTATCTATCTTTTGTTCATTCAAGTTCTTGAGCGTTCATCAGTTGTTCATTGTATTCATCCATGCATTGCTCATTCAATCCATCCATACCATATTTTTTACCAACACTTGTGTTTGTCATACTCATCATAATTTCCTTCTTCCATCGAAGTTGCCCTAGCCAAAATACACTTACCATACTTGGCTCCCATCCATATTCGGCTACCACAATTCTTTCCTTATTCATTTTGCCCTAGTCGAAAGTCATACTTACCATATTAGTATTCTTAAACTTTAGGAATTCTAATTCCAATCCATATCATCTATATAGCTGACCATATACTTTCCATATTGAGATCCAAGATTTTTGAAATATTCCATAAATCTCTCAATTATCCAATCAAGCCATATCTACTTACCATATCCATTCCCAACCATCCAACCCTAGCCCCCATACTCTAAACCCTAATTCCATACACCAAAGTAGCGCCAACCCCAGTGCCCCCACTATTGCCGTGCGCCCCATTCATGCTTTGGAGTTCCTTCACTTCATCATCTTTTCCATCATTCTCATACACCAAATCAACCCTAAAACTTAATCTCACTTTACCAAAATTTTCATTATTGCCGTTATTGCACAATATCCAAGCAAGAGAGGAACGACATTCGGTCAAGACAAGGAGAACCTAGGCGTGGACAACATAGTGTTTAGAGACTTGACCGAGATCCCTAACATTAATTGGTGCTCTCGTTGAGAGGATTCTTGCTTGGTGTTCTTGAATTGAGTTGAGTTGAGTTTTTGAAATAAACCTCAGATATTAAGTGTTTGAATATTGAGTTGAGTTGAGTTTTTTATAAATAGTAGTGAATTGAGATAGTAAAATGAGTTTTGTGAATTCCATTTAAAATGATTTAAAATGTGTTTGAATGTTAAGATGAGTTTAGATGTATTTATTGGAAGTTGAAAAAAGTTGTGGGTCCCACGTATAAAGAAGTTTTGAGTTGAGATGAGTTTAATAATTTGAAAGTTGAGTATTTGAATATTAGACTTAATTTAAAATTAGGTTGAATAAAGTTGAACTCAAATGAGTTTAACAATCAAATGAAACCTTAATGGAATATAGATATATATATATATATATAAATGGATCACTTGTTAGGAATATGAGCCACGTGCCATATCTAAGATATTTTAGCCCCAACGTGAATGTTCTACATTATGTTGAATGATACGACAAAACTCAAAATTCTTAATATGGGCCACATTGTCACATCGATCGAGATTAAACTCATGAAACATTACTAATTTAGAAGGAATTAGAAGAAAGATCTAAATTAAAATTAAATTAAATTAATTTGGTCCACGGCATAAAAGAATATACCAACATATCTTATGACTCGACCTACCAAATTATCTCAAGTTGTCTTAATTCTATAATATTATATTTTTTACCCTTCGAATTGTCAACCAAATTAAAATTTTATTTAAAAAGAGTACATCAATATTACATTAAAAGAAATGTTAGATTGACGAAATGTTTTTATAAAAATAAATTTATAAACTATCATAATATATTATTTTAACACATTGTATCAACAATTTATAAATTTATTTTTATTAAGCTTACTTGATACATAACACCTCTTTGCATTCTAAGTGAAAATTTAGGTTATATTTAGATAGTGAGTTGAGATGAAAACTAAAAGTTAAATAAAATATTATTAGAATATTATTTTTTAATATTATTATTATTATTTTAAATTTTAAAAATGTTAAATTATTTATTATATTTTATGTCAAAATTTGTAAAAGTTGTAATATTGGTTGGAAATAAGATGGATTGAGAGCCACTATCAATCCAAACTGAGCCTTAAAAGGTGAAAGAATGCATTAGAGGTCTCGTTTTAGAAATAATCTGTTTAACACTCATTTATAAGTACTACTTAAAATAAGAAAAATGATATATATAAGTCTCAAATTCATAAATACCGTGCAAACTGTTTATAAAAAAAGTAGATCCCTTAAAGAAAAAATAAAAAAAAAATTTATTTTTTCTAGATGAGTTACACATTTAAAAAAAAAAAAAAAACTAGCACGTTTAAGATTTGTACGCAACATTACTATTAAAATAATCGAACTCGCATATGGAAATTTAGACATTCTATATATAATTATATTAGTTTTGCCTATATATACCGTTGTTATTTTTTTTATTTAACGAGTATTGATACATATAATATATTTTTACAATACATTTCATAATAATATTATAAAATATATGAGAGTATTTTTGTAAAATAATGTTATTTTTATAATATATTTTACCTCTTATTTAATATATTATTATAAAATATATTGTAAGATATATTATATATAAATCATTTTCCTTACCTAAATAGAAAGTTTCGTTGATATAGAAGTCATGTACATACAAATCTGTGCAAGAAATCATCTTACCCATTGTAAAATGAAAAATAATTTATTCACAATAATTTATATAACATATTATATAATAATGTGTTAAATAAAAGATATTTTTATAAAATATCTTATAAAAATAATATAATTTTATAAAAATATTCTTTATTTAACATATTATTATATAATATATTTAATAAAATATTATAAATATACCATTATTCTTGTAAAATCGAGCTGTGCACCTAACCACCAACATCACATTCAATGATGCGATGTCTTTTTTTGAAATTGCGGTCATTGAAGCCAAATTGATCTGAAAAAAGTAGAGAGGAATTCGATGATAGACACGTTTGGCGAATGAAATTGAAAGAGTATTGGATAAGGGTAGTGGTGTGGTAGTAAAATGAAAAATTAAAATAATATATAAAAAAATAATAGATAGATAGTAATAGTGCATAGTTTATTCAATTTTAAAAAGTAATAGGTTTTATGATTAAAATAATTTTTTTTAAGTGTATTTTTTTAAGTAGAGTGTGTTATATTTGAAAAATATTTAAGCTGTATTTGGATGTTAAATTAAATTAAGTTAAATTGAATTAAGATGATAAAATATTATTAGAATATTATTTTTTAATATTATTATTATTTTAAAATTTGAAAAAATTGAATTTTTTATTATATTTTATATTAAAATTTAAAAAAATTATAATAATGAATTGAGATGAATTTATTTATAAAACGAATAATTTTTAATTTATTTTAAAGATTTCTGTAATTAAAAAATTAAGAAAAAATCATGTGTCAGTCTTAGATTGACTGAACGACATCAATATTCACGTCAGCCAATTGAAAGTTGACACATGACGTACGTACTAATCTGGCTTGTCAATCCTATCGTTAATTTCCTAAGGGAAGTACGTAATGTCACTTGACTGAAGTACCTAATTGCGAATTTTTTGAAATTCAAATATTAATTTTGCGAAAATTGAGAACTTGACTTGTAAGAAAGGAAAACAATTAGAAGAATTTACAAAACAAAATCTCAGAAAAGAAATTCCTTCAAACCGAATAGCTAAAGATCAAGTGGCTTGGGTTGGCTGGGCTGACACGAAACTAGCTTGTTCGAAAGGTTGTAAATAAGTTCTGCATTTGTTCAGAATGCCTATGGATTAATACATTATATATACCAACCCAACCCAAGCTACGAACTGTAGGACAACCTCATTTTGTTCACATAATAACCCAACTCAATCTGTTGTCAATACCCTCACATCACACACGTGTGGAGTCTACACTCAATATTTAGAAGAGTAATGTGAGATATAATTCTAGAGAATTCAAGCGTCGCAAATTCTCTTTGACAAAAAAGTAAGATCTATCAGTAAAGAATTGGTTTTTTTTATATGAGTTTACGATTTACTCACTTTTTTTTCAAATGGAATGCGTGAGACTTACACATTTTAAAATTGTAAATATAATTTCTCTATTTGTTAAAAGTCTCTATTAGTAATCTTGGATTAGGATTTTTTGTTAGCTGTGAAGATTTAATAAGTAAAAACATTGCAGACATTGCTAACAAGACTCCAAATACAACATTATATATTACTAACTATAGATTCCTATTTAAAAACTATGAGTTTAGTTGATATTAGTAGTTATGTCTTGATAGGTTGCTATTAGACTAGTTGTCTTCTAAATACCCAAGAGTCTGTTAAGGGAAGTCTTCTATCCTTATCAAATGTATTTATTTATAATAGTCAATTGTTGCCTAAGGATGAACAGCAGTGAATACAATTTTATTCATCCTAAGTTAAAAGTTTTTTTTAATAGTCAATTACTGTTATGAGAAACCTATATAAAGCTGTATGAAACCTATATAAAGCGTGGAGGGAATTAACAAGAACTCACGGATGAAAAGTGAAACTACTTGTTTCTTGATAAGTAATGCAAGGTTAATTTAACAGACTCGGCAATTAGGTCTCCATTGGTGAACATGCAAACCCCAGAGGCTGTAATGTATAAGATCAATTTCTCAAAGACCGAATATTTGATTAAGGAATAACAAGTCAAATTAGGAATATTGTAAGGTATAAACCTCAGCATATCACATGATAAATGCTAAGACAACAAAAATAGAAAAAACAGAAACCCCAAAAGAGATTCTTTTTTATGTATAAATAGATGCTTTCATAACAATTAATGCAAGATCAATCAACCATTGGCGGACCCACATTATACTTAGGGGGGCAAAACATAAAATACCCCCTAAATTTTATACATTATTCTACAAATATAGAAAATGACCTTCCAAAAAATTGACAATCTCCATATGCTCTCTAAAGTTTTCTAAAATTTTAATATACCTAGAAATGCCTCTTTCCAATTTTTTTTTTTTCTTATAACCCCAAAATTTTGTTTAATTTCTATATATTATCTATTTTCATCTTCAAAATTAAAATTAAAATTAAGTTTAGGAGAAATAATAAACATAGTAATATGGATCTCAAAGTTTTTGGTTATACAATATTGGTCTTCTTAACAAGGATCCAAAGTAAAAATAAAAGAGAAATTATTTAAAGTCGATGATCTATACGAAATAGTTTGTAGCTATGTTTTTATAATTTTTTAATCTCTTTTTAATTTACATAAGAGAGATGATAATTGTAGTCCTAAGATGTGCAAGTCATGAACACTTCACATATAAAAAGTTGATAAATCTAAAACTCATGTGAAAAAAATAATTTTTTAATAATAGATCCTATTTTTTTTTTCAAAAAAGAGTGCATAGACACTACAAAAAAAGGATGGGAATTTGACAATAAACGCCGGCAATCGACCAGTTCCTCTCCAACATTTTTTTCCACCGGCGTCTACAAGTGCCGTTAATTTTTGTTGCACCCGACGTTTTGTGGACTGTGTTGCCGGTGCTTACAAATGTCGGTAATTATTTTTTATTTTACTGACGTCTACAAACACTGGTAAATTATTTTGGTACTTGCATTTTGTAGATAGTGTTACCAACGCTTACAAATGCTGGTAATCATTCTTTATTTTACTGACGTCTATAAGCGACAGTAAATTATTTTGGTATTGGCATTTTGAAGATTGTTATCGGCATTTTCAAATGCCTGTAATTGGATAGTTATTTTGTCAGCACCAAAATAGGCACCCACCAATCGAGGTAATTTATTTCATCGACGTCTATAAGCATCAGCAAATTTTTATATTCTTGGCGTTCTAGACTGTTTTACTGGCGCTTCCAAATGCCGAAAAAGAAGTAGTTAGTCGGTTATTTATTTTTCAATATCCATGAATAGATGTAGTTTTATTTTATTGACGTCTACATCTGCCAGTAAATTTATTTGTCTCATCGTTTGGAGACTGTATTATCGATGCTTACAAATGCCAATAATTGAGCATAATTTTACCGACTTTTACAAATGCCGATAAATTACAGTTCCAGCATTTTAGAGATTATATTATCAGCACTTATAAATATTGGTAATTGAGCGATTTAAATTTACAATATATCATCCACAAAATTTAGAAATGCACAAAAGTAGGCACCCACAAATGGAAATAATTTTATTTATTTCACCTCTTTCTGAACTGAAAAAAAAATAAAATTAAAAATTAAAAATAAAAGAACTCTTTCTAAACTAATAGGAAGTATTATCGGCCTCTTCCTTTTGTTGTCAGGAAAAAATAAACAACTAAAACAAAGTAAGGCCCAAACGAATCATTCTCCAAGTAATACATAAACTATAAATTTCTTAAATACAATGAAACTATCTAATTTCCAAAATGTAATAGAAAAGAATGATTCATACTCTAGTAATCCAAATAGAATACTACAATTTCCAAAAAAAGAAGACCTTGCCGTTGGGTCTGACCAGCTTGCACCTCTTTACACGTTCCACTCCAAAAAGGAAATATGACTTATTTTTAATCTGGGGGTAACATCTTGCTGGTCTTCAACCAATTCTACCTACACCAGAAATAAAGAGAAGGCTTTAATGAGGGAGAGAGTTATAAAGCAAAAGGAGAAAAGATCCACACGTCACTTATTATTTATATTTGTGCTTACATCCCATCAACAAATATCATCACAGAAATATAAGTATGCTCCCTCAAAAGTGTAGTTATCGACATCCAAATTACAAGGCTAAAACTGATTTACATCTATTCAATCATTGGGAGCAACATTCAAGCAACCTCCAAAAGAGAATCCATGAATAAGGGCAACATTCAAGCAACCTCCAAAAGAGAATCTATGAATAGGGGAAACAATCAGGTAAACTGAGACAAATATTTTCACATAAGAACATGCCAGCAGATACATGCAAGAGCTATCGTGCAAACAAGGCAAAAAAAAAGTACCCAAATTAAAAATATCAACTTAACAAATCGACACTAGAAGCTGTTGAAGTCCCTGCCCCAAGCAAGCAGTCAAAATATTTTCACATAAGAACATGCCAGCAGATACATGCAAGAGCTATCGTGCAAACAAGGCAAAAAAAAAGTACCCAAATTAAAAATATCAACTTAACAAATCGACACTAGAAGCTGTTGAAGTCCCTGCCCCAAGCAAGCAGTCAACAATGACTGCTTGCTTCTCAACTTCCAGCGTGCAGCGCCCAGCGCCTAGCGCCCAACTGTCTGTTGAATGCATATTAAATGCATTCACACGGTAATGCGATATACATTCGCTTATAAATTGAAGCTCCATGCGAGAGCTTCTGATACACCCAAGAAGAGAAAAGAGAGAGAGCCTAGAGAGCTCTGAGAGAAAAGAAGAGAGTTGAGTGGAGTGGAGTGTGATCCTCCTCCTCTGTAATATTTTTTTCTGTACCACTATTTAATAGTGAAGCTCTTTTCTGTGGATGTAGGCAGTTGCCGAACCACGTTAAATTCTTGGTGTCATTGAGTGAGTAGAGCGTACTCTCTTATTACGCTTTTATCCCTTCCGCTGTATTGATTTCCCCAACAAGTGGTATCAGAGAGATTGTTGGGAAGACTTTTTTTTAGAAAACTCGTTTTTAGTGTGTAGCTCCGTTTTTAAATTTGAGCATACCACTGTGTTCGTCTCATCGAGACAAGAAAAGCGGTGAAAACCAGAGGCTGGAAAGACGCTGCACGCTCCCCCACGCGCCGTCTGAAGATCGGAGAGTGAGTCCACTCTCGACACGTGCTGCACGCGCCCAGGAGAGGCACGAGCGCGTGATACCCACTCTCGGCACGCGCCGCACGCGCTCCAGAAAGGCCCTTGCGCGTGAAGTTCACGCGCCTGACGTCTCTATTGACTCAGAACACGCGTGAGTTACACGCGCCTAAACGTTCCACGAGCTCCAGTGAGGTTCTGGCGCGTGAAGAACACGCGCCTACGTGCTTTTAGTCGCGCCACTTGCTACACGCGTGACAGTGTTCCTGTTTTGGTTCTTTTGCTCATTCCTTGTGCTATCTGAGTCCGATTTTGATGAAACAAGACTCGTTTCCAACAAAATCAAGCGTTCCGGACACAACGGTGCTGTCCGTTTTGCGATATTCCACTTCAAAGATCCTGTACTTGCATTTTGTATTTAGAATCAGTCTAAATCTATGGAGGATTCAGCATCAGGCGCCATGATAAAGCTGACTGCCTCAAACTACAGTCTTTGGAGGCCTCGGATGGAGGATCTATTGAACTGTAAAGATCTTTCTGACCCTTTGGAAGATGAAGGGAAGAAGCCAGATGAAGTTACGGATCAAGTGTGGAGAAAGATGCACAAGAAGACTATCGGTCAGATCAGACAATAGATTGACCATAGTGTTTTTCACCACGTGGCCCAGGAGACAGATGCATATAGCCTCTGGAAAAAGTTGGAGGATATGTATCAAGCTAAGACTGCTCGAAACAAGGCCCTCTTGATGAGACGGCTTGTTAACTTGAAGTTGAAGAGCGACACCTTTGTTGCCGAGCACACTAGCGAGTTTCAAAACCTAGTTAACCAGCTCGGATCCGTCAACCTGAATCTTGGCGATGAAGAACAAGCCCTGCTACTTCTCAGTTCGTTACCAGATAGTTGTGAGACGCTGGTGGTCTCCCTCAGTAACTCTACTCCCGATGGCAAACTTACCATGACGATGGTTAAGGATGCCCTGTTTAATGAGGAGGCCAGACTAAAAGAGACAAGCATGAATCAAACTCATGTCCTTGTCACCGAGAGTAGAGAAAGGCCTCAAGGTGATGATAGAGGGAGAAGTGGAGGCAGAAACAGAGGGAAGTTTTAACCACGTGGAAGGTCCAGCAGTAGCAGGAACCAGTAGACGGGTAACATGAAATGTTACCATTGTGGCAAAGAAGGCCACATAAGGAAAAACTGCCGCAAGTTTTTAAGGGAGCAAGGTCAAAGCAGTAAGCTGAAGAAAGAAGATGGTGAACCCTTGTCACTCTTTCGGGAGATGTGGCAATACTCTCCACCAGTGACGAGACGTGTCTGCACGTTGCAAGCCATGATGTTGAGTGGGTGGTAGACACAGCAGCATCATACCATGCCACTTCCCATAGTGAATTTTTCACTACGTATAAAGCAGGAGACTTTGGTACAGTAAGGATGGGAAACGCCAGTTCCTCGAAGATTGTGGGAGTTGGCGAAGTGCAGATAAAAACCAACGTTGGTTGTACCATGGTGTTGAAAGATGTTCGACACATTCCTGACCTTCGGCTCAACCTGATTTCGGGAACAGCCCTTGATCGACAGGGCTATGACAGCTACTTCAGCAATGGCACTTGGAAGCTGTCACAAGGTGCCATGGTTGTCGCCTGAGGACATATTTGCGGTACGTTATACAAGACCCATGTGAAGATTGATACTGATAGCCTCAATGCAGCGGAAGACGAGGCATCACAGAATCTGTGGCACAAGAGACTCGGACACATGGGTGAGAAAGGGTTAGATACGCTTGCGAAGAAGGCACTCATCAAGGTTGCCAAAGGAATAGCGTTAAACCCTTGTGAGTACTGTTTGTTTGGCAAACAACACAGAGTCTCGTTCAATTCCTCTACAAAGAGAAGATCAGACTTGTTGAGTTGGTATACTCTGATATATGTGGTCCCATGGAAGAAGAGTCATTGGGAGGTAACAGATATTTCGTGACATTCATTGATGATGCTTCACGAAAGGTCTGGGTATATGTTTTGAAGTCAAAGGATCAGGTTTTCGAGCACTTCAAGAATTTTCACACCCTAGTGGAAAGAGAGACAGGAAAGAAGTTGAAGTGCCTGCGAACGGACAATGGAGGAGAATATGTTTCCAAAAGGTTCGCTGCATACTGCGCTGATCGCGGTATTCGACATGAGAAGACGGTCCCATATACCCTTCAGCACAATGGTGTAGCCGAAAGAATGAATCGGACCATCATTGAAAGAACAAGATGCATGCTCAGTATGGCTAAGTTACCAAAGCCATTCTGGGGTGAAGCTGTTCGTGCTGCCTGTTACCTGATCAACAGATCACCTTCCGCACCACTGGAATTTGAAGTTCCTGAGAAGGTTTGGTCTGGAAAAGATGTCTCTTACTCTCACCTGAGAGTGTTTGGGTGCAAAGCCTTTGCACATGTATCCAAGGAGCTGAGACAGAAGCTCGATGTCAAGTCAACTCCATGTACCTTTGTTGGATATGGAGATGAAGAATTCGGATACAAATTATGGGATCCAGTGACAAAGAGAATTGTCAGAAGTAGGGACGTTATATTCCATGAAAACCAGCATATAAGAACTGAAGCTTCCTCGATGTCAGTAGAGCTTAGTTCCTATACACATCCTGCACCATTACAGTTCGCCACAGATAATGAGGATATGTAGGATCGAGATCTAGAAGTAGAAGAAGAAGCTCAGGGTGTTGAGCAGGGGGAGCAAGAACCCCTCCACCAGCAGCTGGTGTACCACCACAAGGGTTAGATGGTGATGAACCTCCTTTGGTTGATGAAACTCAACCAAGAAGATCGGCAAGAGGCCGCCTACTGATTCCGTCGATGAGATATCCGGAATCAGACTATATTCTGCTTACTGATGAGGGGGAGCCGAAGAGCTTCCAGGAAGTTCAAACTCATGCTGATAGAAGCCTATGGGTGCAGGCAATGCAAGAAGATATGAGTTCTTTGCAGAAAAATCAGACCTATGAGTTGGTGAAACTTCCTGAAGGAAAGAAAGCCCTAAAGAGCAAATGGGTGTTCAAGCTGAAGAAAGATGGTCAAGGAAAGCTGATAAAGCACAAGGCCAGATTGGTTGTCAAAGGATTCCAACAGAAGAAGGGAATCGACTTTGACGAGATATTTTTCCCAGTGGTGAAAATGATGTCAATCCGAGTCATACTCGGATTGGTAGCCAGCTTGAATTTGGAACTCGAACAGATGGATGTGAAGACAGCCCTTCTCCATGGAGATTTGGAGGAGGAAATCTATATGGAGCAACCAGAAGGGTTTGAAGCTCCAAGGAAAGATCACTTAGTCTGCAAGCTAAAGAAGAGTCTCTATGGCCTCAAGCAAGCGCCGAGGCAATGGTACAAGAAGTTCGACTCATTCATGATGAGTCATGGTTACAAGAGACTTGTTGCAGATCAGTGTGTCTATGTTCGAAGGTTCCAGGATGACAAGTTTGTCATACTCCTTCTTTATGTTGATGATATGTTAATCGTTGGTGAGGATAGGTCCAAGATTAACAAACTAAAGAAGGAACTATCCAAGTCCTTTGACATGAAGGACTTAGGCCCAGCACAACAACTTTTGGGCATGAAGATTGTTCGTGATAGGAATGTCAAAAGGGTGTGGCTATCACAACAAAAATATGTTGAACGGGTCATCAGACTTTTCAACATGGGAGATGCTAAGCCAGTCAATACTCCACTTGCTAACCACTTCAAGTTGAGCAAGAGCTCGTGTCCTTCTTCAAAGAAAGAGATTGAGGAAATGGAAGTAATTCCCTACTCTTCAGCGGTAGGAAGCCTGATGTATGCAATGGTTTGTACCAGACCAGATATTGCTCATGCTGTAGGCATGGTGAGCAGATTCCTTTCAAATCCAGGAAAGGATCATTGGGAAGCAGTCAAGTGGATTCTCAGGTACCTAAAAGGTACATCAAAGATGTGCTTGTGTTTTGGGGGAGCTAAACCAGTTCTGGAAGGCTATACAGATTCAGATATGGCAGGAGATCTGGATAGCAGGAAATCTACTTCAGGATTTCTCTTCACTTTTGCAGGAGGACCTGTCTCTTGGCAGTCTAAATTGCAGAAGTGTGTTGCTTTATCTACAACTGAGGCAGAGTACATTGCCGCAGCAGAAGCTGGAAAAGAAATGTTGTGGATGAAGCGTTTTCTCCAAGAACTAGGGGTTAGTCAAGAAGACTACACGGTACATTGTGATAGTCAAAGTGCTCTAGATTTGAGCAAGAATTCAATGTACCACTCCCGCACCAAGCATATTGATATCCGCTATCATTGGATACGCGAAGCGATGGAACAACAGCTATTGAAGCTTGTGAAGATCCATACGAAAGATAATCCAGCGGACATGCTGACGAAGGTGGTTACAAGTGAGAAGCTTGAGCTATGCAGAGACATAGCTGGGATGGATAGCATCTAGGTAAATGGGCATGTAGGGGGAGAATTGTTGAAGTCCCTGCCCCAAGCAAGCAGTCAACAATGACTGCTTGCTTCTCAACCTCCAGCGTGCAGCGCCTAGCGCCCAACTGTCTATTGAATGCATATTAAATGCATTCACACGGTAATGCGATATACATTCGCTTATAAATTGAAGCTCCATGCGAGAGCTTCTGATACACCCAAGAAGAGAAAAGAGAGAGAGCCTAGAGAGCTCTGAGAGAAAAGAAGAGAGTTGAGTTGAGTGGAGTGTGATCCTCCTCCTCTATAATATTTTTTTGTGTACCACTATTTAATAGTGAAGCTCTTTTCTGTGGATGTAGGCAGTTGCCGAACCACGTTAAATTCTTGGTGTCACTGAGTGAGTAGAGCGTACTCTCTTATTACCGCTTTTATCCCTTCCGCTGTGTTGATTTCCCTAACAGAAGCATGTAGCAAGCACTCTGTAAAACAATTGAATGCCCTATTGGATCCTTTGGTGGGGGATTGGCCATTTGTACAGGCTGAACAGTTGGCTCATTTACCATTGAGGTGTTGTGATATAAATTACCAAGAGAGCCGACCAAACCTAGAGTCAGATGTCTAGTCTATCAAAGTCTATATCATGCTATAGACTTCAGACATAGTCACATTTATACAAGCTGCTTTAACTTCTTTTGTAAAGAAGCCAAACAACAAAATCTGCAATACTGTTAGTGATCCTGGAAGGTCCTAATTTGAATGGAAGTGTACAAGTTTATGGAGGGAAACTAGAAACAGAGAATACCAATGTGTAAACTCTCTTCTGCAAACTCTTATTGATGACCAATTTCAATATCCGACTTCCAAGCCAAAACAAGTAGGCAGTGAGGATCATGGCAAAAATCCCTAGGAATATGGTACTAAGGGGTAAGTGCAGAGGGCCATATTATCAGTTCTTCCCATCCTAGAAGCGGCGGCCGTACTCAAAAAATAATGGGGCAGCTTTCTCAGGGAACTCTTGTAATACCCCGTATTTTAGTGTATTTTTAATTGAATGATTATTTTTATTAAAATAAATATTAGTTCTCTTGTTTTGAGTTTATCGGATTTTTAGTTGGTTTATTTTTATGATTTTTAATTTGTAAAAATTATTTTGATATGCTTTCTTAATATTAATTATTGTTATGCATTTAAATTGCTCTTCATTTTAAATTAATTTATTGTTGGGTTTAATTATTTTATTTCCATTTAATCACTATGTTTAAATTATTCTAATTAACTTTTTGTTTTGAAATCTTTTTCGTTGGATCATTTTTGTGACCCAAGATGTGAGAATTGGACCTCATTTCTTTCCCTCACTTTTTTTCTTTTTCCTTTTTCCTTTTTCTTTTCCTCTTTTTCTTTTCTTCTTCTTTTCTTTTCTCCCCATTTCTTTTTCTCCTCTCTCTTTCTTCTCTCCCGCGCGATTTTTCCTCCCTTTATCCTATCCGTTGCGTCGTCCACCACCACTGCAGCCGTGGTCGTCACTGCCCCTCCCATTCTCTTCCTCTCCGGCCGGCGACCACCCCCACCATTCCCAGCCCCTCTCGCGCCGCCATTCTCCTCCACGCATGGCTTCAAGCCGTGGCCACCATTTGTTTCAGCACCGCCGTCACGCCACCTCCGGCCACCATCTTTTCACCACATCATCATTGACCTCCCAGCAACCTAACCCACCCATCCTCAGCTCCGATCCGCCACCGGTGAAACTCCATCATCCACATTCGTTTTGAGCATTTTGGCCTCTAAACACCTCTCACGCCGCAACCCACAGCCAACCACCACCACCATTAGTTTCACCGACATCCTTAAACCCTTCCCTAGTGACCTCAAGTCTTCGTTTGTCCCAGTTTGAAATCTTACATTTTGAGACCCACGGCCACAGTTCATTTTGTACTGTTACGTTGTTGTGCCGCCACTTCTTGTACCTCCGTGATCCTTCAAAAATTATACTATAGCGTTGTAAGTATTTTCCCAAAGAACTTTTGTGATTTAAATATATTTTTGTACTAACCCATTTTTATTGTGATCTGGTTGGCTGTGCCGGACTGAGTCCGAGGAGTAAGGGGTCGGATGGATTGGAGGATAGAGTTGTTTGTGTGTTTGGATTATGTTGCGAATTTTTGGTTGTTGGAGATTGTGTCATATCATGTACATTGCATATTTGCACACATTATCATGTTTGTAAATAAGAACTGGGTTTTCTCATGATTGCATACATGTTCATGTGTATTTTATGAGAATTGAATTTTCATGTGAGAAATCTATTTTGGGTGGGTGCGTATCACGACCCCAAGCCGAGATGAGACATTATCTCGGTAGAGCTCCTCTGGTCACTCGGGAGAGGAATATACTGAGTGATCTCTCCTAGGTTGTCGCTAGGCGACAACGGAATCGGACGAGATGGTAACGCTCTCGTGCCAACTCCGTGGTCGCTCTGCTGGCGGAGGTTAGAGGATGCTTGGCCACGAACACGCTGGGCGCGGAACTGGGCATCGCTCGTTACGAAGTCACTCGCACAGTCGTTACCTATGGTGTGACGAAAAGAGTCAGGGTGTGTGGATGATCCCTATAGGAGATCATGGTTCATACGGTAAAAATGGATTAATGGGCCAGTTTCTGGGAAAATGGCTTGTGTTAGATAAAATGATTTTATGTAGATCATTTTCTGGAAAAATGATGAATTATTGATTTGGGCTATTTTCTGGGAAAATGGCAGGAAAATTTTTTATGGAAATATTTTGAGCCAAATGGGATTTTGGCTTGTGTTTGAAAATATTCATTTTCAGAGAAACTGATGTTTTGGACATAATGCATATTTCATCATATGCATGCATAATTGCTGATTGCATTAATGCATTTTTATTCTTGAGGGTTGTTTGGATTATACTTACCTGCGATACTGCTTTTATGGTAATGCAGATTTCGATGCAGATGATGCTGAGGGTGAGCCTGAGGATTCGGCTCCGCCTGAGTAGTAATATGGGATCACTCGTTCATGTATTTGGCCTTGTATTATATTTTATTTTGGGATAACTGTATAACTCATTTTTAAAACGTTTTACTTATGTAAATTTGTATTAAAAATTCTGGTATTTAGTTGATTTACTTAAATTATCCGTTGCGTTGTTTATTGTATACGGTTTTGCATGTACACACACTTGGCACTATCGTTGGGATGCGTGACAATGTTATCATCATCCAAGCATCTCGATTCCTGAGTTTTCGTACATGGGAGTCGGGGCGCCACAACTCTTATCCTTGTTTAACTAGGGTCCAATTAAAATAACGAAGAGCTGAAGAGTGAACACAGGAAGGCAGCAGAGAAGAACATAGCCTGCTGTTTTATCATTCCATCTTCCGTTTAGAATTCCCAACTGTGTCTTCTGCAAGGGCGCTCGCAGGAGAAACACAAGGGTGAGAAAGAGGCAAGGTTCTGCAAACCCTAGATTTGAGACAATGTAGCCTTAGCAAACAGTTTCCTGCCATTTCAAGTTAAGAGCACGTCTCAACAAACTTAGCCATATCATATCACCAAAACCCCACCAAATTGCAAACAAGATGAACGTAATCTAGATGATCCAAGGACCATTAAAGTAACTGAGTTGAATACAACCTGAGCTACGAATACGAGACCGGAAGTAGACCGAGTAAATAATGCATAGCAAACCAAGTACAATTAAGAATGCTATTGAAATAAATGATTCTATGCCACCCTTTCACAAACAAAATGAGAGCACTCGGCATGACACTACAGCAAACAATGGAGGACAATTACAGAGCTATCGTAATTTACAACAGCAGAGCACCACACAACCAAATACAAGTTCTAGAAACTAACAGCAGAGAAATTTGTTACTGGTCCCTACGGTGATTTTGAACCAACTCAATTGTTTTTTATTCTTTTACATCATGTATAAATACTGTCTACTATGACAAAATTTATCAATGAAAACAGAGAGTTTCCAGCAACATATTTCTTCTTTCTAACAAATGTGTTAGAATGCACAGCGGAAAAGTACCTCAAGCTCAGCTTAAAGAATTGCTCCACAAGTTTTTCCAGATTGATAAACTCCAAGCGTTTCCTCTTAGTGGATAAAGTGTACTACGTAGTATGGAACTAGAGTAACACTTACAAATCCACAGCCTAAGTATTTTATCAAGAGAGAACAAAAAGAGAGAGAGTCTTTTGTCTATTTTTCAGATGGGTGCCAAAAACACAATTGACTACTATGCACGGCTGGCCTTAAAGGCCAGCCTTCAATTGCCTTGTGTAACGGCAGTAACGCATGGCTTTAAGCCATGCGTTACATACGTTACAAGTAACGCATGGCTTAAAGCCATGCGTTACAAGCAGGAGGGGTCAGCCCCACGTGGGCGCCCCTCCATCTAATAAAATGCAACTAGACAAATTGTCATCACACCGAATGCATCGGCAAAAAATCTCGTCAGGGGCATTACCCGAAGCACAGATTCCATGCATGCTCTCAGCCAGCATGGATACAGAAAATTCCTCTAGTAGAGTGTACTCTTCCTTCCCAGAATTAAGGATAATAATAGAAATAGCTTCCAAAGTAATACCAGAGGATGCTCATTGACCTCAAATTAACTATAAACAATCAATTACTCAGCATGATTATTCAGCAACCTTGCCAACAGCACCCACGCAGCACCTACCCTGAGTTCATATATATGAGAAACAAAACCACATATCAATATGTCAGCAGCCTTGTCTGGGATCTACAGTTGATCATCCAATCAAAATACCGGAATGAGCAAAACCAAGATTAATGGGGAGCAAATAGCGCAAATCAGAGTATCCACTTCAATAACGCATATTTGGAGTGATAGAATACCAATAGATCTCAGTTAATTAGGGGCTTACCCGTGTACACCTCTGGACGCTCGCGAAGTTGGATACGAGAAGAAACGGGGCGGCCGCTTAACAGAAGAGAAAGTAGTAAAAACAAGAAGAGGAATTGAAGAAGAAGAATAAACATACATGTGAACTCACGGCGGCATCCTTCGTGGCACGTGGTGGAGTTCAGAGATATTTGGGACCGTGTGTCACGGCTGGGCCACGATGCCCTTGTTGTAAGTTGCCAGCGCAGCTTCTGACGGAAATTGATTGGGCACAAAACATGCTCTGTTTTCATGTTTAAAAACAGAGATATTTGGTTTTCTTTGAGTAGGTGACTGGACGACGGTGGTTCACGGTGGAGTAAAATTGGTTAAGGTGGTGGTGCACTGAGGTTGTAGTGCTGCGGGACTAAACATAGGGCTGTGGACGTGGGTTGTGAGGAGTTCGTGGGGTGCAGCTTCATGGGAGATTGCGGCGTGGACAACTCGACCGTGGGGTTACTTTCGGTGGTGGTGGTTTGGGCTTTTGGAGGTGCTAGTGGACGGAGGTGGTGAAGCATCGGGTTTGAAGCTAGCTTCCACCGCGTGGCGATGGAACAAAACACGGACGGCATACATGGGAGTTGGTCGTGCTCTGTTTTTCATGTGGTGAAACAAAATCTCACGACGGATTTCGGGGTAGCCATGGGAAAATTCTATTCATCTTCCATGGGAAAATTCTATTCATCTGTGGACGTGGGTTGTGGGGAGTTCGTGGGGTGCAGCTTCGTGGGAAAATTTTCATTAGCTACTATTCGGCACCAAGGTGAAAAATAACTAATGAAAATTAGCGCTAGACTCTAGTTGCCGCCAACTTTTAAAACTAAAATATGATGCATTTATTTATTTTTTAATATATATTTCAAACATTTATCTGTAAAATATGAAAAAGCTATAATAAAAAAAAAAGAAATAATCTAATCATAAAGAGATTATACAAGAGTAATTTTATAAATTGATGTGATTTGATATGATTTATTATATTGTAAAGTATATCTAACAGACCACATAAAATCACGTCAGTTTTTGAAATTATTTTTGCGTGATGTCTTTGTGTCTGATGGACCACAAAAAGTATATTTGATCAACACAAATAAAAAATGCTCATGATAAAAACTTTGCAAAACATGATAAAATGATTGAAAAAAATACGTAAAATAAAGTAACGAGTTTTTTAATTTTTATCTTCTTTTTAACTTTTTATTGGGTCTAAGTAGGAAAAAAGAAACTGATAAACTGGTGAATCAGACTGAACCGATGGATTTAGTCCGGTTCAAAATCAATTCGGCCTGGTATTGGTTTCATTTTTTTCAAAACTGGTCAAAACGATCCAATTTCGATTTTTCCATTTTCTAACACCGGATTGGTTCATATATATATATATATATTTTTTAATTTATCATATTATATAAAATATGTTTTATATGATTTTTTATATCATACATAATTTTTATATATAATTTATATAAAATAATTGTATATTATATACTAAATTTTAATTAATATAACATTAAATTTAATATAACATAAAACTAATCTTATAAATCTTAATATAACATTGGATATAATTTTTTAATCTTAAAGTTGAACATTTGATCTTATGTTATTAATATAAACTGTATATATTAAGGATAAATAAATTTTATGCCATAATAAATTATAATATATATTCTTTTTGATAAATACATTTATATACATTTGATCATATACATTCAATTAAAAAGTATATTTATGTAACCATTATATTCCACAAACGTATATGTAGCCAAGCGTATAATCACTAACATATATATATAATCTTATATATAAATAAGTTAGACACTAACATATTATCACTAGCATATTATCACTAACAATATACATAATCAAATACTATATCACTATATAATCCACTATATATCACTATATCACTATGGTATAGTTATACTAACTATATAATCTATATAATCCACTAATACTATACTAAAACTAGAAAAATCGAACTGAATGGGACCGAAATGGGTAAAATTAAAAGTACCGGTTATTTAAATCTAAAGTAGGTATTAACCCTATAGAATTAATTTATGTAGTAATCATATATATATATATATATATTAGCATATACTTATATTGAAGTGTATAACTTATTTTCAAGTATACAACTTGTAGAAGCGTTAGTAATTATGTCATAATATATTTATAGTATCACAAATTATTAATCAATTTTACATATACTTAATACTAGAATATGTACTAGTGTATATCATAGAGTAATTGCTAAATGTTCTTTCATGACATACTTAAAAATAACTTATACCAATATATATACTAGTTTATGTCTTAGAATAATTATAATTAATAGTTAGATCATGATACTTAATTGCTTATACTATAATTAATTAGTAGTTCCACAACCATGTTCCAATTATGGATAGTGTTACTATGCCCGCCCAACGTGTATTGCTAGTGTATTCCTTGTGCTTTTGCACTTTTTAAATTTTTTTTCTTTTTTTTAAGCATTTTTAAATATATTTAATTTTTTTTAAATACATCATTTCACTAATAGTTACTTCTTTAACTATTAGGAATTTTTTTAAAAATATATATATCTATATATATTAACGTTCAAATTAGAGTGGTAAACTCAGGCGACATAGTATTATTTTCTATTAATTATAGCATATACACAAGAATTTTCAATTTCAAGCAACGTGAACTATATCCATTAGAGCTTATGAGTTTAATACTATTCATTTTATAACTATAATTTAACTATTAACTTAATAATTTACTCTTATTGATAATACAAGAAGAAAACTCTATTTGAAAGATTTATACCACATAACCATCTATATGGCATAATTTGATTAAGAAAATAAATTTTAAAACTTGAGTCTTACAAATCAAATTATGCTATTTAGATTATGTGTGATGTAAAAGGATTCAAATAGTACCAATACTCTAATACGATATATACACACACACACACATTACTTAATTTCATATATCTGTCAACTTTTCATATTTTAGTATAATTTATACAATAATTTTGTAACTTATACGTACTACACAATTACATTTGTAATCATCCTTACCATCAATTATGTACTCATTTTTAACTTTAAATGTAAATTTTAAAGGAATTGATCATCTTCATTTTTACGAGAGTATTCTTACTTAAAGTTCATTTTTACATTTTTCATGTGTGAGTGTAGCGTGATTTATGCTTCTTGTTTTTTTTTCTCTTCACGTACGCCATCCTTCAATCAACAATCTTTTATTATTCCGACTAGCTAGCTCACTTTTAATAGAGTTTTGGGCTACACGATTATTTATTGTTTTGGATTAAGCGGGAATTGCTTTAAATTTGAGAGAAATATGTGGAAAATTGTAATGGCTAAGGAAAAATTGTAAAAAACGAGAAAAAAAGTGATTGTTTCTTTTTTAAAAGATTCATTCGTCTTGACTAACTTTACCTTATTTGTACGAAATAAGTTTAAAATCAAATCATATTAATTAAATAAAAATATGGATACGAAGATGTAAACAAAACTTAATAGTTGCTGCACTGTCTTGATGAGAGAGTAGCTGGGAAGATCTAAACACTAATTAATAACATAGTTTAAATCAATAAAGAATTCAAATGCAAAAATTCAATAAACGACATTAGAAAACTAGCAAAAATCAATCATATCCATCCTCATCATCCATGTCATCTCCCTCGTTATCATCATCATCCTCTTCCACTCCTTCTTCATCTTCATTGTGGTCCTTTGTATCGTCATTCCTATTTTCTCCATTCTCATTATGAATGGTACCTACAAAATAATATACATACATTCAATAAGAAATTCATAATACAAACTAATTTATATCATATAAAATAATCCATATCAGCATTAAAGTTGACATATTAATTGCAGACAATGTTTTCTCTCAATTATGTTGGAAAACATAAAAATTACCTGATTGATTTGGCGTGAGTAATTTCTAAAGTTCATTTGGAAATATTCCTTCCAGAGGATTTCTCCCTTCAATCTGCATACAACATTCAATGATGATATCAAACATAAATACATAAAATTACTTATAATAAAAAAAACTGAAGCTAGTTCATATGAAACTACTTTTTTAGTAACTTGTGCTTGAATGTAGCCATAAAACATGTTTTTAAACACACTTAACTCGTTCTACATCATGTCCATCGCCGATTGCATCTTGACAATTTGGCTAATGTCATTGGATGCTGATGTAGATGTTGAATGCGTGTTGCACCCCTTTTTTGTGGTTTGCCCAAAACCTAAACCAAACACTCGCCCATGACATTCTGGGCCCATGACCTTGGAATAAATATCATCACTAGCCCAAGTCATGGTCCCTCCAATACCCTCTAGTCTGCAGGTGGAGTCTTGGGTAAGGAGTTCCTCCATTTCAGTCTGCAGAAAAACATAAAGAGAATACACGAATATGCTTATTAAGGTACTTTATAAGATGGACAAGAAATAGTAAATGCATAAATCAGACATACTACTATTTTTTCCGTTTCATTGTTCAAATGTGTGCCGTTCTTACTTTTGTGGGTATTTACAAATAATTGTGCTCGACTTGGCAAGGTGCGGGTCATTTTTTCCTGTAAATTACTTGAAGAGTTCAAACATATATAGGAAAGTAGATCAAAAAATACATGAGAAAACAAAAACAAACAAATGCTAAAGACATAAAATTACATACCCACTCACTAGCATATTGGGTATAACTTTTGGAGCCCGTACTGTGAACCACCTTTTGCTTTCCATGACATTCCTTTTTTTTTTCAGATTTGGCCTGCATTAAGAAAATGTTTGTGACATCATTTTTTGTAAGTATTACTTGTATCATATTTCAAAACTTTATAAGAAAATATTAAATGTTACCTTCCATTTTTCATCAAACCAAGTCGTTGCTAAATCTGCCAATTGGCTCAAGTTAACCTTATTGGGATCTGCCCTTGACACAACTGTTGCAGCAGAGGTATCATTTGCTTTAAGCAACGTCTTCTTCAAATCGTGCTTATAATATTTCCATTTCTTCCCCATATCTCTTTATATAAACGAGTGGAACCCTTCAAGCTTATCATTGGGAGCCATAAATTTAGACCTCATTCAATACCAAATGTCAACAATATTAGTGTCATGTGAAGTAGTTTTCAAACATTAAATAGATTATAAATCAAAGCCTTATAATCTTAATTGAATACCTTAATAATGTCCTACATTGTATCCTTAAAATGTTGAGGCACCAACCTCCAATCTGAGAAATTAATTGGTGCCAATTGTCGATCCCTCACTAATTTTCCAGCAAATCTTCTCACCTTTAAATATTTTAAATTCATGGGATGACACATGGAATTGAGATCCATCTCAATTAATTCATCTTTTGGCAAGTGCCATATATCATTGATGGAGTTTAATATATATCCGTTCCTTTTTGTTGTCATTAACATCTGCATATGAATTTTTATAAGAGATTGCTAGTTCTTTTAAATTATTAATAGGATTGACAAAGTTAATTTACCAATGATGGTGACATGGCGATCTTCAGGGTCAATGTAGTCATTGATGTCCTCTGTATGCGAGTGTCCCCCTTCTTGAGCAGCAGAGGATGGTGGCAACCATTCTTGTGTGAAAGTGGATGGTTGGCATCCTCCATGTGTGGGTGCAGATGACTGTGATGAGGGTTCAATGGAAGATGATGTATGTTCAGCACTCTGTATGAATGTAGCTTGTCGAGTTTGTCCATGTGCAAATCCAGGTGGTTGTGAGGCCTGCTCATCAATGGAAGGAGATGCTTGGTCACTCTCCACGAGCCCTGAACCCCTAGCTCCAAGTGTAGATCTAGGTGGTTGTGATGCAAGTTGAGTTAGTGTAGATGCCTGCTCTTCTCCTCGAGGATTGAGAAAATATTGTGTTGATGATGGTAAAACTGGGGATGAATTGTTGTTCAAGAGAGATTTTAGAGTCTTTGTCTTCTTTTTTGGTGTCATTCTACCTGTCCAAAAAATTAATGCTTCAGAGATAAAAAAAAAAAATGCATCAAAAATACAAAAAAATAAAAAATAAAAAAATAACGTTGTTGCAATTCAATACTACAAATGCAAACTTAGTGACAAAAAATATACCAGTGGATGGATTAATATTAATGCATCAAGTTTGGATTTCTATTTTTAATGATCAAGTGAGATCGACTGTTATTCCTTCTATGTCATTCCGAACCCACACAACATCATCAGTGGCTACATCAATAATATCATCAATTCTGGGGTTATTTCGCTCATTGAGTATGTAGTCATCTTCATCATCTGTCATTTCTTCTTGACCGATGTCATATGTATCTCTTGATTTTGTCTTGACAACAACAACCCAGTTTGGTTCTCTTTTATTGGCAAATAAAATACTTGAAAATTTTGCGACAACAATACGAACGGATCATCAGTAATCCGCTCCCCAGTATGTATTAGATGTGAGAAATTCACAAGACTAAAAGCAAAGTTGTCCTTCTTGTAACATCTACCATGAGACATATCTGTCCAGTCACACTTAAATAGTATGTATCGTGATCCATCATAATATTGTACCTCAATTAAGCGTGTTAGCACGCCGTACCAAGTAGATCCATCTTCTGTATATACACTGACCCCACTATTTTGAGTTGTCCTCCCATTTTCAGAATTTTTTGTGCGAAACTTGGTGCCATTTATAACAATTCGCTTAAATTCTCTTGCTGTTTGTACAAGCCCTTTAGAATGTAATTTAATTTTTCGACCTAACTCATTTCTTCAAGTATCATCCATATTCACAACCTGAGAATTTATTTACAGCAAAATCTATTAGAGTGACTATAATGAACTAAATGTAATGTGAGTTATATGTATGTGTGATGTACTAGTAGATGCAATGTACAAACTTACATAGTCCTGAAACCATTCACAAAATTTGTCACGATGCTTCTTTTGTAGATTGTGTTCCGATAACTCATTTTGGTTGAATGTCAATCATAGCATTTCCATATAGATCCTATATACTTATAAGGTATTATAAATTGATCTTATAATTACACCAACAAATTTTAAAAAAAAAATAATTGAGTAGTACATATTAAAAATTTAATAATGGAATACTCACTTGTGAAATGGAATAAAATCGTCGACATTGAAGAGGATATATCGATGCGCCTGAGTCAATGACTTCATATCAAGATGAATATCAACAATCTCCCCCTAGAATCATCAGGGTTTCTAGATAGTCTATTAAATACTGTTTGTGCGGATTCCAAATAACGAGAGCAAAACGTCAACAATTCCTCCAATAAGTATCCTTCGGAAATGGAGCCTTCTGATGCAGCTTTGTTACGTACATGAAATTTAAGTCGATGTAAATACCTAACATGATAACAAATCTAGTATCATTTTCAAAGAAATTGTGCCATAGTTGTGTACAAATCATTAATATTAGATATACTAATTATAACATACCTCTCTATAGGATACATCCATCAATAATGAACTGGCCCACAAAGGTTGCATTCAGCAACTAAATGCACAGTCAAATGCACCATAATAGTGAAGAATCCGGGTGGAAAGATCATCTCCAATTAGCACAGTATGTAGGGTATTCTAAACTCTAATCGGTTTAAATCTTCTACTCGCAGCGTCTTGGAACAAATTGATCCCCTAAAGAATGCAGACAACTTTATTAATGATTCTGCAACCTTCTTAGATATAGACTTGCGCAATGCAATTGGTAGCAGTTGTTGCATTAGTATATGACCATCATGACTCTTCATATCCTCTATAGTACGTTTTTTAGGTTTAACACAACATGCCAATTATATTATCAACAACGTTCTTCTCTATGTGCATTACATCAAGATTGTGTTGTAACAAATTTCCTTTCCAATATAGTAGGTCAAAGAAAATACTGCGCTTCTTCCATATGGATTGCATGTCAAGATCGTGTTCACTAGTCCTTTTTCTTTTCTGCATGTCAGCAACATATTCAACATTTTCTAATTGTCTCATAATGTCATCTCCATTTGGCACAATAGGCGGATGATTAATTTCTTTCGTACCATCAAATGCACTAGCTTGCTTTCTCCACTTATGATCCATAGGTAAGAACCTTCTATGTCCCATATATGAAAACTTTTTTCCATGTTTTAACCACTTAAACCACGTATTATCCATACAATAAGGACACGCAAATCGACCTTTCGTACTTTATCCAGACAAATTACTATATGTAGGAAAATCATTGATTGTCCACATCAAGGCTGCATGCATCGTAAACATTCTTTTAGAGCAGGCATCATTGGTCAGTGATCCGACCTCCCATAAAGGCTCGAGGTACACATCTATTTTCATAGAGGGTGAAGATGGGTCTGGGATTATCAATGATAACATGAAAGTCGATCGTTTCATGCACATCCAAGGAGGCAAGTTATAAGGTATGATCATAACTGGCCAAGTACTGTGAGAAATGCTCATATTACCAAAAGGATTAAATCCATCCGCGGCTAATCCAAGTTTGACATTCCGTGGGTCAGATGCAAAATCATTGTGTTGTGAGTCAAACGTCTTCCAAGCCATCTCATCGGCCGGATGTCGTAATACACCATCATCTGTTCGACCTTCAATGTGCCACTTCATGATAGAAAGTGAATTGGGATTGACAAAATTATTAACTGCAACTAATCTAGCTAGAAGACCTACAATATATACTATTTGTATCGAAGGGAATTATTGCAAATGAATCACTGGACCTCAGGAAGTGTGCGCATCACAACGACAAAGGCCCAGATAAATGATAGACTGATCTTAGCATCAAGCCCAATCAAAATAAACAAGGTCCATAATTAACTGAAGCCCAACCAAAACCACACATTGGGAACAATTATGCGGCTTATAATTTACAGAGCATATATGCAATATCATGCATTTTTTGCTAAGTATCATGCTTTACAGAAACAAGACTTTTTATTTGAAAAAGTAGTACAACATCTCCCTAGGGATGTGGCTCAAGGATGTCTCAAAAAGGCAAAAATATTTTCCTATTTTTTCTTATTTATTTTCATTCAATTTTTTGATATACTTAAATATTTTTTAAAAAATAAAAAAATTAATAGCATCATTAAAAAATATTTCCTTAATCACTAAAATAAATAATAATAATAATAATAATTAAAAAAAATCATGAATTAGCATATGAGGTTGCGCGACAGAGGCTTACTGCAAGGACCACGAGCGACGGCACGTGAATTTCGATTGCGGAGCGGCGGTAGCGCACTATGGGGTTGAGAGAGAAAGAGAGTGAAGAGAGAGGGAGAGAGAGATAAACGTGGTGGGAGAAAGAGAGAGAGACGGAGAGGAGACCGTGGCTTACCGAGAGGAACACGACGGCTTGGGGATGGCGTGAAGGTGACCAGCGGTGATCTCTGTGCAGGTGGCAACAGCATCGAGGAGGTTGGCGGCGTGGGGTGGCTGGTTTGTGTCTCACGGTACTATGGAAGGCACACTCTGTTTTCGGTGAGTGAAACAGAGGAGAGGTGTTGGGCGGTTCTGGGGTGGTGTTGGGCTGTGCTGGGGTGGTTTTGGGCTGTGCTGGGGTGGCGTGGGTCTACGGTGGTGCTAGGTAGTGGCCACGGTGCAACTAGGCCAAAGTTTGGACGTGGGCATGCAATGGCTGGACAGTGGGATTCGACCGAGACGTTGTTCGCAGTATAGGGTGGCTGGCGGTGGGGCTTGGGCAGTGCTTGGCGGCTCACTGCAACTCAGGCGACGACATGTGTAACTTAGGTTGAAGGTGATTTACGGGAGGGTATTGTGTGTGTGATACTTGCATAATGGAAGGAAAAAAGAAAGACCTATAAAACCCTAGAGAAACTAATGGAAGAGACGTGCATGCATGGACGTGGAGACATACATGGTATCCTGGTAGTCAAGTTCATGAAAATAAACTCTAAATTTTGAACGTAAATAAACATAAAATTTTTTGCTAAAACATGTTCATGAAGATAAACATTAAAATCTGAACATAAATAATTTAAAAGAAACTAAACAAAAATAAAAATTATACTACTCACAGGATGTAATTATATGTAGAAACTAGCCTAGGTAGATTTCTTCTCTTCGTTAATTTGTCCGCTCCTAAGGTCGAAAGAACTTTTTCTACTGTCGAACATGTATAAAGCGTCTGGTATTTTATATAGTGCTTGAAAAGCTTGAGATTTGGGCTTCTTGTTTTTTTTTTTACCCCCCCTTCACGTAGGTTAGCCTTCATATATCTTCTTCCTAATGTCATGCACAAGTAACATAAAACATGGGAAAAATGAGATTTTTAAACTGGCATTTATGCAAACGTCGATAAATGTATAATTAACTACAAGCTGCTTCAAAGCAAAACGTAATTAAATGTCCATTTACCGGCATTTGTATAAACACCAATAATATAAATGAAACGTCAATAAATTACTATTTTTTGACATATCTAAAAGCATCTCTAATATAAACGCTGCTAAATCCTCGCTACTTTATTGACATTTATGCACATGCCGACAAATGTATATTTAATTAACGGTGTAAAAATGAAACGTCGATAAATTTCTATTTCTCTGGCATATTAATAAGTGTTGCTAATCTAAACACCGCTAAATCTTCTCTATTTTATTGACGTTTATACAAACGCCGACAATTATATATTAAATTACAGGCGTAAAAATCAAACGTCGTTAAATTTCTATTTTCTCAACATATCAATAAGCGCTGCTAATCTAAACGCCGCTAAATCCTCTCTACTTTATTAACGTTTATGCAAACGCCGACAAATATATATTAAATTACCGGCAAACAAATGAAACGTCGTTAAATTTCTATTTGCTCTGCACATCTATAAAGCCGCTAATAGAAATGCCGCTAAATCATCTCTGATTGTCCGGCGTTTATGCAAACGCCGGCAATTGTAAATTTAGGTACCGGCGTATATGCATATGCGCCTCTAATTATCGACGCATAAACAATACGTCGGCAAATTACTATTTTTACCAGCATTTACATAAACGCCATTTGTATAAATACTGGCAAATGGCCATTTTTTTGTAGTGTAGAGCTTGCACACCCTAAACTATATCTAGTATTACTCTTTACATAAATGTTTCACACAGTAGAAAAGTTGGCCTCCCTCAATATAATTGCTGGTTCCGCCATTGCATTGAACTATAAAAAATGTACAAAAGAAATTCTCAGAACTAAGTTATATATAAGAGGCTTCCAATCAGATAATTAGACTAATCAATTCAAACCTACTAGAAAGCTCCAATATTATTATATTTATTCTTACAATTCCTTAAATCTAATGAATGAAGAAAAACAATAATTCAAATTTGTCACTTTAGTACTTACTATGTATGTATGATAGCCATTCGAATAAAGAAAAACAAGAATATTTTGAGATCTAAACTCAACATATCACAAGTGAATTGCTAAGGCATTAATAAAATTTGAACCCATTCAATAAGCAAATTAGTTAGGATTTTAAGAAACTCCACATGATGCATGGTCAAGATCTGAAGTCGATGTAAAAGCCCAGAATTATTTCGATCATTGATAGTGAGATGAGATGAGATGGTTTTAAATGAAAGTTGAAAGTTGAATAAAATATTGTTAAAATATTATTTTTTTTAATATTATTATTGTTTTAGGATTTGAAAATTTTGAATTATTTATTATATTTAGGGTGAGAATTCTGAAAAATTGTAATAATGAGATGAAATGGGATGAAACACCTTTACTATCCAAACTGTGCTAATTAGCTTTTAAAATTTCAACACACTAAAAATGCGAAAATTTGAACAACCACGCATAATAAAAGGCGGAGACCATCCGCAAAGCAATTTATCATTCTGGAAGCATTTCAGCCAATACAGAGAAAATTACATTATTCGAGAAGTACAATACTCGTAGTGAAGAGATATATGCTCAATTTATTGATAGGTAGTTCGTAATGCGAAAATCTTCATTTCTATTTCTTGAGGAAATTCTTGAACCATTGTGCTGAAAGTTTAGGGTGTCTTTTCAATCCGTTCTCAAAGTCGATAAAGTGGATGCCAAACCGAATCGTATAACCAGAAAACCATTCAAAGGTGTCCGAGAATGACCAAGCAAAGTATCCTTTAACTCTCACGCCCTCCCTATTCCAAGGAAAAAAAATGAATTAAAGGTCATAGATCATACACAGAGAGAGAGAGAGAGAGAGAGAGTTGTATGAATTAAGCACTTACCCAATAGCCTTATGAACATACGCAAGGTGCCTATAATGATAATCAATTCTGTGGGTGTCCACAAGAGCTTCCTTAAGAGGTATTGAGGCATTATTGTGCTCATTGATTCCTAGTAAAAGATTACAGTTTAGCAAAATTAGATAAAATGGGACATCCAAGAATTCATCATCGACTTTATGCAACAATAATTGAAAAAGGTAGAGAAAATTACCATTCTCGGTGATGTAAATTACGGGATCACCGTACTTGGTTTTTGTGTAGACAAGAAGATCGTAGATTCCTCTAGGATAGACATAGAGCCAATCCGAAGCAGCCTGAGATTTATAGAAAATAAACTGATCACTACATAAAAATTTTCCCGAGACTGTTTTCTTTTGTCATCATGTACTGATGGTAAGGTGGATAGAAAATAGCTATTAAATCCATATATTTTGCAATCCATATATCAGATCCAATATCATCCATTCAGTGAAAAATATATATTAATTTACTTATAATTCATATACCTGTGGACCAATGAGGACCCCGTCGCGCTCACCTGCCATGCACAGACAAACAAAAAAAAGAAGATGTAGTTAATATTAGATCGGCATAAGACAAACGTATATATCGATCAATGCTAGCTGTACGAGTACTGTTGAATTAGTACGTACCTGTTTTATAACAAGAGCATCTGTCAAGTAGCTTTTGTTCAGAGACTTATCTTCAGGTACATCAGCAACATAATTGGCAGTATAGTAGTTTAATCCAATAAAGTCGTATGATCCCTTCACCAGCTTCGATTGCTCTGGAGTGAACATGGGTAATCGGTTTCCACGTACGTGAGTGCGCATGCTGAGGGGATAGCGACCCTTTGTCAAGGGGTCCATGAACCTGCAACAAAATATAAAACCATCCACAAATTGAGATCAGGATATGAAACGATGTAATCGTCCTATAATTTACAAACAAAAACAGGTGTGACCATGGAAAAATTCTAATTAAAGAAAAACATACCATCCAAATCTAAAATCAATGGCACGTAACGCGGCAGCACGGTCTTTCTCCGATTGAGAATATGGAACCATCCAATCCAAATCAACTGTTATCCCTATAACACCTTTTTGCTTTGCCTGAACATAGTGAACGTGATTTGGTTAATCAGGCCATGGCTAGTCTAGTTTAAGTCAACACAACGCCCGTACGACAAAGGCATATGTATATATATATTTTTTGTTGGTGTAAACTTCAACTTATATGGTAAATATATAATAGTATTGGAACCTGATATTTGGTCTTATACAAGTTTGCGGCAACTGCATGAGCAAGAAGCAGATTATGGGCGACGATATATGGCTCCGTCGCTGAATCCCCACCGGTGCAATTCATGTTTTGCCAGCTCGAACATCTAAAAGGTGCTAAAACCCCTGCTGCGTATCCACCGTTGGTGAACATATGAGGCTCGTTTACGGTGGTCCAATGCTTTACCCTGTCACCAAACTCCTTGAAGCAAAGCTCTGCGTAGTCCTTGAAGTCTTCCCTAAAAATTACGTACGCATGCATGGATATATTAGAATTACCCATTTCTATATATGGAATGTTGGTGATACGGTGGTGGATTAGTCATCACTTACAGAATGCGTTGACTTAAGAAACCGCCATACTTATGATCTAAGGCCATTGGGACGTGCCAGTGGAAGATTGTCACATAGGGCGTAAGACCTGCATTTCAATAATTCTAAGTACCATTAATACATGATAAGTGAATTACTTATGGGTCGACATGACCACCTCATTATTAGTATATGATGATAGATTAATGTAGACGCCCGTAACCTTTGGCTAGGAGTTCATTGATGACCTGGTTGTAGTGGTCGATTCCTTTCTGGTTCACACCATCACTAATCTTTCCGGCTGAAAATTGAACACAAACCAATAGTACTTATGACTTATGATTATATATCGAAAGCTTTAATTGCTAGAGATACATATATCATAGAGGCAGAAAAGCATGTAATTAATTACTTGGTATCAGTCTGGTCCATGCGAGTGAGAATCTGTATGCATCTCCATTCATATCCTTCAGAAGCCCAAAGTCCTCCTAAAATTCCCAGAAAAGACAATTAATATAATTATTATTTTAGCATAAAAATGTTAGAAAAAAAGCTTTTTCCTTTTTCTTTTTTTTTTTTTACAATTTCTCAGATAACATTTCTTTAAAATAATAATTATTTATTTTTAGTTTTAGGACTTGATCACAAAGCTAGCTCACCATAATAGAATGGAAGCGGAACGAAAATGCTACCTCATCAATATTTAATTTTTTTCTTATGTGGTATGTTGTACCTTTTACTCCTCTTATTTATCCACATAAAACGGGTAAAGAAAAGGATACGCGTACCTTGAAGCGATGATATTGTTCACTAGCTACATCTCCATTACTGCCATCCGCTATTTTCTCTACAGTTTCAAACAAATCAAATTAATATTATTTAAGACTAAATCACAAGCCTAACCACAAAGTTTGTTCGAAAATATTTTTAATGATTAATGGGTCATATATTATATATTTGGATGCGCGCTAAGGTGATTTCAGTTGACATGATCTAAGTTGATTTGTGAATATTAGTATTTTGTAAATCTCATTGAAATGTGTTTGAATATAAATGAAATGTGTTTGAATATAAATAGATTGAGATATATGTTTGAATATATGCAGTAATTTAAGATAAGTTTAACTTTTTTATGAAAACTTAAAAAAAGTAGTGAGTCTTATCAATGATTGATTTGAGATGGATTGAGATAAGTTTATATTCTGAATCTAGCCTTGGTATCTCACTTCGGAGATTAAGTGGAAGTTTGAATAGAGAGTTGTGATAAAATGAATTGAAAGTTGAAAGTCGAATAAAATATAGGTAAAATATTTTTTCTAATATTGTTATTGTTTTGAGATTTAAAAAAAATGAATTGTTTATTGTATTTTATATAAAAAAATTTGAAAAAATTATAATTATTAGATTAGATGAGATGAATTAAAAGACTTTTTGTATCTATGACGATCCCCCAAATGTCAATTTTTTTTTTTCTTCCGGAAATAGCAGTACGTTCTTAGTTTTTTGTCTTCATGTCATCTGAAATAATAATTTTCTCATTCTTGAGACGATAGATATAGATAAACTTATATTCAAGGACGACGCTTCGTACGTAATATATATATATATATATATATGTAGAGAGAGAGAGAGAGAGAGACCTGGGTATTTGTGGGTGTAATAATCCCACATACTCTCTCCTTTGCCATCATGAAACGGCGTTGCACCTTCAACCTGGAATTCAAACACTTATTGGGGCATGCACGTATTTGCATGACTTATTTTGCGAACGTATTAAAACTCAAAATATGTGCAACCTGGGGCTTACCTGATAGTCAGCTGATCCTGCACCAAAAGTGAAACCTTTGGGAAAACTGGTCCTGTTGAGGGTAGAAATGCCGTAACTGGGAGTGATAGCAACGGCATTGATGGTGTTGACGAAAGAGGAAACAAGAACAAGATGGCCTATGATCAGTATGTACCCTTTCATCGCCATATTGGGTTTTGGTGTGATTACAAGTGTCACTAACTCGGCTTTTTATAGAGGAGCAGAGGCATATATGCAAGTTGCCAATTGGGATTTTTCTTCCTTTTTTTTTTTATCTATTTGTATACAGTACTGAACACGTTGGGATATACAATAAGTAAGATCATCATTATTAATACGGGAATGACTTTTTACTCCCTACTTTGCATTTACATCGTTAATATAACATTGAACTCTTGTGAGCCCATCTGCTAATTTTGTCTTGGTTTTTTATTGTGTTTCTTTTTTGACATGAGGCCGACAACTCTCACACGATGGAAGTGATCAGTGGAATGGAATCATCCCGAACTTTTAAGTTGTGCATTTAATATGAACTCTGTTCACTGCCTGATCAAGGTCCGAAATTTAATCCTAAATGTGTGAAGTAACTATTTTATCCCAACAAATTTATTCAAACCAAAATATATTTATTTTGTATTTTGATTTTGTCAAGTTTATGGATTGTGTCATTTATTATCACTCATAATTTTAGAAATGCATGTCTATTATAATAGATAATTGGACAATAATATATTTTAATGTTCCAAAATTAACCATGTCTATATATATATATATATATATTCAAGTTGATATTTCCAATTTAATATACAAGCTGATATATATATATATATAGACCCAGACCAAGATTTTATAAAGGGAAAATAGGTCCATATATGTTTGTCTTTTCTTTCTTTGCATTTGTGTAGATCATTAGATGATACCAATTAACTAACAGTAATGCTATTCGTCATTTAAATTCTTATTTTTCTCTTATCATTTTATAATGTGTTATTAGATGATTAGAAATTATTTATTATATTTTACTTATAAATTTATTATTTAATATTATTTTATAAAATAATGAGAAGATGATAAGAAAATAAAAAATAAATAAATTTTTTCATTAATTAACTAATGTGCATAGGTCCCCGCTGGATAGCTATTGACTGGACGTTAGTCTCAACGTGTTCCACTTGGTGTGGGCAGTGGTAGAACGATTGATTCATACTTTGAATTACTTTCCCACATTGCCAAAATGGATGTAGCGTTAGGCCGTCAAGGTTCTTTCAATTGATGATACTTGATTTTTTACAGAGAGAATCAAGCGTCGGATCCTCTCTCATATATATAATAAAAAATAAAAATAAAATTGTAGCATTTGTACGCATGTTTAAATGGAAGAGAACATGATATTTTGTATTATAAAAAATGTTTAAAAAATACAAAAATGAATGAAAAAAAAATAAAAAATTATCCTTATTGGGACCCATCTCTAAGAAAAAGGCAAATTATGCACGCATGCAATATTCGAAGCCGGCGGCCACTCGATGATGATAGATCAAAATAAAAAAAATAAAAAAAAAAAGGTAAATTAGTAGTACTGGATATTGCGTGAGCGGATCTATTTTATTAGAAAGTTTAAAAAAATTATAATAATTAAGTAATATCAAATAAGATAAAAAAATCAGATCTAAATCTTATTTTGCTACTTGAAAATTGAAGCCGTAAAAATTGACGCAGCCAAAGGTCTCAGCGTCACAAAGTCCAGTTCGGCTGCATCGATCTTCCGCATTAGCAATAAATGTAGTGCCCTGAACACCATACGTCCATCAATCACAGCTAGCGCACAACCTATCCAAAAAACCGGGGCCAATTTATGTCCATTCAAAAATTTTAATTATTCCAAAAAAAAAAAAAAATTAATTAATTAAAAATAAACATCCTTTTAAAAAGCATGCATGTTTATAATCACTAGACATATACAGCTCTGTATTTTCTTTCCTAGAGAGTACTAACGTATGGGAATATTGCAGTGATGAATAGTGATGAGGGTACTTTGCTCGTGAGTGTACGTATTAGTACAGTGAAAAACAGTCTATTATTAATGTTGCCGTACTTTTCTTGGGCTATGCAACTTGACCGTTACTGTATCACCCTTCGCTTATATGCACAGTATTATTTTTTATTGAATAAAACTAATCTGCCTCTATTTGACCGCTGATTAAAATTTTTTTTTATTTAATAATTAAATAAATAATTTTAAATATATTGATATATTTTTTATTTTTTAAAAATATTGAAATATATTAAAAAGATATAAAAAAAACCTCTTGATAATACACCTAACGATAAGAGTGGAGCGGCATAATAAACCCACCCTTCTTTATTTACAACTTGAAAATTGAAGACGAAAATATTGACATAGCAAGAACTATTGTTTCTGATAGAATATTTTGAAAGTTTGTAAATAATAAAAATCTAGAGATTAGAGAGCGTTCTTGTATCTAGAAATTATCATTTATACTGAGAGTTTAGAAGGACAAATCGTGTCTATCCTGTGGAGTTCATGTCTTTTTACTATTCATTTTACTATTATAATGATAAAATATTTTAAAAATTTATAAATAATAAGAGTCTAAAAATTAGAAAGGATTCTCATACCTAAAAATTATCATTCATACAGGAATTTGGGGAGATAAATCGTTCCACATGATATGTGCAGTAATGGTACTGCAACGATTAATTCAAATATAAATTATTTTCAAATTACTTTCCAATATTACAAAATGAATGTAAAAAATAGGCCACGTATGGTGATCTCGAAATGTCATAACGAAAATTTTGTTTTAATTGGAAGAGAAATAATATTTTGTATATATATATATATACGGTAGCATCGGATCTAAATTTATTTTAAGTGAATCTTATAAAATACATTCCACCATCTTAACTTACCATTATAAAAAATAATTGAAATTATCTCAATTCAATTAAATATACAATCAAAACCTAACTGAAGCCAAACGGGACCTAATTGAATCGGTTCCGTTGGCCATTACTCAAGCTATCTCTAGAGCCTTCTATTTCAAATAATAATATCAGTAATAATTAAAAAAAAAAAAAAAAAGCAGCATCAGGAGACGTTTGGATTCGCAACTCATCTCAGTTCATTTCAGTTCATCTCAACTCATTTCACTACTATTCATTACTATTCAACAACTTTAACTCACAAATCTCACTACTATTCACAACTCATCTCATTATTATTCACAATTAATCTCAACTCATCTCAAGTCATCTTCAAATCCAAACGTCTCTAAATGTCCCTACAACTACGTGGAATAATACTAGCCTTTCAAATTGTTAATATTTATCATGGAGTAGTGTACTTAATTATATTCTTTCCCGCATTATCTCTGTTTTGTAGTACATGAACAATTCCCCACGTCCGAAATAATTTCCTACATGTCCGCATTAATAATTAATTGATCAAGTTTGGATCTTTGATCAAAACTGTAAATTACGTGGTAAAAAAATTATACAGAAAATATTTAAAAGACAAAGTGTATAGACTATTTTAAAATTTAATTTTAATTTTTAATAATTATTACTTATTGGTACTTTAATTTTTTTATTTTGCAAATATTCTCTGGTCACAATCTGCATTATTAGTTTTGACATTACTAGGATAGCATTGAGCTGTAAAGCTCGACTGTTGATATTGTTGACCCAACTTTAATTTCTTTTCTTTCTCTTTAATCATTTTTTTTTTTAAATAATTCATTTCCATTCAATCAAACTAAAGGGATACAAGGAAGGAGATCCTCTAACGTTACAATGTGATCATAATTGAAAAGAGCATCTTTTACTAACAAGTGAGCTATAGAATTGTCATTTCTCCTTATATGAGAAACCTCTCACTTAGCAAAGTTTTCTAAGAGTTATTTTGCTTCACATACAAACATACTTTCACTATTATAGCTTTATTTATCCCTTCTAAGATTGTTGATGACTTGTAGGGAATCCCCTTCAATAATTACTTGTGTTAGACCAAGCTCCAGTTCAAACTGTATTGTCTTAAGAGCTACAAAAGCCTCAGCTAGCAATGGATCAGGGAAGAGATGTTTCTTAGTCCTCATGGTTGCAATGATTTTGCCTGTGAAGTCCCTAACTGCCACTCCCACTCCTATGATACCTTTAGCCTTGTTAATTGCACTGTCTCAGTTCATCTTGAGCCAATTAGATGGAGGAGCCTGCCAAACCTCAGCTAAAATATAGACACCACTGGAGCTACAACCCTGATTGGATGCCTCCTCGTTCAACACATCCAAGTTGCTTTTGCCTCTTGCACAATAACCTTCAGGTGAGTAAAAGCATCTTTAAAAACTAGGTTGTTCCTTCTCCACCATATCTTACTGGCCACCACAGCAAACTCTTGAATGATCTTGCTTTCCATGGTTTGAAATAAGGCTTCGAGGAGTTGTAGCATAGACATGTATGGTAGATGGCATTTCTGTCATAGACAAAGAATCTATTTTTTGCAAATTGGAACCCCATGACACAGTAGTACCACCCAAAGTGTAAACAAAGGCTGTGGTACTCTTTCTACTATCAGTATCTCCAGCTAAATCAGTACATAGCCCTGCATCTCTTAGCTCTCTCCTGAGAAACACAAGCATATTTCTGAGGAACCTTTTAGGTACCTCAGAATCCACTTCACAGCTTCCCAATATTGTTTTTCTGGGTTATTCATGTATCTGCTCTCAACTCCCATTGGATGGGCAATATCTGATCTTGTGCAGACCATAGTATACATAAGTGAACCAATAGTTGAGGCATAAGGAATCTTACTCATGTAGTCTTGTTCATCTTCTGACTTTGGTGGCTGATTCTTGCTTAGTTTGAAATGACTGCCCAAGGGTGTGCCAACCGGTTTGGCCTTGTCCATATTGAACCTCCTAAGTTCCTTTTTCACATACTCAGCCTACGAGAGTCTCAACATGCACTTGACTCTGTTTTTGACAATTCTCATGCCAATGATTTGTTTTGCAGGTCCCAAATCCTTCATTGTAAATTGCTTTGCATCTGCTTCTTCAGATCATTGATCTCATCAATATTAGCCCTCGCAATAAGTATGTCATTTACATACATCAATAAAATAGTATAAGAATTATCAAAATGCCTGATATATCAGCAGTAATCTGCCTGACATATGATGTATCCTGAACTATACATAAAACTGTCAAACTTCTTGTACCACTGTTTAGGAGCTTGCTTCAGGCCATACAAGCTCTTCTTCAATCTACAAACTGAACTCTCATTTTTCGGTACTACAAACTCCTCAGGTTGATGTATGTAGATGTCTTCTTCAATATCTCTATGAAGAAAAGCTATATTCACATCTACCTGTTCAAGATACAGATCTTCAGTAGCAACCATAGCCAACACTAACTTGATGGTTGTGATATTCACCACAAGAGAAATGATCTCAGAGTAATTAATACTCTTTTTCTACTGAAAGCCTTTGAAAGCAAGTCTGTCCTTGTACCTCTTACTTCCATTATGCTCAGTCTTCACCCGGTACACCCACTTGTTGTGCAATACCTTCTTTCATGATGGAAGTTTTGTCAACTCCCATGCTTGATTCCTTAGCAAGGAATCCATCTCATCCTTCATGGCCAACTCCCACTTGCTTGAATTTTCATCTTACAAAGTTTCCTCATGGCTTTGCAGTACTCCACCATCTGTCAGCAGAATGTAATTCAAAGTAGGTGAGAAATGCTGTGGAGGACGAATAGTCCTAACTAACTTACGAACTGCAGCTGCAGGTGTGGACGGCTCTGGATCTGACTATGGAATAATAGGAATGGGTGCATTAGACCCACTCTCCCCGTTACTCACATCTCTATGCTGCACTGCAACTTTTGATTTCACAAACTCAGACTCCTGAGGAACTCTTTCAGCAACTGTACTGGACTTGTCCTTGTACATAATCTTCTCATTGAATATCACATTCCTGCTTCTTATGATCTTCCTATCTAACTCATCCTAGAAACGATAGTCAAATGCCTCGTTTCCATAGCAAATGAAATAGCATTTCTTTGACTTTTGTTTGTTTTCAGAGATAAGATGAGATGAGTTGAGATTAAAGTTAAAAAGTTGAATAAAATATTGTTAGAATATATTTTTTAATATTGTTTTTATTTTAGGATTTGAAAAAGTTGAATTATTTGTTTTATTTTGTGTGAAAATTTGAGAAAGTTGTAATGATGAGATGAGAGATTTTCAAAATTTTTAAATGTTTAAAGTTTAGATTTTAGTCTTGAAAGCAAACCAGGCCACCTCAAGCTTACTATGAGCACATAATCAATATGAACATAAGAAAGACTGCCAAATGTTTTAAGGTAACCTCTTTCCCGCTCCAAGACTCCTCAGACAGTCCACACTCCAACGAAACTGATGACCCTCTGTTTATCAGGAAGACGACAATACTGACTGTGTCTTCCTATAATGTAGATGGTAATCCAACATGCAGTATCATGCTTCTAGCACACTCATTAATAGTTCTGTTCATATGTTCAGCAACTCTATTTTGTTGTGGTGTCTCAGAAATGTTCTTCTCCATTCTGATACTCTGTGCTGCATAATACTCATTGAACCCTCCAACAATGTACTCTCCACCATTGTCAGACCACAAAATTTTAGCTTTAAATCTGTCTCTGTCTCAACCATGGCCTTCCAATTTTTGAACACATTAAACACATCAGATTTATGCTTCAAAAAATAAACCCATACTTTCCTGATGTGGTCGTTAATGAACCTGGCGTAGTGTCGAGAACCTCTAAGAGATGCCACTGAGGAAGGTCCCCACACGTTTGTGCCGCAAGATCCAGCTTTCCTGTTTTCAGTGTTCTGCCACTCTTTAAGAAATTGACCTTTTTTCTGTTTTCCCAAAATACAACTCTTACATATACTCAAATCAACTGACTTCAGTTATGGTAGCTTACCTTTAGACAATAGTTATTTCATGCCCTTCTGCCTCATATGACCAAGCCTACAATGTCACAAATCTGTTGTGCTCTCTGCAACGGTAGTAGCAATAGTGTTATTCAAACCAGTAGTCATATATAGAGTACCAGTTTTCTTACCCTGAGCCAATACCAATGCCCCTTTAGTAATCTTCGAGGTGCTACCTAAGAACACTACTGATTGACCACAATCATCGAGTTGTCCAATAGACATGAGATTTTTCTTCAACTCAGGAATTTGTCTAACCTTCTACAGGGTCCACTTGTTTTTGTTAAGGAGTTCAATGTTAATGCCTCTCATCCCCACCACGTTCAATGCCTCTCCATTAGCCAGGTACACCTTCCCAAAATCACCAGCAACATAATTTTAAATTATCTCCCGATGGGAGGATGTGTGAAAGGAAACTCCTAAATCCAGTATCCAATCATCAACTAAACTATGAACTACAAGTAGTAATGCATCATGTAATTCTTCGGTAAGCACATTAGCACTATTATTCTTCGTCTTCTTCAAAATTTTACAGTTCGTTTTTATGTGACCAGCCTTGCCAATTTTTTAGCAAGTATTAGTTATATTGATTTAGTATAATTATATTAGTATAACTATAACTATAAGCTATATTAGACTATTAGTATTAGCATATATATTAGTATTAGTTATAACTATATAATATATTAGACTATATAACATTATTAATATTAGGTATTAGACTTAAATTATATTGCTAATAGTAATATAGTATTAGACTATAGTATCACTATAAATATTAGTATTAGTTATAGTGATTAGAATAACTATATAACTATATGTTAGTATTTGTTAATTGTTATAGTGAGTTTACACTACAAGAAACAAAGCTTTTCCCCACGCCAATAATCACCGCAAATAACCCCTATAATCACTACAAATATTCTTTCCCAACGATTTATACTGCACCGCACGTTCGTCGTAATTGTTTACTCAATTATAAGTTAAACCAACAAACTTCAAAAATTATTGTAATAGGTTATCAATTTCGGCAATTTTTGTCGTTGCAAATATCGAGAAAATGCCCCGCAACGGAGCTTCAGATTTTAGTGTTAAATCGCAGGAAAAAATTATTTGCAGTGTTTTCTAGCCGTCTTAAATACTTTTAAAATTGCCGCAAATAACCTTGGTATTATTCGCAGCGTTTTGGGAAATCATTACGATTAATTTTTTCCAGGCAATAAAGATCGCCATAACATATTTTGCAGCCACTTTTTGTTCGCCGCTAATAACATAAGCACTTACCAACAGAATTTTTTGCAGCAAATAAAATTCGCCAAAAATCTATTTGTATTGAATATGTGTTCGTCGTTCAAAAGATTATGGCTTACTATTATTTTTCGCGTCCAACTATATTTGCCGCAATAAATATCTACACTTATTCTCGGCGATTTATTATAACTATATTATTGATTGTATTATAGTGATAGTATTGGTATATTAATTTATTATAGTGATAGTATTAGTATAGTAATTTAGTATTAGTATTACTATATCATTATTTTATATGTGATTATTTAATTAGTATATATAGTGATTTATATACTAATTAGACTTAAAGTATATTACTAATAATAATATAGTATTAGACTATTAGTATTAGGTCATAAAATGTAAATTTTAATTAATATAAATTATATACTAATATATATATTAATATTAGTATTACTAATCTACTAATGTCTTATGTACTTAAAAAAAAATATTGAGAATTTATTAGGCCATCAAAATTTAGTAATAATATTTGAGTGATTTTCTTTATTTTTTGGTTCTTACTTCTTATGATAAAATGTTATTAATAATTTAATATATATATTTTATGTTTAAAGTATATGATCAATTAAACATTCATATTTAAGATTAAATTTTTGTTTTATAAATTATAATAATATTATCTTATATATAATTATAATAATAACATATGATGAAAAAAATTACAAATTTTTAAATTTAAAATTAATATTTTATGTTATAATTTATAAATTATAATATGAATACTACGTCATCAAACAATACTAATATATAATGTTTGCTGCACAGTATACTGATATATGATATATAATTTATTAATATATTAATTATTTAATATGTGTCAAATCAATCATTCTTTAAAATGATAAAAAAACTAATATGAATAATTAATAACATTAATTACGTGTAAGCTGATATTAGGACAATCTTGCAGTAGATCAGTCGAATCTGATCGATCTACGCTATATATAAGTTTATTTGCTAAATCCATGGTATGTACTGCACGTAGTAAATAATCAATATATATATAAAAGTTTTCCACGCGACCAACGAGGCCTATATATTTCAAATATGATAGGCCAGATAGGACAATAGAATTCTAAAAACAGCAATGATTAAATGACAACTTATCTTTCATTCATTTACGACTTATTAAAAAAATAATATTTTTTTATAATTTAAATACATCAAATCAAAATCAAAATTAAAATATATATTTTAAAAAACATTATTCTATTCTAAGATGGTAGACAAATAGTAAAGCAGATGTTTATCATTTCTCTTCCAAAAATATGTATATATCTCATCTGCCAATATTCTTCTGTTTAAAGCTGTAGGGAAGTTGGCCACACGACTAACGAGGCCGATTTTAAATTCGATAGGCCAGAGAGAAGAATATCCTAAAAATAAATTAAGTTGAATTTGTCAAGCATACGACAGCACAAAAGTCATGACATGAACAGTCAATAGGCATGGATCGATCCAAGCATCGTGGGTTTTGTCCGATCTACTTCTCTTTCTGCATATTCTTTGAGCAATGATTAAGCTTCAAATCATTTTGGGGACTTACTTCTCCGTCAAATTAATTAAGTAATTGCAGAAGTCGAAAGTTTGGTAGTCTTTCCATCACTTATATATATATATATATATATATATATCATTTTTCACATTCTCGTGGTACGGTAAACACGTGATATGTGAATATTCGAATTTCTTGACTTTATAGTTTATCCTTTATTTTGTATTGTTGACAAAGAACATACTAATTGAGCTACAATTTAGCCACTAAAATTTTATGAACATGAGAGATAATTGTATTGATTACACATTTTAAACCATGTTGTTTTATTTCAAACTTCCAATTCCATTTGCAAGTAAATTAGTACTGCATATATGTCATGTTAGTCTTAGTTTGTGTGATTTACTTACAAATATGTTTATATTAGTGCTTATAATTTTACATACAATTTTACGTATAAAATTCATTTTATCAATTTTCTTTTCAAATTCAAATTCTAAATTTTAAATCTCATAATTTTCAGCATATTAATATTAAAATATCAATACATACGTATTGTTATATAAGTAAAAATTATAAATACAAATAACATTTTCAATCTAATTGAAAATCCATTTGAGATAGCGTTGCTCGCTATTCTAAGAGAGTTGCAATTATGTATTCCTATGGGACTTACAGATTTGCCACTATAAGAAAATTGTTTATTTGTGACCAGTTATTCCTGTGAAATGATTATTTCCTACTAAAATGAGTGTTTTTCTCATAAATAGTCATTCTCATCGTAAATAATTCGTCATTAATGCTCGTTTTTTTTGTAATGTGCATTAAAGAGTGGTTCCCTTCTTGTGGTGCAAGAGTTGAACATAGAGGGTCCTTCATTGTCTATTTGGGACAATATTGTTCATAAAATCAGGAGTATACTGCAGCTTTGGCCAAGTTGGTCTGTTCATCACAAAGGCAGGACATCAAATGGTTCAACACTCTTTGGCACTGTTTGCTTGGAATTTAGATGATTTAGCAAGTTGGTGGGATTTGATTCCAGAATGTATTGCAAATGCTATTTGGATTGATAAACTTATTTAATGCTTTGCTTGATGAATAAAGGTTCTATTTTGTTATATATATATATATATAAATGCATCGTATCAATTGGCGTGATCAATAATGATAAATTAAAATGAATTAAGTACTTATGGGCTTAACAGATTTGAATATTAATGATGCAAACTGAGAGTAAAGTGTTTGTCAAGTACAAATTGTTATTTTCTACCTACTAATTGTCCCAACTAACAATTGCCTGTTCAGTGTTTGAACAAATCTATCCCTCGCAATTCAAAGACTGACCTAATTAACCAAATTCCCAAATGGTAATAACTCTCTAATGCGGGGGCCACGCACATAGATCATTTATCATCCTGTCGCTGTTAATTAAGGAACCCAAGAAATAGAAAGAAAAAAATCACATTTATATTTACACCAAGTCTAACAAGGAATAGTACAAGTTTTATTTAACATAAAACAAATCATTAAAATATTTTTAAAGTAATTACATAAAATTAATTAATAAATTTATATATATGATATATATTTTTTATATTTTGAATTAGTACCGAGATTGATATTATACGTTTGAATGTATAAATGTGGTGCTTGAATATATTCAAACTAAATATATTCCGTTCGAACGGTTTAGAAACCAAATTCTCACCAAGTTTTGCTACCAAATATTTTCCGTTCGAACAAAAATAATTACCGTTCGAACGTCTAGCACTTAATAACAAGTCTAACTAGGAATAGTACAAGTTTCTCCCTGGCCTGCAATATATTAAAGAAAAAGGAAAAGCAGGACTTGCACTTAATAACTAAGAAAAAAAAATCATGAATCCGGGTATACTTGGGAATTAATCCGAACATCTAGCTCCCAAGAGTTCCGTATGGTGTGATAAATTTGAATAATTGAATTGAGAATATTACGTACGTAGTTTATATTTGAGAAATTGTACATATAAATATAAGAATGGACCTTTCTAAAATTAAAGCTTGAATTAGTCTATTGATCGGATTGGAAACCTCTTATATATTTAATGATATAAAAGCCAAGTTTTAACTTCCTAACTTGCATTCATACCACATTAGTCGGTGTTAAAGTTTCTCACATATACCGCATTCATAAAGCTCAAAAGATACCACTTCAATTACGCCGTTAACTTCTCAAAACCTATGAGACAAACAATCACGTCGATTCTCGTCAGTCTCATGAATACTTAAAATGGGCAATGCTCTTTTTACTCTTCGAAGAAAAAATCTAAGAAAGTCGACCCTGGAGAAACTTCACAAACTACAAACTAAATTCTAAAGAAAAAAAAAAAAATCCTGAATCCAGCAAAGCTTTTGAGTCTCCGAAGTAATTGTTTTATTCACAAGAACAAGAAAGAAAGTTTGGATAGTTCCAAAAAATCAACTGGAAGATACTATCGGATATCTTGGTGCAAAACTCATCCTCTGTTTCTGTGGGTTAAAAACAAAGCTTTCCACTTGCAGTGGTTTTTGAAAATTCTAGAGATTTTCTAGAAAAGTTGGGACTGAACACAATTACAATTATCCAAGAAAAGAGAGAGTACAAACCCGAACTTATACAACCGTTTAAACTCATAGTTGAATATTCAACATTTTGAATATTATTCATATTAGCGTTTTCTATATGAAGCAAAGCAATTAATGGTTACCCTATTATCTATATGAAGCGGTGCAATTAATGGCCAAGCAATGCATAGTTTTACAGTTTAAACTCGTAGTTCCGTAAAACACGAAAACACGAAGAAGCCTCAAAATGTTCATGTAAAACATGAAGAGTCAACCGAATGGTCAAGCGGTGCAATAGTAAACTTTAAACACGACGAGGCAACCGAAGTAACCGGAAAACAAAACCCGCAGAGGCAAGCGGTTTTCTACGTTTCAAAAAGGAACCGAAGAAGCGTTTATATATATTTTAGAAAATTGCTTTTCTTTCTTTCACTTTCTTTCCCGATCTCTCTCTCAAATCAAGTGAGGCCAGGCCAATGTACTTTCTGCATTCAACTATATTTCGGGTGTGGAGGTGCTGAAGTTTGAAGGAAAATTAAAACAACGTGACTCTAACTGTCTATCTATGCATTACACATGTAATGTATCAATGTATTACCATTTTATTATAAATTAGTTTGGCCAATATACCTGATGCACGTACATAATGCATGGGTTTGAAATTTTTTCAAGATCATCGAGATCATCATTAATGTTGGGAATATTCTTTATTTATTTATTTATTTATTTTATGTTGGAATATTCTTGATTATGGTACTAATTGTATCTATTTTACATTGTTCCAAATTGAACAATCATATATATATATATATATATATATATATATATTACATTTTTAATATTGTAAATTGACCATGAAATATTTATTGGTAGAGTAAACTCTTTTATATATGCATACTTCATTATATATATATTTGATATATATTTTTTAATAGTTATGGTTGTGATTATGTATAATGAACTACTTAAATTTATAAAATTCAAGATAAATAACAGCCCGCACATTGAGCAAAATATGGGCTCGTTATATATAACAGCCTGGTTGTGAACTGTTTTATTTTCGTACATTTTTATGGTTCAATTATCTTGTGTTTGTTAAGAACACATCCATTAATCATATATACGTATTTATATATATATATATATCAATATGATTCTCTTTTGGGATTTATATTTTTTTATATATAGTTCTTTTTCACTAGGGATTCAAGAAACCTTTATCTTTTCTCTACCTTCTAGGGGTGGGCACTGTCCCCTACAGCCAAAAGCATGAGGGCTGATGCCCGCACGTCGCTCGTCTACGGACGGGGGCACTCGTCCAGGCCAAGTGGAAGTCTCGCTGCCCAGCCCTAAAACAGAGAGAAGAGATAAAATAAAAATGAGTTATCCAAAGATAAAATTTATAACCCATTTATTGATGCATTTTTAATCACCCTGAAAGTTAAACTTATCACATTAACTGCAGATTTTTTGCTGTAGATCGATGATTGGCGGGAATATAGCTTTTCATGGTGATTTTAAACCGGCGCAAAAAAATAAATGTATCACAATTGCATAATATTGGAACTGATTTCCGCCAATGCATTTTTTGTTGCTAAAGTCACTTTTTGTAACTATTTTGAGACTGCCACATGCAGAACTTATCGCAACAAGAAGCAATATCAGTTGCAGTACTGTGCTTATCTGCAGCACTTGAGACCGCCCTGCAAAGTTGAGGTTGGAGTTGATCCGTTTCAAACTTCATTAATTGGTCACATAGCAACTTGACTAACTATCCCTTAATTAGAATCCTTTTCAGGCATTACAAAAACAAGAAAAAGAAAAATGCTTCTCAAAAGACGAAATACTTAATAATTATATATGAGAAGGGTGACAAATGGTCAATTATGCTGTAGTAATACTCTTAAATATCTTGGGTTAAAAGAGCTTTATGTGTTAAAATAAGAGTATTAATTAGATAATGCGATTTAATTTTGTTTGGCATGTGAAATGATTTTCTTGTCTGTAGTTAAATTCAGATGGGCTCATATAGCTTATGATGTTTGTAACACCCCGTATTTTAGTGTATTTTTAATTGAAGGGTTATTTTATTAATTTAAATATTGATTCTCTTGTTTTAAATTTATCAAATTTTTTGTTGGTTTATTTTTATGATTTTTAATTTGTGAAAATTATTTTGATATGCTTTCTTAATATTAATTATTGTTATGTATTTAAATTGTTCTTTATTTTAAATTAATTTATTGTTGGATTTAATTATTTTATTTTCATTTAATCACTACTTTTAAATTATTTTATTTGACTTGTTGTTTTGAAATATTTTTCGTTGGATTATTTGTGTGACCCAAGATATGAGGATTGGACCCTATTTCTTTCTCTCACTTTTTCTTTTTCCTTTTTTCATTTTCTCTTTTTCTTTTTATTTTCTTTTCTTTTTCTCCTCATTTATTTTTCTCCTATTTCTCTCCCTCTTCTCCCTCGCGTGAATTCCCTTCATCTCCCCGTTCGTGGGTCGTCCTCCACCCAATGTTGTCGTACGTCGTCGTGGCCGTCACCGCCCCTCCCAACCTCTTCCCCACTAGCTGGCAACCACCCCCCTCCGTTTCCAACCCCTTTCGCGTCGCCGTGAGCCCCCACGCACGGCTTCAAGCCGTGGCACCTCCTGTGCTCGCGCGCCACCATTGGCCACCATCTCTTCACCACATCACTTGCTACACCCCAGCTACCTAACCAACCCATCCTTAGCTCTGATCCGCCACCGGTGAAGTCCATCGAACTCCATTTTCATTTTGGGCTTTGTGCACTTCAACCGCCCTTTACGCCGCCACTCACGACTAACATCCCTAAGCCATTCCCTTGTAATCTCAAGTATTCGTTTGTCCCCGTTCAAAATCTAGTATTTTCAGACCCACGGCCATAGTGCATTTTGTACTGTTACGTTGTGCCGCCACTTCTAGCACCTCTGTGATCCTTCAAAAATTATACTATAAACTGTAAGTATTTTTTTAAAGAACTTTCATGATTTAAATGTATTTTTGTATTAACTTATTTTTACTGTGAATTGGTTGATTATGCCGGACTAAGTCCGAGGAGTAAGGGGGTCGAATGGATTGGAGGATGGAGTTGTTTGTGTGATTGGACTCTGTTGTGATTTGTTGGTTGTTGGGTATTGTGTTGTATCATGTACATTGCATATTTGCACGCATGTTCATATTTGTGAATGAAAACTGGGGTTCGCATGATTGCATACATGTTCATGTGTATTTTTGAAAACTTGATTTTCATGTGAGAAATGGTTTTTGGGTGTGTTTTTATCACAACCCCAAGCCAAGATGGGGCATTTCCCTCACTTGCAACCAAAGATTTGGAGTGGTTTAGATTTAGAGATGACTTGATATGGTTTGTAAATAGTAGAATAAAATTGAATTATTTATTATATTTTGTGTGAAAATTTGAGAAAGTCGTTCTGAGATTTGAAAAAGTTGAATTGTTTATTATATTTTGTGTGGAAATTTGGAAAAGTTCTAATGATGAGATGAGATGAGTTGATATGAGTTAAGGTAGGTTTTTAATGCAAACGAGGCATTAATTAGGCCTAATAGAAGACCACTTGCAGAAGTAAATCAAGGGCACGCCTCAAGTCTACATATTGCAGCTGGGAGAGGAACGCACGAACTTGGGGACCACGAAGGGAAGCCGTTATGGTGGAAAGGCTACGATCCATGGCAAGGAGAGAGTGAGAATGAGAGAAGATTCCGAGTATAAAAGGAAGAGCGGTTTTCGAGTGAGGGGGTTAGCTAGTGTTTATTTTTATTTTCCTTCATTTTCGTTTTAGCTCTCTCCAGTTTTTATTTCTTTTCTCTTTCGGTTTTTTTGGGACAACATTGGCTAGGTTTTGCCTTTCTTTCTCTGGTTTTTCTTCGGAGCGTAGGGCTGTAACCGGTTTGGTCCGGTTTTGGACAAGATTTGTGACCAAACCGGTATGCACCGATTTTGAATTTTCAAGAACCAATTCCGCACCAATATATATAATTATATATTATATATAAAAATTATATACAATTTAAAAAATTATAATATATATATGACCGGTCTGGTTCGGTTTTAGAAAAAGAAAAATTAAAACCGGAACGATTTTGATCGGTTTTAAGAAAAATAAAACTGGTACCGAACCGAACCAAACTCGGTACTGGACCAACCCATCGGTCCGGTCTGATTTATCGGTTATTTTTTACAACCCTATCAGAGCGTTAGTTTTGATTTTTGTGATTTTATTTTGGTTCTTGTTCATTTTCCGAAGTGTATTTGAGAGGCTATTTTTGCACTCTAAGGTTTATCCCATTTAGGTTTTTTTTGCTCTCAAATTTTGTGATGGCTTTACTTAGATTAATTTTTGCTGCTAAAAATACCATGTGTAACTAATTTTTGAAGTTTGGGTTGTGGAATAAGACTTGATTTGTTTTGGGATCTAGTTTAATGCAATATGTTGTTGATAAATATTGATTTCACTTGTTGCTAGTCAGATTCGAATTGAAAATAGATTGCGGCTCTTGCTCTTGATTTGTTGTCAACGTATGGCACAACAAAAACTTGAAAATTATCAAGACTTCTCTCAATTGATTATTAATGTGTGTTTGGTTAGTAATGTTATGAATCCCTTAGGGAAATATTGCAAAACTTGAGCATAACTTTTTATCTTCCGTTTATCAATACCTTGACTGGATTGTTAATCGAGAAAATTATCTAGGAACGGAAACAAAAAGAGTCCCATGATAGAGAAATGGTAAATCAAAACAGGACACTTAGAGACTATCTACATCCTGTTAATGATTACATTGCTACCACACTTTCATAGTATGGAATCCGAAAACCCTACTTGCATATCAAAGAGTTTGAAAAAGTTTGTTCCACATTCATGGATAGAACATGCACTAAAGAGGTCCTAAGATTAAAATTATTTTCATTTTTCTTAAAAGATTAGGCTAAGACATGGTTGAATTTCTTAAGACCAAGATCTATTGGGACTTGGCAAGAAATGCAAACTGAATTTTTAAAGAAATTTTTTCCCACGCATAGAACCAATGTTTTAAAAGACAAATCATGAATTTTTGCTAGAAGGATGTGGAAACATTTTATCATTGTTGGGAACGATTCAAAGACCTTTTAATTGCATGTTTTCACCATGGATATGAGAATTAGAGAGTTAATAGTTTTTTTTATGAGGGGTTGCAACAAAAAATGAGGCAATTTGTAGAAACCATGTACAATGATGAATTCTTCAACAAAGGGCCCAAGGAAGCCTTTGAATATTTTGACTATTTGGTTGAAAATGCCCAATCTTGGGATGTTTTTGACTTGTATGATAGATCTGAAAGTTAAAAATATGTTAGTGTGGTGGTAAATACCACTTGAAAGAAGTTAATGATTTACATACTAAGCTTGTATTGATGTCTAAAAAGTTAGAGTCATTAGAGCTTAAGAAAGTCAATGAAATGCATGTTTTACCATCAATTTCTGAGAAATGCAACATATGTGAAGATCCCGGGCATGTGACTTTAGAGTCTTTAGAGGTTAAGAAAGTCAATGAAATGCACGTTTTACCATCAATTTCTGAAAAATGCAATATATGTGAAGATCCTGGGCATGTGACGAATGCATACCTAATAATTCATTCTTTTAAGGAAGTTTTGATTGATCAATCCAACCCTGTGCATATAATTTCTAAGAATTTTTCTGGACCTTATTCTAATACTTACAATGAAGGTTGGAGAAGTCATCCAAATTTTAGCTGGAAAAATGAACAATCTGGGCCATCTACACAAGGACAAAGTCAATATACTCCCTATGCAGCAGCTGGCCAAGGCTCGGGATTATCTTATTTTGCAAATTAGCCCTCTCCAGTGCAGAAAAAGGGAGTTGAAGACTCCATTTAGCACCTAACTATTAGCCTACAATAGTTTATGCAAAGTCAGACCATAACTGTTAGCCTACAACAGTTAATGCAAAGCCAGACCACGATCAACAACCAAAACTCCCAAGCTATCAACGATATCAGAGGGACCCTCACTAGAGTAACCACTACTCTAAGTAAATAAGAGAAAGGTGAATTCTCATCTTAATCCCAACCCAATCCACACGGGCAAGGTCAACCATCTTAGAATAGTGGTGAAGGGGCCAATTTGAAATCAGTGAAAACCATTACAACTTTGAGGAATGATAAGGTTGTGGATCTCCTGCCCATAGTGCAAGAAATTCAGGTAAAAAAGCTAGCCCCCCTTTAGTTAGTGTTGAGTCAAACACTTTAGATCCAAATAATGATGCATGTCCCATGCCTGTACATTTTCCACATCATTTGCTTTCTTTGCATAAAGAAAAACAATATGTTGAAATCCTAGAAATTTTTAAGCAAGTTAATATTAACATTCCACTTCTTGATGCTATTGAACAAATTCTTGCTTATGCTAAGTTTTTAAATGATTTATGCACAGTGAAACGCAAACTAAATGTACAGAAAAAGGATTTTCTCACTGAGCAAGTTAGTGCCATTAATTAAAATCACACACCACCTAAGTACAAGGATCCTGGATCACCTACTGTTTCATGTGTTGTTGAAAATTCTAAGATTTGTCAGGCCTTGCAAGACTTAGGTGCGGGGGTTAATTTGTTACTTTATAGTGTGTATGAACAATTGAGGCTAGGGGAATTAAAAGCCTCTTCAATCATTTTGTAGCTTGCCTATATATCCATAAAAATTCCTAAGGGTATTGTTGAGGACATCTTGGTCTACGTAGATAAATTCTATTACCATACGGATTTTGTGGTATTGGGTATGAATGTCATCCCCCTCAAACTCTTCACCACCTGTGATTTTAGGAAGACCATTCCTAGCAACTTCTAATGCAATAATTAATTGTATGAGTGATGTTTTAAATTTGAGTTTTAGGAATATGATTTTAGAACTAAATATTTTTAACTTGCGCAAACAACCTCAAGAAATTGAAGATATCCAAGAAGTCAATGCATTGGAATCCCTACTTGCTGAAAATCTTTTATTAAATTACAATTGTGATGAACATTGGGAAGATTTAGAAGACTCCATTGATTTAATTGAATCTAGTATTCAATTTTCTTCTCTTTGTGTTGTAGGAAATTTAAATGAGATGCAGTGGAAGCTCAAATTTGAGCCACTACCAGCACTACAAGCCTCGGCACAACCCTCAAATGAAAAGATCCTAGTGCTAGAATTAAAGTCACTACCCTCGGAGCTGAAATACGCCTACCTTGGGCCAAAAAAGTCATTTCCAGTAGTATTTTTGCACTCTTAACCCTTGACCAAGAGAGTAAGTTGCTAGAAATTTTGGCACAACAAAATCAGCCATTGGCTGGTCCATTGCTGACATCAAAGGTATAAGTCTTCTTATTTGCCCACATAGGATATATATAGAAGAAGGTTCAAAACCCTTTAGAGAGATGCAAAGGAGTCTAAACCCTACAATGAAAGAAGTGGTAAAAGAAGAAGTTTTGAAATTGTTAGACATATGCATCATCTATCCTTTGCTGATAGCAAGTGGGTTAGCCCAATCCAAGTTGTTCCAAAAAAATCTAGTATAACTGTAGTGAAAAATAACAAGGGAGAATTGGTGCCTACTAGAGAGACCATAGGCTGGAGGATGTGTGTGGACTACAGGAAATTAAATGCCGCCTGTAGGAAGGACCATTTTTCCTTACCTCCTTGACCAGATTTTAGAAAAAGTGGTGGGGCATGAATATTATTATTTTTTAGATGGCTTCTCTAGCTATTATCAAATAGAAATAGCCCCTTAGGATCAAGAAAAGACCACATTCACTTGTCCTTTTGGAAATTTTTCGTTTAAGAGAATCATTTGGGCTATGCAATGCCCCGACCACTTTTCAAATATCCATAAAAGCATTTTCAGGGACTTGATTGAGAACATTGTAGAGGTTTTCATGGTTTATTGTTTAGTCTTTGGAAAAACGTTTGATGCACGTTTGTCTAATTTACAAGTTGTCTTGAAAAGGTGTGAAGAAAAATAATTAATATTAAATTGGAAAAAATACCATTTCATGGTGAGACAAGGGATACTTTTAGGGCATATTGTATCTCCTCGGGGCATAGAGGTAGATAAATATAAAATAAACTTAATTTCAAATTTGTCTGCGCCTAAAAATGTGAAAGGGGTTAGATCTTTTTTAGGGCATGCCGAATTTTGTAGAAGGTTCATAAGAAATTTTAGCTTTATCTTTAAGCCTCTTTGTCGACTTTTAATGCATGATATCAAGTTTGAATGGACCAAAGAGTGTCAAAATTCATTTGATCAGCTGAAAACATTTCTCACCACTACAACTATCATTCAGCTCCCTGATTGGTCACTTCCTTTTGAATTAATTTGTGACGCAAGTGACTTTACTGTGGGGGCTGCACTTGGACAACGAAGATATAAGCTGCTATATGCCATATACTATGCTAGTAAGACTTTGAATGCTGCCCAAAAGAATTATTCCACCATAGAAAAAGAATTACTAGCTATAGTGTTTGTATTGGATAAGTTTATATCATATCTTCTTGGTTCACCTGTCCTAATATTCACTGATCATGTAGCTTTGAAATTTTTATTGTCAAAAAAAGACACCAAGCCTAGGCTGGTAAGATGGATACTCCTATGGCAAGAATTTGATCTCACAATAAAATACAAAAAAGGAGTAGAAAATGTGGTGGCGGATCATCTTTCTCGCCTTACACCTGAAATTTTTGAGTAGTTTCCTTTAATTTATGATTCTTTTCTTGATGAACAATTATTTTCAGCTGAGACTTTACCATGTTATGCTGACCTTATGAATTTCTTGGTCACAAGAAAAACTTCACCTCATTAGAAGGCTCAAGACATCAAAAGGTTGAAAGCTGAAGCTAAGTGTTTTTTTTCGATGATCCCTATCTTTCTAAATATTGTTCAGATCAAATCATTAGGAAGTGTGTGCCTAATAATGAAATTTCTAGTGTTTTAAATTTTTGCCATACGGAAGCTTGTGGTGGGCATTTTTCAACCCACAAAACAGTGGTTAAAATTCTTCAAAATAGATTTTATTGACCAACTATGTTCAAGGATGCTTTTAGTTTTTGTAAAGATTGTGAACCTTATAAAAAATTAGGAGGAATCACAAGGAGAAATATGATGCCTATGCAATCCATACTAGTGATTGAAATTTTTTATTGTTGGGGAATAGATTTTATGGGACAATTTCCTTCTTCTTATAGCTATTTATACGTTTTGGTTGCTGTTGACTATGTTTCTAAATGGGTCGAGGTAGCCCCTTGCAAATCTAATGATCATCAAGTTGTTTTAAAATTGTTGAAAGAAAACATTTTTGTAAGGTTTGGCATGCCTAAAGCCATAATCAGTGATAATGGCACTCATTTTTGGAAGAAGCATTTCTCGGCCTTAATGAAGAAGTATGGAATCCACCAAAAAATCTCTACTCCGTATCATTCTCAAACCAATGGAAAAGTTGAACTGGCAAATAGGAAAATTAAAAACATACTTGAAAAAACAGTTAGCCCAAACAGGAAGGATTGGTCTTTGAGATTGTTGGATGCCTTGTGGGCTTATAGAACAACCTTTAAAACCATTTTGGGCATGTCTCCATATAGACTAGTGTATGGTAAGGCTTGCCATTTGCCTGTAGAGATGGAACATAGAGCTTATTTGGCACTTAAGCAATGTAATTTTAACATTAATGAAGCTGGTTGTGTGAGGAAATTGTAGCTGTTTGAGTTGGATGAATTGAGGATGGAAGCTTACAACAACTCTAAGTTGTCCAAAGAAAGAATGAAGAACTTCCATTACAAACACATCCAATGTAAGACTTTTGAGTCTAATCAACAAGTGTTGTTGTACAATTCTCGGTTACACTAATTTCCTGGTAAGTTAAGATCTCGGTAGAGTGGGCCTTATGTGGTACAAACTATTTTTCCCCATGGTGCTATAGAGATAATGAGTCATCTTAATGGTAACATTTTTAAGGTTAATGGTCAAAAGCTCAAGCTTTTTATTTCTAACTTTGCACCTGATGAATCTACTTTACATTTGCTTGATCCTAATTAATGGTTTCTTGATCTGTCCATTTCTTTTCATTGTTTTCCTTTGTTCTTCGGTCTTTATTTTTATGTTGGTTGCATTCCCTTCAAAGTTGCCTAGGTACTTCATTTTCCTCTTTTCTTCAATTTTTGTTCAACTACTTGGTTCTTCTCTTAGCTGTTTTGCCCCTTAACTGCTCTCTTTGTGTAAATTCTTTCATTTCTCTTGCATCATTGATGACAATGATACAATCTAATTGGGGGTGGAAGAGAATTTATTTTTCTGTTTGCATGCCTTAGACATATGTTGGTCCACCTTGGGAGAGTACTGGTAATGAGTTCAAAGCAGATTAAAATCCCTATTTTTAAATTTTACATGCTGGAAAGTGAACTGAAAAATGATTTGTTGAGGTCATGGAACATGTGGAATGTAGTGCAAATCTGGGTCTAGGTCAAAAGGAGAACTTATCCATTTTATTTAGTTGTTAAACGAATGGAAAGATGTCAAAAGTTTAGCTAAAATACACAACACATGCCCAGAATGCTTAGAAAGACTACATTGGGTCATTATTTGTTGATTTACACTTCTGTTAGTTAGGACTCTAATGAACTATATCCTGATGGCTTAGGAAGAAATCTGAAGTGTATTAAATGAGAAAATGGACAAGCCATGGATCAAATCAAAAAAAAAAAAAAAAAAAGAGAGAGAGAAAAAGAAAAGAAGTGAAATAAGAAGGTTTTCATACATGGTTTATATTTGTGTATTGGAAAAGACTGCATATTACCGGGGTCTTTATTAAAAAAAGAGTATGTGCTTTTAAAGTGTAATAGCGTAAATGTGACGCCCCGACTCCCACGTATAAAAACAAGGAAATCGTGACGTCAGGATGATAATAACACGGTCGCGCATCACAATGAAATGTGCTCACGTGTGTGCAACATGCAAAGATGCACAATAAAAGTCGCAGCGGATATTAGAATAGTCAACTAAGTATCAGAACTTTAAATACAAATATTCAAAACAAATTATCCTTAAAACGTTATACAGTCATCCCAAATATATTACAAAGGCAATACATAAATAATTGATAAAAACGAATCTCGAAAAAACAGGAGCAATCCCAGATCACTCCGCCAACGGAGCCAAGCTAAGGCTCATCACCCTCATCTGCATCAAAATCCGCGATACCATAAAATGGTACCACAGGTAAGTATAAACCAAATAACTCTCGGGATAAAAACATATTGAAGCAACCAACATGCATGCATATGATGAAATATGCATCAAATCTAAAATATTATTTTCCCTGAAAATAGATATTTTCCAACACATGCCAAAATCCCATTGTGGCCCAAAAACAATAATCCGTCATTTTCTCAGAAAATGACCCAAGTCAATAAAACAACATTTTCCCAGAAAATGAATCACATAAAATCCTTTTATTCAACACACGCTATTTTCCCAGAAAACAGCCCATTAATCCATTAACCAATACACCATGATCTCCCTTAGGGATCATCCGCACGTCCTGGCTTCGTAGCGATGCTCAATTCCGCGCCCAGCGCGTTCGTGGCCAAGCACCCACTACCCAACGAGCGATGCCCAGTTCCGCGCCCAGCGCTTAAGTGGCCAAGCATCCTCTAGCCCCCGCCAGCAGAGGGGCCACGGAGTCGGCACGAGACCATCTCGTCTGATCCCGTTGTCGCCCAGCGACAACCCAGGGGACGTCACTCAGTATATTCCGCTCCCGAGTGACCAGAGGAGCTCCACCGAGATAATACCCCATCTTGGCTTGGGGTCGTGACACACACGCACCCAAAATCTTTTAACACATGAAAATCCAGTTTTCATTAAACACATGAACATGAATGCATATACACAAAAACCCAGTTTCCTTTACAAACATGATCATGCGTGCAATATGCCATGTACATGAACAACACCATACCCAACAACCAACAACTCACAATGCAAACTAAACACACAACAACTCCGACCACAATCCATCCGACCCCCGTACTCCTTGGACTCAGTCCGGCATAACCAACCAGATCACAACAATATGGGTTAGTGCAAAAATATATTTAAATCACGATAGTTCTTTGGAAAAATACTTACACTGCTATATTATAATTTTTGAAAGATCACAGAGGTGCAAAAGGTGTCGACACAGCAACGTAACAGTGCAAAATGCACTGTGGCCGTGGGTCTCAAATACCCATTTTTGAATGGAGACAAACCAAGATCTGAAATTGATAGGGTAGGGCTTAGAGAGGTCGGTGAAGCCAGTGGTGGTGGTGGTTGGCCATGGGTGCGTCGTAAAGAGTGGTTGAAGACTAAAAATACCCAAATCGGAAATGAGGTTGGTTGTGCTTCATCGGTGACGGATCGGAGCTGGGGTTGGGTGCATTGGGTTGCTGGGAGGTTGAGGATGAAGTGGTGAAGAAATGGTGGCCAGAGGTGGCGCGACGGGGGCGCGCGGGCTCAAGGAACGCCGCGGCTTCAAGCCATGCGTGGAGGAGAAAGCAGGCGAGATAAGGGCCGAGCTTGGTGGGGGATGATGGCCGGCGGGAGGGGTGGGCGGTGCCGACCACGGCGGCGCGGTGGCGGCTGGGCTGGGAGAAGAGAGAAACGGGCGGGGTGAGAGGGGAGAGAGGCTGTGCGGGGAGAGAAACGGAAAGAGAAGAAAAAAAAGAAGAAAAAGAAAAGAAAGAAGAAAAGAAAAAGAGAGGAAAGAGAAAATGAAGGGAAAGAAATGAGGTCCAGTCCTCACATCTTGGGTCACAAAATGATCCAACGGAAACGATTTCAAAACAACATCTCAATTAAAATAATTTAAACGTAATGATAAAATGAAAATAAAATATTTAAATCCTACAATCAATTAATTTAAAAAGAAGAACAATTTAAATGCATCACAATAATAAATATTAAGAAAACATCTCAAATTAATTTTCACAATTTAAAGATCATAAAATAAACCATCTAAAAATATCCGATAAATTTAAAACAAAAGAATAAATATTTTTGAATTATTAAAAATAATCCTTCAATAAAAATACACTAAAATACAGAGTGTTACAGTAAAAGCCGCTGCTACAATGGTTTTAAATTAAAGTAAGACCATGTGATTATCTTAGGTTAGCTGTTATGATTGAAACTATAAATGCCTCTTGGTTGTCGATCTTGGAATTCTAACCTTATTCCCATGCACATGAAGGAAAACAATCATTGTTACATTTAATTCCCTTGGTCAATTAAATGGTGTATAAATCTTCCAGTTGATACAAAAATTCAGATTAATCTATCTCCAATGTTCTTAAACTCAAGAAGTTTATTTCATGGCATGTGATTTCAGATTTATTGGAATTGTAGCCGGTAACTTCCCTTTTGTATGATTTCATTCAATTTATTTGCTAGAGGTTAGTAAGAAGTTAGTTGAGGGTGTGATAAACGATCAATTATGCGGTATTAATACTCTTAAATATCTTGGGTTAAAAGAGTTTAATGTGTTAAAATAAGAGTATTAATTAGATAATGTATTTAAGTTTATTTAGCATGTGAAATGATTTTCTTGTCCCTAATTAAATTCAGATGAGCTCATATAGCTTATTTTGTTCCAGGATTTATCAAGAGTTAGAGTTTGGAAAGAAATTATCATAAGCAGGCCCATGTACAAGAGCTGAAGCCCATGAATAGGAAAGACTTAAAAGGACTCCTGGACTTGCAACAAAAGATTTAATGAGGCCTAATAGAAGACCACCTGTAACGCCTTGTTCCCGAGGGTCCGGAGAGTTAACTCATATTTCCTGATAACCGACTCCAACATTGCTAATATACCTCGAAAAGCTCCAGATCAAACGTAGACACTTCAAATTTAATTAACCACACATACTCGTATATAAAATCCTCAATACAGTAACCCCCAAAATTACCAACTTTCTTACATGTCACTTAAACTCACATTTCAACAATATAATTATAAAAAATCACCGATACTCATCGAAAGCTTTTTATTCTTAATCCACTATTCTTAAGTCATCTCACCCAATTCTTCATAGTCCTGATCCTCAGCTGAAATATCCAAAAATCATCTGAAAATATTGGAGATAAGACGGGGTGAGTTATCAACAACTCAGTAAGCAGAGAACATATACTAGTATGCAAACTTGAGCATTTACAGATTTCAGAATGCAGTACAAAACACTTTTTATTTTCAGAATGCAGAGTTAGAACATGTTATAAAAAATATCAGAGTGAAAGTTCAAAAATATTCTTATTCAAACTTTCCTTGGCACAACATAACTGAAACATCATATCAGAACATAATTCCATGTTTAACCCCCGTGGTAGGGTTGTGCAAACCCTGGCGGCTAACCGAGTAGAAACAGAATGTGAATATTTCCCTTATCATTCTCGGAGTCTCGAGTGTGCACATAGGAAAGACCACGCAGAAAACCACTTTGTTTCCAAAGTGGGTGCACAGGAAATAGAAAAGTTGGTACCAACCCAAACAGAGGCCACAGTTTTACACCCGTGGTAAGGTTAGAACAGAAACAGAATGTCATGTTAGAGGTTTTAGAAATCACATCTTATCATATCAGAGTACAGAAAATTTTCAGAACATAACAGAATCAGATCACAAAAATATAATTTATGCACAAAATTTCATATTTTATACGGTTCGGAAGTAAAATGTCAAAAGAAGCTCATGTCTACACTAGTCATGACAGAAAATATTTCCTTCTTATACAGAATTTCATGAGTAACGCAGAACAAATAACTGAGGCCGTTTTCAAAATTTCATTCATAACAAAACATGCACATTTTCAAAATTGACCTCAGTCTATTTTATTTTTATGCAAAGTCTAGCATAGGAACCCCGCTTACCTAGACTGCTTAGTTTTTCAAAAATCTCCTCAAAAATGCCGAACAAAAAAATTAATCGTCACCTATAAAATAATCACGTAATTTTCGTGAATTTCCAATCGATCACGTACTTCAATATTTAAGCCTAAAATGCTAAAATAACATATTTTAATTCCTCAAAAACCTAAATTTTCAATCCCTAAAATATCATCACTTCCCAAATTCTTCGGTATCCAACTTGATCTCTGACTAAAATATTAAATTCTAACTTATTTACTATTGAAAAAATCAAACTATCAAATTTAACACTAAATAGAATAATTACACCAAAATATTTTAAATTATATAACAAACTAGATCATACTAAAAATAAAACCTTATGTAATACCAATTTAAATTACTTGAAACATCACTGTAAACATAAATATATTAGAGCTTACTAACTCATACTAAGAGTTTAAAACACCTTAACTCAACTTGTAGCTCACAGGGTAACAACGTAATTTCATTTAATTAAACAGTACATTGCCCAAGCTTCAGTAGAGACTTGCTAGTTGAAAACAGAAAAACACAATACGTAAAAACAAAACGGCAATTTGCGAGGCAGAGGCTCACCGAGAGATTGAGAGCTGGGCAGGCGGCAAGCTGGGCGGAGGTTACGACAGTGAAAAAAAAAGCAGCCGAACACTGGCAAAAGAGAGAGAGAATGGTGGGAGTCATAGCACGGAGACAGAGTTTGACTTATCGAGGGTGGTCACGGCGGACTTGGGCTTACGACCGGCATCTTCTGGTTGTTCCCGCTTGAGGCTGAGCAGTTGGGTGGTGGCGCTGGGGTTCACTATGGAGGAAGGCTGGTGCTCTATTTTTCGGTGGTGCAAACAGAGGCTTTTCCGTGAGGTGGGGTGGCTCTCGGTTTCGTGTGGCTGAGCAGCGGCTAAGTAGAGGTGTTATGGCGCAACGTTGGGCGTGGGTGAGCCATGGCAAGAGGCACCGAGGAGTTGGGGTGGCTGCAGGCGTGGCTCTGTTTCGGGTGTCTAAAACAGAGGATTTCTATGGTTGCAACGGGGGCTACAGAGGCGTTGGGCGGCGACTTCGTGTGGCTGAGGTTCTGCGTGGATTGAGTTCGAGGAATTAGCAACACGTTGGCTTGGCTGTGGGAGTGGTGGGGAAAGGGAGGGCTGGAACTTTCGTGTGTGGAGTTGCAGTGGCTGGGTTGTGGCTACTTGGAGGTGGTGAGGCGACTGGAGTGGAGGTCTCAGTTTAATATGGATGGCTGAGAGCGTAAAGAGAGGGCAGCGACTGTAATACCCCGTATTTTAGTGTATTTTTATTGAAGTAATATTTTTATTTTATTCAAAAATTATTCTCTTGTTTTAAAATTATTGGATTTTAATTGGATTATTTTTAGGATTTTTTAATTGGTGAAAATTAATTTTTTATGTGCTTTCTTAATATTTATTTATTGTTGTGCATTTAAATTGTTTTTCATATTTAATTAATTACTGTGAGATTTAATTATTTCAATTTGACTTTACCATTACGTTTAAATTATTTTATTTAACTTGAGGTTTTGAAATCATATCCGTTGGATCATTTTTGTGACCCAAGTTATGAGGATTAGACCTCATTTCTTTCTCTGCATTTTCTCTTTCCTCTTTTCTTTTTCTTTCCTTTTTCTTTTCCTCCTTTCTTTTCTTTCTTTCCTGGCTTTCTCCCGCGCGACGTCCAGCTCCCTCACTCTCTCTCCGTCCGTTCTTCCTCTCCCCCATCCAGCCGCCGTGCGCCGGCGGTGGTCGACACCACTCGGCTCCCCAGCTCCCCCAGCCACCGGCGACGCCACACCTCCATTTCCAGCTCCTCCATCGCCGCCGTTAACCACCACCAGCCCTTCAAGCCGCGGCGTCACTTTCGTTCCAGCGCCGCCTTCGCGCCACCTCCGGCCACCATCTTCCTACCACTTCATCCTCGACCTCTTAGCAACCCATTGGACCCAACCCCAGCTGCGATCCGCCACCGGTGAAGCTCCACCGTCTACATTTCCGATTTGGGCATTTTGGTCTTCTACCGCCCATTGCGCCGCTACCCACGGCCAACCTTCACCACCACTAGCTTCACCGACCTCCCTAGGCCCTACCCTATCATTTTTGGGTCTTCGTTTGTCTCCGTTGAAAAGTGGGTATCTGTGACCCACGGCCACAGTGTATTTTACACTGTTCCGTAGCTGTTTTTCCACTTCTTGCAGCTTCGTGATCCTTCGAAAATTGCTTTATAGCATTGTAAGTATTTCTCCAAAGAACTTTCGTAATTTAAATGTATTTTTGCACTAATCCATTTCACTGTATTTTTGGCATGCCGGACTGAGTCCGAGGAGTTCGGGGGTCGGATGGATTTATGATTGGAGTTGTTTGGTTGGTTTGGTTTATTTGGTTTGGTTGTTGATGAGTTGTTTTGATTGGATTTGTTGGGACTGGTTATTGATGGACGTTGGATTGGTGTTGGTACATGTGCATTTTATTATTTCATGCATGATCATGTTTGTAAAGAAAACTGAGTTTTCGTGTATTGCATTCATGTTCATGTGTTTATGAAAACTGGGTTTTCATGTTAGAATGGATTTTAGGTGCGTGTGTTTCACGACCCCAAGCCGAGATGGGGCATTAACTCGGTGGAGTACCTCTGGTTACTCGGGAGCGGAATATACTGAGTAACGTCCCCTGGATTGTCGCCGGGCGACAATGGGATCGGACGAGATGGTCTCGTGCCGACTCCATGGTCCTTCTGCTGGCGGGGACTAGAGGATGTCTGGCCACGTACGCGCTGGGCGCGAAACTGGGCATCGCTCGTTGCGTAGTGTGGGTGCTTGGCCATATACGTGCCGGGCACGGAACTGAGCACTGCTACGAAGCCAGGACGTGCGGATGGTCCATAGGGGAGGCCATGGTGCATATGGAATTAATGCATGGTGCATTTGGAATTAATGCACTATTTTCTGGGAAAATAGTGCGAGTTGGATTTTTGGGTAAATCATTTTCTGGGAAAATGTTTTACGGATATTTTGGGCCAAAATGGGATTTTGGCGTGTGTTGGAAAATTATCATTTTCGGGGAAAAATGATGTTTTGGGGAAAAATGCATATTTTTCATGTGCATGCATGTTAGTTGCATTTAATGCATTTTATATTACGTTGTTATTTGGGGTCATACTTACCTGCGATACCATTTTGTGGTAACGCAGATTTTGATGCAGATGAGGAGGAGGAGGGCGAGCCTGAAGAGACGGCTCCGCCTGAGGAGTGATCTGGGATCACTCGTTTGTTTATCTGAAACTATTGTAATATATTTTATGGATGACTGTATAACTGCTATTTAAATCTTTACTGATGTTTGATTGTAAATAAATTCTGGTACTTAGTTGACTATCCGCTGCGTTATTTTATTTGTACACTGTTGCATGTACACACACTGGCACTTCGTTGGGATGTGTGACCGTGTTGTCACCATCCTGGCGTCTCGATCCCTGTGTATTTATGTAAGTGGGATTGCGGGCGCCACAGGTGGTATCAGAGCAGTTCAGCTCTGGGTAAAACCACATGTCCCTTAGGATAGTACCAGAAAATTATTTTTATCATTTTAAAATAATAAAATTTTTGTTTAAGTGGTGTAAGTTAAGTTATTTATTTTATATTATGAGTTTATTGCTATTTTATTTTATGTTAATTGATGTTATTTGATTTATTTTATTTTATTGCTTTAATTAGTGTTTACCTTTGGTTGAGTATGGTTTTATTGGCTTTATTTATTTTATTGTATAATAATTCTGTTGTTTATTTATTTTATTGTATAATAATTTTGGTGTTTATTTATTTTATTGTATAATAATTTTGTTGTTTATTTATTTTATTGTATGTCATTTTAATTTAATTGTTTTATTTTATGGCGGATTATTTTATTGTTTTATTTATTTCATTGTGAACTACTTCATTGGTTTTATGCTTTTTGTCGTATGTTATTTTATTTATGGAATTTTATTTTATTTTGTTTTGTTCGAAATCGAAAGGCGGGTTAAGGGTTATGTTATGACAGGAAGATGGTACGACTGAGAAGGCCATTGTTAGGCTTAAATATTGGTATAGTAGGCCTGAACTCTTTGTGTTTGGTTGTTTTAATATCAAGGCTTGAACATCAGGGTCTGGGTGAACTCTTTGGATTAGGTACTCAAGTTGCTACTAAGGAGGGGAATAGTTTTTAATTGCTTAGAATAATTGAGGTTTTAGATTCTGTAGAATTTATGTAGTGAGTCTATGGGTAGGAGGTTTAAGTTCAACGAATGTCAATATTAGATTTATGAGAAGTTCATCTAAGTTTTGTGGCCCCATAGTTTTTAGGAAATAAGTTTATGGGATTTAAGCTGGTAGGTTCAACAAGCAATTAAGGGATTACTTAGATTTTAGAAGTTTTTGATCTTGCCGACCTCGATAAGCAATTTGATAACATTTGGGGTTTCAAAATTTACAACTTTTATAAGGGGAATGTTTTAGAGTTAAGGTCATCAATCTTGAGGATTTCAGGAAATGATTTATATCTGGGTTAAGGTTTTAGAATTGCAGAGTTGAAGGGCTGAATTAAAATAGGATTGATGAGAGTTGAGTTACCGATATGAGAATATTTTTTTCAGGCGAGAATTTTCTTGGAGAGGGAAGGTAATGATCTAGTTTGTTTATTTTCTGAGGATTGAAGATGTTGATCTAATTTGGTGAAATAATTATTTTTAGCTTGGTGTTACAGTGACAGGTTAATGATTTAATCCATATCAATTTTAAGTAATAGATGGTGCGGATATAGGAAATGATTCTTATTGATTTCGAGGATGTAGGTCTAGTGATGGATATGGTAAGGATGATCACCTGCACGTTTGGAGGATTATTGGTTTTGGCTAAGGGTGCGTAAGATTGATGTATAGTAGTGGTGAGTGGTTATGGATTTCGGAGAGTATAGGTCCTAGTCTCATTTGGTTTGGAAGAAGTGGTTTTGGTTGGTGTGGAAGAGGAGTCGACACAATAGTAGTAATTCAAGAGACCTTGGCTTGGAGTTTTTGGTGAGTTGATCGAAGTGTGCAATTGAAGTGGGTTACTCAATGAAATCATGGTTGGGAATAGTTATTGTGATTATCTTCAGGAATTAATTGTGACTTGAGGTTACCTAGGAATTTAAATTTTGAGGTTATTCTTTCTTTGGAGATTGAGCATCCAGTTGATTGAATGAAGGACATTGTTATTTAACTTGAAGAGAGATTGATGGGTCGTCATATTTGGTGTATGATAAGATCTTGGAAGTTGAAGTTTAGACATTAGCGATGAATAATATGATCAAGTATGTGAGTTAATCAAGTATTAGAATCCTTGGGTGATTTGCATTGGCTTTTGGTGGATTGATGATTTGAGCAGTAGGGCTTGCCTTGAGGTTTAATAGTGATGTGTTATTGAATGAGCTAGTCGTGCTAATACTAGCTTATAGGAGTAGAAGTAGCTGGGCGAGTTACCAAGATGGTTTCGATAATGTTTTGGTGTACTCAATGGTGGTTCGTAGTGAGTTTAGTCACCGCTAGATCAGATGTTCAAAATGTAGATGATGAGCTTTCGGGTTTAGGTTGTTAGGTAGAAGTCTCTAGGCGCTCTTTTGATTCGCTAGGTTGGAATTGAGTTTTTTAAAGTATGTTTCTTATCCTAGAGGAGATGAATGTATTTTGGGTTGACGTTGTTTATTTTCAATTTGAGATGTTGAGGTTGTTTGATATTGATTTTCTGTCAATGATCATGGGTGTATTTTATGGAATTTGATTTTGATCAAGGCAGCTGGAGTTAATTGAGGAATTTGAGTTATAACTCGTGGTTTTGGGAGAGAGTATTTTTTTCTACCAAATTGTGATAAGAGTTTTGGTTAGTAGGAATGGAGCCACCTTGTACTCGATGGTGTTAGTTTCATGTGGACGTAAGTTTTATGCATGTGGCGAATATCAGAGTGCACAGCAGAAGCGTGGTATTTTTGTTGTAGTCAGGAGTTCAAATTGTGCTGATTTGAAGAATTAATGGTGACTTGAATTTTGACAAGATACTTGTAATTGGAGATTAATCATCTGGTTGTGCAAAATCTGTTACTGATGGTTAACATTGGAAGTGGCTATTAGGTTACCAAAAGTATAATTCAATGAAGGTTTAGAAGTTGGAGCATAGGAGTTGATTGCAGTTGGCACATATTATTGTATGGATCTATTGATCATTGGAATTTATTGGATGTTGTATTAAGGTTCTCGAGGAAATGAGATTTTTGGATAGCAGTCACTCTAGGAATACTAGTCGTGATGTGTCATTGGGGGACTAAAACGAGTATATTGGATATTGCCATGTTCATTGAGAAATGTACCACGTGCCGTCTAGTTAAAGTTGAGCATCAAGGTAGACTTCAACCTCTCCCTATTCCAGAGTAGAAGTGGGATGATATTTCTATGGATTTTGTGGTAGGGTTGCCGAGGACTCCTAGTGGGAAGAACTCCATTTGGGTGATTGTGGATCGGTTGACCAAGAGTGCCCATTTCTTGCCTGTTAATAATACTGACTCTTTAGGTAAGTTGACTCGATTATATGTCAAGGAGATAGTGCGTTTGCATGGAATACCCAAGAGTATCGTGTCAGATTGGGACTCGCGATTCACGTCCCATTTCTGGAAGAGTTTGCAGGCAGCATTAGGCACTAAATTGAAGTTTAGTTCGGCGTATCACCCCCGAACGGACGGCCAATCAGAGCGTACTATTCAGACTCTAGAGGATATGTTGCGGTCTTGTGTCATGGAATTCCAAGGAAGTTGGGAGAATCACTTACCGCTTATTGAGTTCTCTTATAATAACAGTTTTCATTCCTCCATTCAGATGGCCCCGTATGAAGCTTTATATGGACGGAAGTGCAGATCGCCTTTATGTTGGGATGAAGTTGGTGAGAACAAATTGCTTGGGCCTGAGATAATTCAAGAAATGAAGGAACAAGTTCAGTTTATAAGGACTAAAATGGCGGAATCGCAAAGTCGCCAGAAGAGTTATGCAGATACAAGAAGAAGAGACTTATCCTTTGAAGTAGGTGATTGGGTTTATCTTAAAGTCTCTCCTATGAAAGGCGTTAAGCGCTTTGGTAAGAAAGGAAAGCTTAGTCCAAGATATGTTGGCCATTTTCAGATCGTAGGAAAGGTTTGGCTGGTTGCTTATAGAGTGGTCTTACCGGACTATTTTGGCGGTATGTTCTTAAGTCTGCTCTTAGTTGAATCTTATTCCTGTCTTAGTCTTGATGTTGACCTTGCCAATTTCGAGGACGAAATTTTTTTTAAGGGGGGAGGATGCAACACCCCGTATTTTAGTGTATTTTTATTGAAGTAATATTTTTATTTTATTAAAAAATTATTCTCTTGTTTTAAAATTATTGGATTTTAATTGGATTATTTTTAGGATTTTTTAATTGGTGAAAATTAATTTTTTATGTGCTTTCTTAATATTTATTTATTGTTGTGCATTTAAATTATTTTTCATATTTAATTAATTACTGTGAGATTTAATTATTTCAATTTGACTTTACCATTACATTTAAATTATTTTATTTAACTTGAGGTTTTGAAATCATTTCCGTTGGATCATTTTTGTGACCCAAGTTATGAGGATTAGACCTCATTTCTTTCTCTGCATTTTCTCTTTCCTCTTTTCTTTTTCTTTCCTTTTTCTTTTCCTCCTTTCTTTTCTTTCTTTCCTGGCTTTCTCCCGCGCGACGTCCAGCTCCCTCACTCTCTCTCCGTCCGTTCTTCCTCTCCCCCATCCCGCCGCCGTGCGCCGGCGGTGGTCGACACCGCTCGGCTCCCCAGCTCCCCCAGCCACCGGCGACGCCACACCTCCATTTCCAGCTCCTCCATCGCCGCCGTTAACCACCACCAGCCCTTCAAGCCGCGGCGTCACTTTCGTTTCAGCGCCGCCTTCGCGCCACCTCCGGCCACCATCTTCCTACCACTTCATCCTCGACCTCTTAGCAACCCATTGGACCCAACCCCAGCTGCGATCCGCCACCGGTGAAGCTCCACCATCTACATTTCCGATTTGGGCATTTTGGTCTTCTACCGCCCATTGCGCCGCTACCCACGGCCAACCTTCACCACCACTAGCTTCACCGACCTCCCTAGGCCCTACCCTATCATTTTTGGGTCTTCGTTTGTCTCCGTTGAAAAGTGGGTATCTGTGACCCACGGCCACAGTGTATTTTACACTGTTCTGTAGCTGTTTTTCCACTTCTTGCAGCTTCGTGATCCTTCGGAAATTGCTTTATAGCATTGTAAGTATTTCTCCAAAGAACTTTCGTAATTTAAATGTATTTTTGCACTAACCCATTTCACTGTATTTTTGGCATGCCGGACTGAGTCCGAGGAGTTCGGGGGTCGGATGGATTTGTGATTGGAGTTGTTTGGTTGGTTTGGTTTATTTGGTTTGGTTGTTGATGAGTTGTTTTGATTGGATTTGTTGGGACTGGTTATTGATGGACGTTGGATTGGTGTTGGTACATGTGCATTTTATTATTTCATGCATGATCATGTTTGTAAAGAAAACTGAGTTTTCGTGTATTGCATTCATGTTCATGTGTTTATGAAAACTGGGTTTTCATGTTAGAATAGATTTTAGGTGCGTGTGTATCACGACCCCAAGCCGAGATGGGGCATTAACTCGGTGGAGCTCCTCTGGTTACTTGGGAGCGGAATATACTGAGTAACGTCCCCTGGATTGTCGCTGGGCGACAATGGGATCGGACGAGATGGTCTCGTGCCGACTCCATGGTCCTTCTGCTGGCGGGGACTAGAGGATGTCTGGCCACGTACGCGCTGGGCGCGAAACTGGGCATCGCTCGTTGCGTAGTGTGGGTGCTTGGCCATATACGCGCCGGGCGCGGAACTGAGCATCGCTACGAAGCCAGGACGTGCGGATGGTCCATAGGGGAGGCCATGGTGCATATGGAATTAATGCATGGTGCATTTGGAATTAATGCACTATTTTCTGGAAAAATAGTGCGAGTTGGATTTTTGGGTAAATCATTTTCTGGGAAAATGTTTTACGGATATTTTGGGCCAAAATGGGATTTTGGCGTATGTTGGAAAATTATCATTTTCGGGGAAAAATGATGTTTTGTGGAAAAATGCATATTTTTCATGTGCATGCATGTTAGTTGCATTTAATACATTTTATATTACGTTGTTATTTGGGGTCATACTTACCTGCGATACCATTTTGTGGTAACGCAGATTTTGATGCAGATGAGGAGGAGGAGGGCAAGCCTGAGGAGACGGCTCCGCCTGAGGAGTGATCTGGGATCACTCGTTTGTTTATCTGAAACTATTGTAATATATTTTATGGATGACTGTATAACTGCTATTTAAATCTTTACTGATGTTTGATTGTAAATAAATTCTGGTACTTAGTTGACTATCCGCTGCGTTATTTTATTTGTACACTGTTGCATGTACACATACTGGCACTTCGTTGGGATGTGTGACCGTGTTGTCACCATCCTGACGTCTCGATCCCTGTGTATTTATGTAAGGGGGATTGCGGGCGCCAGAAATTTTAAGGATGTTTTACACACACACACACACATATATACATATATAGAAGATATAAATAATAAAGGGAAAGCCTAGAGGAAGGGGATGAAAAGGGCATGCACGAAAATGGCAAACGGGTGCAAAACCATGCGACGTGTTCTGGACGCTTCCAAGGGACAGGGCTCTTTAGCCAAAAAATAAAAATAAAAGTAAAATAAAATAAAATAAAAATAACTAAAGTCCAACAATAAAATAAATTAAAGCAAAGAGCAATTTAAATGTAAACAATAATTAATATCAAGAAAGCATGTCAAAATAAATTTCAAACTTAAAAATCAAAAATTAAACTAATGAGAAACACAATAAATTTAAAACAAGAGAACCAATATATAAAATTAAATAAAAAAAAATCCTTATATTAAAAAAAATACACTACAATACGAGGTATCACACCACATGCAGAAGTAAATCAAGGGCATGCCTCAAGTCTACGTACTACAGCTAGGAGAGGAACGCACGAACTTGGGGACCACGAAGAGATGCCATTATGATGGAGAGGTTGTGATTCGTGGCAAGGAGAGAGAGGAGGAGAGAAGATTCCGAGTGTAAAAGGAAGAGGGATTTTTGGGTGAGGGGGTTAGCTAGTTTTTATTTTTATTTTCCTTCATTTTCGTTTTGGCTCTCTCCAGTTTTTGTTTCTTTTCTCTTTCAATTTTTTTGGGACAACGTTGGCTGGGTTTTGCCTTTCTTTCTCTAGTTTTTCTTCGGAGCATTAGTTTTGATTTTCGTGGTTTTATTTTGGTCCTTTTTCTAACAGCATGAGTGTCTTGGCTTCATTCTCGACCTCGTTCTCAGCACTTCTTGTTCATTTTCCGGAGTGTATTTGAGAGACTATTTTTGCACTCTAAGATTTATCCCATTTGGGTTTCTTTTGCTCTCAGATTTTGTGATGTAGCTAATTTCTGAAGCTTGGGTTGTGGAATGAGACTTGATTTGTTTTGGACTCTAGTTTAATGTGATATTTTGTTAATAAATATTGATTTCACTTGTTGCTAGTCAGATTTGAATTGAAAATAGATTGCGGTTCTTGCTCTTGCTTTGTTGTTGGCGTAAGGCACAACAAAAGCTTGAAAATTATCAAGCCTTCTCTCAGTTGATTGTTAATGTGTGTTTGGTTAGTAAGGTTGTGAATCCCTAAAGGAAATATTGCAAAACTTGAGCATAACTTTTTATCTTCCGTTTATCAATGCCTTGATTGGATTGTTAATCGAGAAAATTATCTAGGAACGGAAACAAAGAGAGTCTCATACCCAACCCAAGTGTTTGTTAATTTGTCTTTTTTATTAGAAACTTTAATTTCAGCTCTGACTTAATTTTTGTAGAAATTAAGTTCATACTTTTTCTTAATTCATCTTCAAGATTCCTCACATTACATTTCATTTTATTTTTCATCTCTCATAGTCAATACATTTTTGTTTACAACAAAATTTCAGAAATGCTTTGATAATTTTTTATTCTTGATACAACTTGACACTTCTACACTTGAAAGCACATTTAAGACCGAGTCAAAGGCCTCAATCATCTGATAATGATATTCTTAGTGCTGCCAAAGTTCTGGTTCAAAACCATGCATATGGTTTGTAAGTTAAATTCATATTGTATATATGGTTGGAAGAGTTTATAAGTAATGTAAGTTTCTGCTAATTAATGTGATGTCGGTTGGGAAAGGTGTCAACAAACTATATATCCTTGTAGCTTGAAACTCTAGAAGTGGTAGAAATTTGTTTAAAAATATATCTAGATAGACATGCGAGGGACTCGACATCAAACCAATGTGAACCTCCAAATGCAAAGTGTTTTGATCTATATCTGCAATATTAAGGCGGCGTATATGTCCCTCCAAATTTATTAATTGCCTTTAGTACTTTTGACTGAGAAAAAGCATACTAAAAAACTTTAAGAATTACAAAAAAATCAAAGATAAAATTTAGAACAATCTAGTTGCCTCTAGCCATGCCGCCCAAATCTTAGCCATGTAGGGGACATGCCCCTTGGCCAACCTACATACATGCCTTGGCCCGTGCCTTGACACGCACGAGGCCCCCAGCATGCATGCATGCCTTGGACCTTGTCGTGACACGCACGGGCCACAATCCTAGCGAGGTTAGTGGCCATGTGCAGCCCAGCGCACAGCTTGGCATGTGCACGCCCATGCACATGCCCATGCGAACAGCCCTACGCCACGCGCGGCCCTGCGCATCCACTTGTGCCGCATGACCCTACGCAAGCCCATGTGTCGCAAGCCCATGCGTGCGCCCCTGCGCCGCACAGCACTCAACAGCACGCCCCAGCCCCCATGCCGCACACCAGCGAGGTTAGTGGGATGCCATCTAGCACACGGCTCCAGCTTGCACCTTGCAGGCAAGGCCAGTGGCATGCTATCTTGCGCATGACTCTAGCCCATGCCTTATAGAATGCCCAGGCCACTAACCTGGGCCATGTAAAGCCAACGCTCAGGCCACCTGCCTGGGCCATGCAGCACGCACGCATGGTTCATTGCCCAGACCATCAGCAGGTCTTACATGGCACCATGCCATGCCCACCAACAGGCCCTTGCATGGCAACATGCCATGCCCATCAGCAAGCCATGCCGTGCCCACTAGCCATGGACCAGACCGAAGACCACGCACCATCCTAGCCCACCCATGGGCTCATGCATGCCATGGGCCAACTTGGCCCATGCTAACTATGTTATTGCTTTATTATTTATTTATTTTTTAAGAGACCTTTTGGGAGTTTTCAATTTGTAATCTTTATAAATAGGACCTTAGGCGTTTGCTTTAGGATCTTTTGGCAATTATCTTAGTGGGAGATTATTTGTTTAGGAGATCATTATTTGGTGCCTTTGCAGTTGGGCTTTTTAGGTGAAATTCGTGAATTTTAAAGAGAGGATCACCACCTTGCAATTCATTGAATATGTGTGATTGAATTTATCTTTTCTTCCAATTTTGTGAAATTCGTGAATCAAAGTTGGGTTGTTATCTTTGTGACTTTCAAGTTTTCAATATATGAAGTTTATTTCAACTATTGTGCAATTCGTGAATCATAGTTGATTATCTATCTTTTGTTCATTCAAGTTCTTGAGTGTTCATCATTTGTTCATTGTGTTCATCCATCCATTGCTCATTCAATCCATCCATACCATATTTTTTACCAACATTTGTGTTTGTCATACTTATCATAATTTCCTTCTTCCATCCAAGTTGCCCTAGTCGAAATACACTTACCATACTTGGCTCCCATCCATATTCGGCTACCACAATTCTTTCCTTATTCATTTTGCCCTAGCCGAAAGTCATACTTACCATATTAGTATTCCTAAACATTAAGAACAATAATTCCAATCCATATCCATCTCTATAGCTAGCCATATACTTTCCATATTGAGATTCAAGATTTTAGGAATATTCCTTAAATCTCTCAATTATCCAATCAAGCCATATCTACTTACCATATCCATTCCCAACCATCCAACCCCAGCCCCCATACTCCAAATCCTAATTCCATACACCAAAGTAGAGCCAACCCTAGTGCCCCCACTATTGCCATGCGCCCCATTCATGCATTGGAGTTCCTTCACTTCATCATCTTTTCCATCATTCTCATACACCAAACCAACCATAAACACTTAACCTCACTTCACTAAAATTGTCATCATTGCCATCATTGCACAATATCCAAGCAAGAGAGGAACCACCGAGATCCCTAACATCAATTGGTGCTTTCGTTGAGAGGATTTTTACTTGGTGTTCTTGAGTTGAGTTGAGTTGAGTTCTATTTTTGAAATAAACCTCAGATATTGAGTGTTTGAATGTTGAGTTGAGTTGAGTTTTTTATAAACAGTAGTGAGTTGAGATGAGAAGTGAGTTTTGTGAATTCGATTTAAAATGTATTTAAATGTTAAGATGAATTTAGATGTATTTATTGGAAGTTAAAAAATGTTGTGGGTCCCACGTGTAAAGAAGTTCTGAGTTGAGATGAGTTTAATAATTTGAGAGTTAAGTGTTCGAATGTTAGACTTAACTTAAAATTAGGCTGAACAAAGTTGAACTCAGATGAGTTTAACATGTTAAGTATTTTTAACATGAATATTAATAATTGGATATTTGATTTTCTATGATCCACAATAATAAAATAATGATACTAACACGTACCTATTTCCATTTGTTTGATGAAGAATTTGATCTGAATATGAGATAAGGATCACCCTAGCAACTTAGCCTCACAAGTGTCGCTTGATGCCTAGAGGCACTCTGATGTTGTAGGTGAGAACCCTTTAACCCCCCAATGCTATTTATAGACTTTTGACCATCAAGAAATCTAGGACTATGTGTTTGACTATGATTAGAGATATAGAGTTAATCTTATCTCTTAGGAGTTTTCTTATCCCATTATAACTCATCTATTAACTAATAAATTTTAAACTATTCCAAACTCTATCAAGATGGGTGTGTGAGATATTGAGTTTAAATAAAACTCTTACATTCTCCCGCTTGGCCCATACGCCGATAAATAATATTTTCTGTTCATGAGTTTATTACAGGAAATTAACCATACTACGTAAATTCATTTCCTAAAGCCTTCATAGCTCAAATATATTTCGTGAGTTCTGTAATATCAATGTCAAACCAGCTACCAATGCGAGTCATGGCGGTCCTTTATTATATGATCAACAAATTCCTTTTTATGTACTACAATACCAATAACTTAATTTAACATGATCTTTAATTGGGATAATTAAGGCTAATACTGTAATACCTTGGGTTCCAATTCATGTCTATCGTAGACATTATCTTGTCATCATTTATCCATACCATTCAATGTACATATAAAGTGGAAAGATCAGAATTTGGCATGTTCACATCATGGGTATAATCATGTGACCCATCTTTTCAACATTTCCCTTAAAGTATAATAATTAACACATTATTGTTATAGACATATTTGTTTCTATATTTTTTCCTTAACACTTATGTATTTAAATTTTCATTAAATATTTATCATTCAGAGAAAAATATTTTGAGGAATTCTTACAGTACTTTCTTAGCGGCTTGGTTATAAGTCGACAATTTCAAGTCCTAAGATAAATTTCCTCAATCAGATACCATACATTGTGGCCTCAAAGCATACCACAGACTCAGTCCCTAATACATATGAAGCAGTAAAAGATTTGCCTCATACTTTTCCATAAAATAACTCTATTAGATAGTAAAATACATAACCATAACTGTCTTTTCCATCATTAGAGTAATTCCACAAAATAGAGTCTGAGTATCAAATTACTTTAAGAGTATCAGTTCTTCTTAACGCAACAATATAGTCTTTGATTTCTTACAAATAACATTGCACTCTTTTCACAGTTTTTAGGTCAAACATCTTTGAGTTACTTTGGCAACAACCAAGAATGCAACTAAAAAAAAACTGATATTCCACCTTATACAGGTTGTGTAATCACCAGATTTATTATAACAATCATATACAAAATTTTCTTAACAACCTAGTCAATTTGAGGACACTATAAAATACTAAGCATGTCACATTTTATTTTTAAAGCATCTATTAAACAACAATTCTTCATGTAAAATCTTTCAAAACTCTATGCAACTATACTGAGACAATCCTAACAGTCATCGTCTTAGTATTAAGATTCAATCTCAATTACGAAGGATGTCTCATTCATAATTTCATTTTTTTAAAAGTTCCTTAGTGACATAACTTTAATGCCATACTATAAACCATAATTCATAATTGTCAAAAATCAAATACATGCATGACCATAAATACAAATATACTCCCACTGACTTACAGGTATATATATTAACAATGTTTTTCTTAATTCCAAAATAGTATTGGTATTATCAAATTTCATATACCTATTTTTCAAAGTGATCATTTCAAAAAATCTGCTATCTCTTCTAAGTAAACATTTTATTCATTTCTTGTAGATTTCAGACTTTCACACTATAATTATTTTCACATTGCATATATCACTAACACAACTCCAAATACAACATTATATATTACTAACTACATATTCCTATTTAAAAACTATGAGTTTAGTTGATATTAGCAGTTATATCTTAATAGGTTGCTATTAGACTAGTTGTCTTCTAGATACCCAAGAGTCTGTTAAGGGAAGTCTTCTATCCTTATCAAATGTATTTATTTATTATAGTCAATTGTTAACTTAGGATGAACAGTGGTGAATACAATTATTATTCATCCTAAGTTAAAAGGTTTTTTTTTAATAGTCAATTGCTGCTATAAGGATGAATAAAGTTTCATGAAACCTATATCACTACAAGAATGTCGGGCTTTTGTGGCCAACCGTTTTGGCGGCGACAAAGAACGGCCACGAATGTTTGCTCATATCCTACGAAGTGGCTTCCAGACGGCGTGTTACTGCGTTGCCAGAAAAAGTGTTCACTATTGCGGCAAGCTTTAGTCGCCGCAATAACAATCGCAGCAAAGGAGGGTTTTTATTTGTTCGGCGTTGATTTCGCGTTGTTAATAATATTTTTCGCATCAAAATCATGTCACCGCAAAAAAATGCAGAAAATATCACTAACTTTCACTGGCGGTTTTTCTTCCTGTCGTTAAAAACACTTAATACGGCAAAAATATTACGACGCAAAGCAATCATTGCAAACTGAATCCTTTAGTGGTGACAAATACTTGTTTTACAGCAGATTTAAGTCGCCGTAAATGATATATGTCCCAACACACAAACGATTTGAAAAGTGACGGACCCAGGGAATTTTTTTCCCCAAAATTCAAAACCTGCCCAGACCATCTCTCTTGTCTCTGTTGAGGTGTTGCCGCCGCAAACTTGCACAAACCATCTTCTCTCGTCTCTATTGAGGTGTTGTCGCCGCAAAGCTGTCCGGACCATCTTCTCTCATCTCTATTGAGGTATTGCCGCCGCAAACTTGCCCAGACCACTCTTCTCTCGTCTCTGTTGAGGCCTTGTCGCCGCAACGTGTTTTCTGTTTGCCACCGCCCGCTTCCTCATAGTGGCGAGGTTGCCAGTAAGAAAGCTGTGTTTATCTCTCTCACCCGGCCCCTCCACCTGATCATGTACTGGTCGGATCTCTCCCTCTCGCCCCCTCTTTCTGTTTATAATAACTCTCATTTCGGCCCTCTGTTTAACGGCCTAAGATGTCGTGGTAGTAGTTCCAGGCGGTGTGCCACCTCCTCACGTGTAAGTCATCTCCTTCATCTAATATTAGCAGAATACTCTGTCTGGTATATGATGTGTAGACATTGATGTGTACCCAGATTATGCGATGCCCATTTTCATGCATATAGAATCAACCGATTTCACAGCATATTCATGTTAGTGTTTACCTTAGATATCGGGCCTTACTTTAGAATCAAAGGGTTCGAATTACGAAATTAACAGAATTAATTCACAGTACCGATGGTTTTGTCAGATATATATTAGTTCCCTTTCCAGATTTGTTAGATATTTGAGACCATGTTGATACTAATTTTTTAATTAGGACTTTCATGCATATATTTAAGAGGTTCTTGACATTAGTTAAATCTAACTTTCTTCTTTGATAATTTAGAGGAATACTGACATTGTGGGAAGCTCGATGTGACTTCTCGAAGCAGTGAACGAAATTGTATCATTACCAGTTCTAACGTTTAGCCTTAGTAGACTTAAACTTCACAGTTTTGTGCAAAAAATTACCAATTCTTACTAATTTTCTCAATCAACAAGAGTTATAAATTTGGCCTAATCAAGTTTAGCTGCTCCATTGCCCTTTATTTATTTTTAGATATTATATTATGAATATTAGTTGTTACAACCTGTTTTGTTGGTGGCCTCCCCAAAGCCTCCATTTGTATTCCACCTTTTAGTGTATTGAAAGCTTATTCATAACAAAAAAAGGCACCAAATTAGAGTGTATCATTTCTTAATGTATGCTGTGAACGGTTAAGAACATAGGTCTTAACTGTTATGATTTTACTAATTTCAAGTATGTGCTGCATGCAAAACCTACATAGATATTGGAGAATGTGCTTTAGAGAATGCCTATAGAACCAGGTAAAATAGGCACCTACAACTGGCACTTTCTTCCACATGAACTAAATAAAACCATCCCTACCCTAAATACAATGTTGTGAGCCTTTCAACTCCCTTTCACAAAATATTTCTTATTTCCCTTATTTCCTCTAAAACTTTAAGATATGCCTATTGATCCAACTAGTTATACCAATGTTTGTGTTTGTTAAATTAATGGCCTTTACTAAGTCTGAAGGTTTATCTTTGCCCTTTACTAAATCACTGTTGTGGTAAAGGTTGAAATATCCTCAATACAATTGAGGATTAAATTGACAAGGATTGGATGCACGTGCCAAACAGGTTTACGTCACGGGAATATGCTGAAGGGATTAAGCAACTCCTCACAATGGCCAAAGCCCATGCACCTGGAAGCACTACCTTTAGGTGTCCGTGTAAAAGATGTTCTGATAACATTTTTCTACCAATAACTCAAATAGAAGATCATCTATTCACGATAGGTATTAATCCAAGTTATACACATTGGATATTTCATGGAGAGGGTGAAAGTTGGATTGCTAATTCGTCAGATAGTGATGAGAATACATATAATGAAAGTCAGAATAATGTTGATGATATGGATGAGATGATAGAGGACATTCGCACTGGTGCATTCATGGAACATGATTCTTTCAAACATGGTACTACCTCACAACCCACCATGAGTGAAAGGCAATCGAAAATTTTTGAACAATTGTTAGATGATGTCAGATGCCCACTTTATCCCAGTTGTGAAAAATTCTCTAAGCTTTCATTTATAGTTAATCTACTCCATATCAAAACTATTGGTGGATAGACTATCAAGTCATTTAACATGATTTTATAGTTGTTAAAATCAGCTTTCCCAGATATTCAATTGCCAAACACATACCACGAGGCTCGACGCTTAGAGCATGGGCTAGGTTTTAGTTATGTGAAGATAGACGCTTGCCCAAATGACTGCATGCTTTTTTGGAAAGATGATGCTGACAAAGAAACTTGTTCCCCAAAAGGATGCCGGTACTTTCCTTTGAAACCTCAGTTACAAAGATTGTTTATGTCAAAAAATATTGCAAAATCTATGAGATGGCATAAAGAAGAACGAGTTGATGACTATAGTACTTTAAGGCATCCTGCTGATTCTAAGATATGGAGACAATTTGATAAGGACTATAGATGGTTTGTAGAAGATGCTTGGAATGTAAGACTGGGCCTAGCCAGTGATGGGTTCAATCCATTCAATAATATGAGTAAACCTTATAGCATTTGGCTTGTGATACTTGTGCCATATAACTTGCCCCCTTGGTTATGCATGAAAGATCCGTACTTAATACTCTCCTTACTCATACTTGGCCCCAAAGCATCGGGAAACGACATTGATGTTTATTTGCAACCTTTAGTGAATGAATTAAAAGAATTATATGAGGAAGGCATAGATACCTATGATGCATCAAAGCTTGAAAATTTCCAGTTACATGCTGCACTATTATGAACAATTAATGATTTTCCCGCATATGCCAATCTTTCCGGGTGGAGCACAAAAGGAAAGATGGCTTGCCTAGTATGCAATGTAGATACAGATTCGAAGTGGTTGAAACATGGGAGGAAGCACTGTTACATGGGTCATCGTCGTTTCTTGCCATCCATGCATGCTTGGAGAAAGAAAAAGGCTGCATTCAATGGAAGCGAGGATCATTGCTTGCCACCTTCAGATCTAGTAGGAGATGATATACTCCATCAACTAGAGCAGGTTGGTAACACCGAATTTGGCAAAGGCTCTCGAAAGAGAAAGCGCACACCATCTGAATTGAACTGGACAAAACAAAGTATATTCTTTCATTTACCTTACTGGTCCACGTTGCCGTTAAGACATAATCTCGATGTCATGCATATTGAAAAAAATATTTGTGACAATGTCTTAAGAACACTGATGGATATTGAAGGAAAAACCAAAGACACAGCTAATTTACGTAGGGATTTGATGGAGCTTGGGTTAAGGAAGGAATTACGTTTACAGCCTTCGGCAAATGGGTACTCCATGATGCTAGGCTCCTACATGTTGGATATCGATCAGAGGAGACGTTTCTGTGAGTGGCTTGCATCTGTTAAATTTCCAGATGGTTTTGCCTCAAACATCTCTAGATGTGTTTCAGTTGCTGATAGGAAGATATCAGGGATGAAAAGTCATGATTGTCATGTGTTCATGCAAAGATTAATTCCAGTTGCAATTGGTGGGTTTTTACGATCTGATATACGACTTGCATTGACCGAGTTTAGTTCTTTTTTCAAGGCTTTGTGCACCTGGACGTTAACACTAGACATATTGAAGCGACTATAAGATGACATTGCAATTATCCTCTGCAAGCTTGAGATGATTTTCCCACCTGCTTTCTTTGATATCATGGTACACCTTGCCATTCATTTACCCCACGAGGCTTACCTTGCAAGGCCTGTTCAATATAGATGGATGTATCCTTTTGAGAGATATTTGGAAAAATTCAAATGTTATGTCAAAAATAAAGCTCGTCTAGAAGGTTGAATTGCTCAAGCATATGTCCATGTTGAATGCTTATCCTTTTGCTCATTGTACATCCATGATGTTGAGACCATACATAATCGGGAGGAACGGAATAGAGATATAGATAAGGGTGTAGATCAATCTGAACATTTTCCTATTTTCTCACAAAAGGTACGTCTTTTGGGTTCACCAACCTCCAATCGATTGGATAAGACTCTATTTGCAAAGACAAGGTGGTACGTGCTTAATAATTGTGCAGAGATCAGTCAGTACATAGAGTAAGTATTCTGTTGTTTCCATTACTTGTACATTGCTTTCTAGTTTGGTCTTTAAAATTGCCGTTGGATCTTAAATTTCTGCATATGTTTTTGCAGTGAGCACAATACGAAAGTGAAAGAAATTTCTTCCGAGAATGTCGATTGTAGACATCAACTAGAATTTCCAAGTTGGTTCCGTACACGGGTAGGTTACCTCTAAAGACTGTCCACATTGTGTTTTGTCAATTTACTCGTTGCATGAGTATGTCTAACTTGTTGCACACCACTATCTGAAGATTCAAGAAATACGTGCTGCAAATCCTGATGATGCCTCTGATGACATATATGCACTCACTTGTGGACCAGATCCATGGGTTGTTTCATATTCTGCTTGCATAATGAATGGCATTAGATTCCACACAGTAATGCGTGGACAATTTCGGGCAACCCAAAACAGTGGGGTTGTTGTTAAAGGGGAACAGCGATCACAGCCTGTTGATTTTTATGGTGTATTGATTGACATATTGCAATTACGTTACATGGGTTGGCGTCATGTAAATTTGTTTAGATGTGACTGGTTTGATATCGGTGATAGGAGGAGAGGAATACGTGTTGGGGACCACCGTGTTAACACTGCTCGCAAATGGTATAAAGATGAGCCATTTGCCCTTGCCTGTCAAGCCTCCCAAGTGTTTTACCTTAAAGACACTAGTTTGGATGGTAATTGGTCTGTCGTGCAAAAGATTACAATTAGAAACATGTATGATATTCCAACGATGCCAATGGCCAATGATGATGTTTTAGATGAGGATAATCTTTCTGTGAGTGTTTTCCAAGAGAATGACGCCTCCTATGTAGAAGTTGTACCCGAATATGATGATAATGATACAAGGAACCAATTGCATAGATCTGACGTGGAGCCAACCCATGTCGGTGAAGATACAACATTGCAACATGGATTACCCTTTCCTGATGATGACGAATTCATTGATGATGAAGATGATGAAAATGATGATAATCATACTCATGATAGTAGTGAAGACCTTCTGTCCGACACTCAGTTTTCGTCTGATAATGGTAGGCATTTATGCTAGGATTCTACTTCTTATTACATGATTATATGTGGGTTAATACGTGTGTAGTATAACCTTTTCATATCATAGTTATAAAAAAACTGGTTTTCACTATATGTTTTTTTTGCAGAATCTGATGAATAATCAACTTATTTTGTGCGCATGGTTATAATGGCTACCGAGGAGAACATTCCACTCAGGTTGCACACTTCTCATATTCTCTGATTAAGGATGAGTTTCTACTGATTCTGCTTGGTAGTTATTGATTTGTAACACAATATTTATTAGATATTTACAATTGATCAACCTCATGGTTTGCAATTATCAAACAAAACAAGAAGGTGTGAGAAAGTTAACCAGATTGGTTTCATAAGTGCCAGTCAATTACAAGTAGGGTCGCTGTAATAATTAAACCCATTTGTTTTTGTTATCTACTTTTACTGAAAATGTATCCCAGTACTGTGCTAGCTATTAATAACTAGGTGGTCTCGATCGATGCTTGGCATGATGCATCCCTACTTACATCCAAGAAAGCCCCAACTTGAGAATGGAAAAAGAAGCTTGTTCCATTAGAAAGGTCCATCGGAAAGCAACTTGTTAATTGGTAGGATGGTGCTGTTTGGTTGGGTTTGGTTTCACCTACTGTGAAATAAGAAGATAATTGCTGAACCAATTGTTAGATGAATTTTGGTTTGTACCGTTTTTTTGTTCTATGTATTTTTACAAGGAAGAATTTTGTAAGCTGCTATTTTGCCCATAGTTTTAATGTGCTTGTAAAAGCGAAGATGGCTTAACTCAATGTTGGATGATTAATGTACTTGTACTGGACATTGCAAATAAAATACTTGTAACTAGTAAGGGGCAGTCACAATATTTAGTTGGGGTTGTAGATATAGACAAAAATAGCTAAACAGGTTTGCAATATGAAGGAGAACTTTTGTCAATTTTCTACCCAGGTTGCCTAGCTATAATGCGGGGTTCAGTACCGTGCTATGGTTCTATTAGTTTTAGTACCTTCAATATTAAGGGGAATTCAAGGAATAAAATCCTCTCTATTAATTTATTTGAAATGAATATAACATAATTTGGTTTTATTTATGAGAGAATTTTGATACATATATATACACACACGGACATACGCATCAATACTGGTAGTTATATATATAAGTCATTAAGCATATATATATATATATATATATAATACTTGATCATCAACTTGAGGAAAGAATGTAGATATAGATCATCACGTACGATGGTGAGTTTTAATTAAATTCCACTTTGTTTATCAGCTGACATAGAGAAGTATCAATATTTATATGTATGTACGCACGCATCAATACTGGTCGAATATAACACATGGTGATGAAAATCTTTCATGTATTAATTATTCAAGGCCATAATAATTTAATGTTGGTACTTATATATATAAATAAGTCATTAAGCATATATATATATATATATATATAATACTTGATCATCAACCTGAGGAAAAAATGTAGATATAGATCATCACGTACGATGGTGGGTTTTAATTAAATTCCACTTTGTTTATCAGCTGCCATAGAGAAGTATCAATATTTATACGTACCTATGTAACACCCCGTATTTTAGTGTATTTTTATTGAAAGATTATTTTAATAATTCAATAATTTATTCTCTTGTTTTAAAATTATCGGATATTTTAAATGGTTTATTTTATGATCTTTAAATTGTGAAAATTAAATTGTTATGTTTTCTTAATATTTATTTATTGTTGTACATTTAAATTGTTCTTCTTTTTAAATTAATTGATTGTGAGATTTAATTATTTTATTTTCATTGTATCATTACGTTTAATTTATTTTAATGGATTTGTTGTTTTAAAATCATTTTCGTTGGATCATTTTCTGTAACCCAAGATGTGAGGATTGGACCTCATTTCTTTCCCTTCATTTTTCTTTTTCCTTTTTCTTTTCTTTCCTCTTTCTTTTTTTTTCTCTTTTTCTTTCCCCAGCTCTCCCCCGCGTGACAACCCTTCCCTTCCCTTTCCCGTGTGTCCGCGTCTTCCTCACCCAACCCACTGCCGTCGCGCCACCGTGCTCGACACTGCCCTCTCGTTTGCTCCCCCACAGGCCGGCGACCACTCCCCATCAATCCCAGCCCCTATCTCGCCGGCGTTCTCCTCCACGCACGGCTTGAAGCCGCGGCGTTCCTTCAGCTCGCGTGCCACCGTCGCGCCACTTCCGTCCACTATTTCTTCACCACTTCATTCTCGACCTCCTAGCAACTCAATGGACCCAACCCCAGCTCCGATCCGTCACCGGTGAAGCCTATCTATCTCCATTTCCGATTTGGACATCTTTGGCCTAAAACCACCATTTGCGCCGCCACCCACAACAAACCACCACCACCATTGGCTTCACCGACCTCTCTAAGCCCTACCCTATCAATTTCGAGTCTTAGTTTGTCCCCATTCAAAAGTGGGTATTTGAGACCCACGGCCACAGTGTATTTTACACTGTTTCGTTGCTGAGCCACCACCTTTTGCACCACCGTGATTCTTCGGAAATTATTATATAGCACTGTAAGTATTTTTCCAAAGAACTATCGTGATTTAAATATATTTTTACACTAACTCATATTATTGTGATCTGGTTGGACATGTCGGACTGAGTCCGAGGAGTTCAGGGGTCGGATGGATTGTGGACGGAGTTGTGTATTTAGTTGGTATTGTGAAATGTTGGTTGTTGGTATGGTGTTATTCATGTACATGGCATATTGCACACATGATCATGTTTGTAAAGGAAACTGGGTTTTCGTGTATATGCATTCATGTTCATGTGTTTCATGAAAACTGGGTTTTCATGTGTTAAAGGATTTTGGGTGCGTGTGTATCACGACCCCAAGCCGAGATGGGGCATTATCTCGGTGGAGCTCCTCAGGTCACTCGGGAGCGGAATATACTGAGTGACGTCCCCTGGATTGTCGTTGGGCGACGATGGGATCAGACGAGATGGTCTCGTGCCGACTTTGTGGCCCCTCTGCTGGCGGGGGCTAGAGGATGCTTGGCCACGAACGCGCTGGGCGCGGAACTGGGCATCGCTCGTTGGGTAGTGGGTGCTTGGCCACGAACGCGCTGGGCGAGGAACTGAGCATCGCTACGAAGCCAGGACGTACGGATGATCCCTAGGGGAGATCATGGTGCATTGGTTAACGGAATAATGGGCTGTTTTCTGGAAAAATAGCGTGTGTTGAATAAAATGATTTTATGTGATTCATTTTCTGGGAAAATGAGGTTTTATTGATTTGGGTAATTTTCTGGGAAAATGACGGAGTATTATTTTTGGAACAAAATGGGATTTTGGCGTGTGTTGAAAATATATATTTTCGGAGAAAATAGTATTTTTGCATCTAATGCATATTTCATCATATGCATGCATGTTGGTCGCATTAATGTATTTTTATCTCGTAGTTGTTTGGTCTATACTTACATGCGGTACCATTTTGTGGTAACGCAGATTTCGATGCAGATGAGGCTGAGAGTGAGCCTAAGGATTCGGCTCCGCCCGAGGAGTGATCTGGGATCTCTTGTTTTGATTTGAGACTTGTAAAATATTTATTTTGGATGACTGTATAATTTTAAACCTTTTTACTGATTGTTTAAATTGTATTAACCATTCTGGTACTTAGTTGACTTAATTATCCGTTGCGTTGTTTATTGTACACTGTTGTATGTACACACACTTGGCACTATCTTTGGGATGTGTGACCTTGTTGTCACCATCCTGGCGTCTCGATTCCCGTGTCTCCTTATATGGGGGTCGAGGGCGTCACAGGTAGTATCAGAGCAGTTCGGCTCTGGGTAAAACCACATGTCCCATAGGTGGAGTACCAGAAAGTTTTAAAGTTGTGATTTGAAATTATTTGGTTTGAAGTATGTTATTTTAATGGTTTTAATTTATTTATGTTTTTATATTTTGTTGGTTTTATTTATTTTATTGTATATTACTTGTTTGTTTATTTTATATTATTTGTTTTATTTTATGGCAGGTTATTTTATGTTATTTATTTATTTTTTAATTATTTTATTGTGCACTACTTCATTTGTTTTATTCATTTTATCTTATGATATTTTATAGTTGGTTTTATCCTATTTTATTTTATGTCGTATTGTCGTATTTTAATTTATTTTGTTATAGTGGTATTTTAATTTGCTTGAGTTGAAAGTGGGGTTAAGGGTTACGCTGTGGCAGGAAGATGATGCGATCGAGAATGCTATTGTTAGGCTTGAACATTTAGTGTAGTAGGCCGGAACTCTTGGTGATTGGTTTGTTTTTAATATCGAGGCTTGAAGGGAACGACATGGTCTGGGTGAACTCTATGGAGTAGGAACTCAAGTCGCAACTGAGGAGGGAAATATTTTTAAATCGCTTAGGTTAATTGAGGTCGTAGCCTCCGTAGAAATTATGTAGTGAGTTTATGGAGTAGGAGGTTGTAAGTTCAACGAATTCCAATGTTAGATTTTTGAGAAGGTCACCCAAGGTTTGAGGCCTCATAGTTTTTAGGAAATAAGTTTATTGGATTTAAGGTGTTAGGTTCAACAAGCATTTGAAGGATTATTTAGATTAGAAATTTTGGATTTTGCCGACTTTGATAAGCAGTTTGATAACATTCGGGGTTTTTAGAATTTACAAGTTTTATAAGGTGAATGTTTTAGATTTAAGGTTATGGATCTTCAAGATTTTGGGAAATGATTTTTTATCTGGTTTAAGGTTTTAAAATTGCAGGGTTTAAGGGTTAAATTATAATAGGATTCGAGTTCTTAGTTTGTAGACTTGGTACGCTAGCTTGGTCTATTCTATCAATTGATTAGTTGGTAACCATTACATTGGGATTGATCAGAGTTGAGTTACTGATATGAGAATTTTTAGGAGAGAACTTCTTTGGAGATGGAAGGTAATGATTTAGTTTGTGTATTTTCCGAGGATTGAAGATGTTGATCTAGTTCAGATAATGATTGTTTTTAGCTCGAGGTTAGTGACAGGTTGAGGATTTAATCCATATCAATTTTAAGGAATAATTGATGGTGCGGACGTAGGAAATGATTCTTGTTGATTTCGAGGATATAGGCCCAGATGATGGAAATGGTAGTGACAGATCACTTGCACGTTTCGAGGATTATTGGTTCTGGCTAAGTGTGCATGAGATCGATGCGTAGTAGTGGTGAGTGTGTATGCATTTCAGAGAGTACAGGGGTCCTTGTCTCATTTTTGGCTTAGAAGAAGTGTCTTGGGTAGGTGTTGAAGATGAATAAATACAATAGTATTAAATTCAAGTGATTCTGCCTTGGAGTTTTTGTTTTGAGTTGATCGGAGTGTGCAGTCAAAGTGGGTTACTCAATGGAATGATGGTTGGCAATAATTATTGTGATTATCTACATGCATTAATTGTGACTTGAGGTTACCTATGAATTTAAGTTTTGAGGTTATACTTTTTTGGAGATTGAGCATCCAGTTGGTTGAATTAAGGACATTGTTATTTAACTTGAAGAGAGATTGATGGGTCGTCATGTTTGGTGTATGATAAGATCTTGGAAGTTGAAGCTTAGGCATTAGCGATGAATAAAATGATCAAGTATGTGAGATAATCAAGCATTAGGATCCTTGGGTGATTTGCATTGGCTTTTGGTGTATTGATGATTTGAGCAATATGGCTTGCCTTAAGGTTTAATAGTGATGTGCTATTGAAGGAACTAGTCGTACTAATACTAACTTATAGGAGTAGAAGTAGGCGGGCGAGTTACCAAGAAAGTTTTGATAATGTTTTGGTGAAGTCAATGATGGTTCGTAATGAGTTTAGTCACCGCTAGATTAGATGTTATTCTGAATGTCGGTGATGAGCTTTTTGGTTTAGATTATTGGGTAGAAGTTTATAGGTGCTCTTTTTGGTTGGTCGGGTTGGAATCGAGCCTTTTAAGATATGTTCTTTATCTTAGATGAGATGGGCGTATTTTGGGGTGATGTTACTTGTTTGCAATTTGGGATGTTGAGGTTGATTGATATTGGTTTTCTATTTGTGTTAGTGGATGTATTTTGAGGAATATTGATTTTGATCAAGGCAGCGGGAGTGATTGAGAAATATGAGAGATAACTCCTGGTTTCGGAAAAGAGATTATTTTCTATCAAAAGGTGGTAAAAGTTTTCTGGTTAGTAGGTATGGAGCCACCTTGTACTCGATGGTGCTAGTTTTTATGAGGACATAAATTTTATGCATGTGGCGAATTATCAGAGTGTGCAGCAGAAGCATGATATTTGTGGTTGTAGTTAGGAGTTCGGATTTTGTGCTGATTTTGAGGAATTAGTGGTGACTTGAATTTTTAGATGATGCTTGTAGTTGGAGATTAATCTTTTGGTTGTGCAATTTGTTACCAAAAGTAGAATTCAATGGAGGTTTAGAAGTTGTAGCATAGGAGCTGATTGAGGTTAGCATGGATTACTGTATGGAACTATTGATCATTGGAATTTTCTAGATGTTGTATTAAGGTTCTTGGGGAAAGGAGATTTTGGATAACATAGCCACCATAGGAATATTGGGCGTGATGTGCCACTGGTGGACTAATGCGAGTATGATGGAATTGCATATGGGAGTAAACTTGAGAGAGCATTACTTACGCTTTTGGGCGTTGGTGATGGTATGTTGTCTCAAGCGTGTTCTGATTGTATCCCGTATCTTGTTTTAGTGTGATGTATGGCCTTACAAATTTCGAGGACGAAATTTTTTTTAAGGGGGAGGATGTAACACCCTGTATTTTAGTGTATTTTTATTGAAGGATTATTTTAATAATTCAAAAATTTATTCTCTTGTTTTAAAATTATCGAATATTTTAAATGGTTTATTTTATGATCTTTAAATTGTGAAAATTAAATTGTTATGTTTTCTTAATATTTATTTATTGTTGTACATTTAAATTGTTCTTCTTTTTAAATTAATTGATTGTGAGATTTAATTATTTTATTTTCATTGTATCATTACGTTTAATTTATTTTAATGGATTTGCTGTTTTAAAATCATTTTCGTTGGATCATTTTCTGTGACCCAAGATGTGAGGGTTGTACCTCATTTCTTTCCCTTCATTTTTCATTTTCCTTTTTCTTTTCTTTCCTCTTTTTTTTTTTTTTTTTTTTTTTTTTTCTCTTTTTCTTTCCCCCAGCTCTCCACCGCGCGACAGCCTTTCCCCTTCCCTTTCCCGTGCGTCCGCGTCTTCCTTACCCAACCCACCGCCGTCGTGCCCTCGTGCGCGACACCGCCCCTCCCGTTCGCTCCTACACCGGCCGGCGACCACTCTCCGTCAATCCCAGCCCCTATCTCGCCGGCGTTCTTCTCCATGCACGGCTTGAAGCTGCGGCGTTCCTTGAGCTCGCGCGCCGCCGTCGCGCCACCTCCGGCCACCATTTCTTCACCACTTCATTCTCAACCTCTTAGCAACCCAATAGACCCAACCCCAGCTCCGATCGGTCACCGGTGAAGCCTATCTATCTCCATTTTCGATTTGGACATCTTTGGCCTAAAACCACCATTTGTGCCGCCACCCACAGCAAACCACCACCACCATTGGCTTCACCGACCTCTCTAAGCCCTACCCTATCAATTTCGGGTCTTAGTTTGTCCCCATTCAAAAGTGGGTATTTGAGACTCACGGCCACAGTGTATTTTACACTGTTTCGTTGCTGAGCCACCACCTTTTGCACCACCGTGATCATTCGGAAATTATTATATAGCACTATAAGTATTTTTCCAAAGAACTATCGTGATTTAAATATATTTTTGCACTAACTTATATTATTGTGATCTGGTTGGACATGCCGGACTGAGTCCGAGGAGTTCGGGGGTCGGATGGATTGTGGACGGAGTTGTGTATTTGGTTGGTATTGTGAAATGTCGGTTGTTGGTATGGTGTTGTTAATGTACATGGCATATTGCACGCATGATCATGTTTGTAAAGATATCTGAGTTTTTGGGTACATGCATTCATGTTCATGTGTTTCATGAAAACTGGGTTTTCATGTGTTAAAGGATTTTGGGTGCGTGTGTATCACGACCCCAAGCCGAGATTGGGCATTATCTCGGTGGAGCTCCTCTGGTCACTCGGGAGCGGAATATACTGAGTGACGTCCCCTGGATTGTCGCTGGGCGACGATGGGATCAGACGAGATGGTCTCGTGCCGACTCCATGGCCCCTCTGCTAGCGGGGGCTAGATGATGCTTGGCCACGAACGCGCTGGGCGCGGAACTGGGCATTGCTCGTTGGGTAGTGGGTGCTTGGCCATGAACGCGCTGGGCGCGGAACTGAGCATCGCTACGAAACCAGGACGTGCGGATGATCCTTAGGGGAGATCATGGTGCATTGGTTAATGGAATAATGGGCTATTTTCTGGGAAAATAGCGTGTGTTGAATAAAAAGATTTTATGTGATTCATTTTTTGGGAAAATGAGGTTTTATTGATTTGGGTCATTTTTTAGGAAATGACGGAGTATTATTTTTGGGCCAAAATGGGATTTTGGCGTGTGTTGAAAATATCTATTTTCGGGGAAAATAGTATTTTTGGATCTAATGCATATTTCATCATATGCATGCATGTTGGTCGCATTATTGTATTTTTATCTCGTAGTTGTTTGGTCTATACTTACCTGCGGTACCATTTTGTGGTAACGCAGATTTCGATGCAGATGAGGCTGAGGGTGAGCTTGAGGATTCGGCTCCGCTCGAGGAGTGATCTGGGATCGCTCGTTTTGATTTGAGACTTGTAAAATATTTATTTTGGATGACTGTATAATTTTTAAACCTTTTTCCTGATTGTTTAAATTGTATTAACCATTCTGGTACTTAGTAGACTTAATTATCCGTTGCGTTGTTTATTGTACACTGTTGCATGTACACACACTTGGCACTATAGTTGGGATGTGTGACCCTGTTGTCACCATCCTGGCGTCTCAATTCCCGTATCTCCTTACATGGAGGTCGAGGGCGCCACAACGTACGCACGCACGCATCAATACTGGTCGAATATAACACGTGGTGATCATGAATATCTTTCATGTATTAATTATACAAGGCCATAATAATTTAATGTTGGTACTTTTATAGTCATTAAGCATATATATATATATATATATAATACTTGATCATCATCCTGAAGATTCGAATATTGATATAGAGAGAGCGCACAAATTTTTAATTAAGTTGTTCCTTTGTTTATTAGCTGACATAAAGAAGTACAAATAATTAGACGTACGTATTATCTTCCTACGTACTTGTGAGATTAGGATTTTAGAAAACCTGTCAATGAATACATTGCAATAAAATTTAACAATCACATATACATGCAATTATAAAGTAATAATCTTATATATAAATTAGAGTGGTTCACGTGGGATATAATACATGAAAGTATATACTGACTGATAAAAAAGTTGCTACAAATTAGAGTCATTCATTGGGATATATCACGTGGGAACTGAAAGTATCAATAAAAAATAATTTATCAATTTGCTGATGCCTTCTGCACTGCTCATGATGCATCTGTGAATGACTTGTCCAGATATCCAAAATCCACAAGTAGCGTGACCTTTGAGATCAGATGAGAGGACACTTGCGCGGGAGAATGAAAAGTGGAAAGCGCCAAACCATCTGTAGGCACTCTGCTCAATTCAGTCCTGAAGGAGTTGAAATTGGTTGTGCATATTTCTGCTGTCCAGTTCAGATATTGGTGAAGGCTTAACTCTGTTTTGGACATTGGAATCCTCTGGTCGAAGGCAAGCTTCCTCACTGCAGTCCTGAACAAATTGGTTGGCCATTTTCTTACACTCCTTTTACACATTCTGCACATTAAAACTTTAGTATTCATACCACTAATCTGAGTAGGAATTGCATGTTAGGGAAATGGTTCTTGCAAATAGAGGGAGAGGTGGAGGAATAGTGGGACCAGGGCCACGAGTGTTGCCTCCTATTGGGCAACACTTGCAACCAGAAGCACCGAGAGGTTGGACTCTCAGAGATGAAAGGGAGGTGGAATCTGATGACTCCACTCAACTTCCAGATGATGTAAGTTCAGCATTTTTGCCCAACTGTAATCCAGCAGATCAGGTGAATGCAGAATCTGAGGGTAAGAATGATGTTGTTATGATGATTAACTTTTACATAAACACAAACCAGTAGACATTATTTATTTAGGTTTTACAAGTTAGTGGACAAACTAGTAGAATCTGAGCTTATTACAAGTTTTCAGTCTCTCATAATTAAATGGTTGGTATATACAACTTACTGGAGATGATAAGTCTGAATATTTCTATAACTAAATAAAGCTTATTGCAAAATGCAGTAGTTATATGGTGATGGTTGGTATATAAAGCTTATTGGAAGTTAAAAGTCTGAATATTTCTATGGTTGGTATATAGAACTTATTGGACCTTATAAGTCCGAATATTTCTATAACTAGTGCCAGCTTATTGCAACATGCAATAGTTATATTTCTATGGTTGGTATGTTGGATCTTATTGCAACTTAAAAGTCATAAGACTCTATGGTTGGTATACAAAGCTTATTGCAAAATAAAAGTCCGAAAATTTCTATGGTTGGTATGTAAAGCTTATTGCAACTTATTTAGTCTAATGTATTTTTATGCTTGGTATATATGGTACCAAGGAGTAGTACACATGGTAGGGGTGTAGCCAAAGGGATGGAGTTTGAGAGGCTGTGAAAGTATGGCAAGATACCACTGCAGATAAAAGATGGGAAGACAGGCCTAAGCTGTAACAACAGGACAGTCTACACAACGAGAGTGACGTGGATCGGGCAGAAATGAGGCATGTTAGCTTGAGTGTCGTTGACGTAAAGGAGAAAGATGAACTGATTGATCGAGTTCGAGTAAGGTTTTTTTACATTGAATGATTAAATGTAGAAGGTTTTTCCTTTGTTGATGATTTAAATGGAAGATGTTGTTTATCTTCAATGATTACGCATAAATTTCCATCCAGATTACAAGAATTACCAATAATATCACCAATGTTCAATAATGGTGGAGGACAGGATTTGAATGTAGTGAATCATTCAATGGTAATATCTCAATGCTAAGATTAACCATTGAGATGATTTATCATGGGACATGTAAATTTATTACCAAGAATATGAAAAATCCCACAACTGGGCATCTGTTTTTAACAAAACCAGATTAGTAAAACATGTTTTAAATATTGATAAAGGGTTTATAACACAATGGCATTTCTAGGCTGACTTTGTATTGGATTGGACGAAGAAAAATCATCGTCAGACAGTCACAACTCAGCTATCACGTGCATACAATGCGTTTCATTACATGTTGCACCGGAAATACATAGAATATGCAACACATGAGGAGGCATTAGTTAATGGAGGTTCAATGGTAGATAGGCCAGTTTGGGAGTGGTTATGCAGTCGGTGGGCTAGTGTTGAATTCAAGGTACGTATTAAAGACTGTCAAAACCGGAATGAGAATAAGATGTACAGCTTGTTACTAAATTCCTTTGTCTGAAATTTGTGGGTTTCTATATAGCTAAAACAGAACATAGATGATGTCTTATTAATCACCGAGATGTTTTGATGCCTTGTCAGTTTCAATTTGTGTTTTGTTTTAGAAAATGTCCACTCAAAACAAAGAGAATAGGCGTAAACAAAGGGTCAACCACACAAGCGGAAGGACATCGTTTGTTGTACTAATGGAAAGAAGGGTATAAACTTATTTCTTTTTCTGAATGTTTGCATTTTATTTGAAATGGGATCCGAATATTTGATTGGTTTGCCTATTGATGAAAAATTTAGAAGGACCGGAATCTAATTGATTTCTACAAGGATGCGCACTGGTCAAATAAAAAGGGCAGATTCATCACACCAACCACGAAAGAGAATTATGTAAGCACAAGCAAACTGGTTTTTCAGATCCAATTTCTGTGTATTAGTAAATTGATAATTGTTTAGTCTATGGTATTGTGATATTGTGTTTACTACTCTAAGTATAAGTTAATTATTTTTTTAGCAATATTAGTTAAGAAAGCATCAACCTTATATGCCCAACAAAATTACAGCAGAGATCAAAGATACTGTTATTGCTAGGAATTTCACTCAGTTTGCATAATGAATTGCTCACAATCCATATTCAAAATTGGTGAGCTGAATATATAAACGTTAATGTATGTTAGGATCAACTAGTTAGGTGATAACACATAATATTGAATGGGAGCTTTAAGCTGATAGAGCAAGAAAAAGGCTGATGTTTGGGTTCTTATAAATACCACAGAATCAAATGGTTGAATTGATGAATGCAAAAGAACCAGAGTATCGCACTGATGAAGCAGTAGCAACCATTTTTAGGGAGGTTCTGGGACATAGGTCTGGCTATTCTAGAGGGCTGGACCACTCTGTTATGCCGGAATCATCTATAGTTCCTGGAGTGACCAATGTAGAGTATGAACGCCTTGCTAAGGAAAATAAACAGAATCTGAAAAATGCTGAGTATTACAAAAATCGGATGCTTGATATTGAAGGTGGTTTCGCTGGCTATGAGGGACCATATGCAGGAGTATGAGCAACACGTCAACATTACAATGTCAGAACTAAGGACACAATTAGAGTCTCAGAGAGAGACTCAATCCACAGATCCTTAGCCCCAATGAATTTGTCAGTAGTTACTCATGAGTATTTTGTATTTTGACTTACAACTATACTTTTGATGAAGGTGTCATGGGGAGATCAGTAGAAAAAATACTTTTGTTCAGCACAGCTAGGGAAATCTTCAATTGATGGAGAGGGTAAAGGAAAATAGGTAATTTGGTAATTCCTCTATCTGTTACAAATTCTATGATGTGTAGAGCATGTCATTTATTTTCCATTTCAGCACAGCTAGTTTATGATAAAAATATGGGTAGAGTGTGGGATCCATTAAATAATATGTGGGCTTTATGTTAGTGTTATTGGTATGCTCTGTAAGCTGTGTGAGGTTAGCATGATCTGGTTGCACCATAAGGGATTGACATTAGAATTAACATAGTTATAGTTAGAACATTTTTGGCCTTACATTCCTTATGATGTTGGGGAAGTTAAATATCTGATCATGTCTGACATCAAAGTAACCTTTGTTTGCTAAGAATAAATGTGATATCCCGTATTTTTAGTGTATTTTGATTGAAAGATTATTTTATTAATTTAAAAATTTATTCTCTTGTTTTAAAATTGTCAGATTTTTAGTGGGTTTATTTGTATGATTTTTAATTTGTGAAAATTAAATTTGATATGTTTCCTTAATATTAATTATTGTTATGCATTTAAATTGTTCTTCATTTTAAATTAATTGATTGTTGGATTTAATTATTTTATTTTCATTTTACCATTACATTTAAATTATTTTATTTAACTTGTTGTTTTAAAATCTTTTTCGTTGGATCATTTTTTTGTGATCCAAGATGTGAGGATTGGATTTCATTTCTTTCCCTCCATTTTTCTTTCCTCTTTTTCTTTTCTTCTTCTCTTTTCTTTTTTCTTTCTTTTCTTTTCTTCCCTGCTCTCCCGCTCTCGAAGGCCTCTCTCTTCTCTCTTCTCCCAGCCCACTGCCGCCGCACCGCCGTGACCGGCACCGCCCAGCCCATTAGCTCTCCCTCCCTCTGGCGACCACCCCACTCCATTCTCAGCCCCTTTCGCGCTGCCGTTTGTCCCCACGAACAGCCCAAAGCCGTGGCACATCTTGAGCTTGCGCGTTGCCGTCGCGCCACCTCCGGCCACCATCTCTTCACCACTTCATCCTCGACCTCCTAGCAACCCAATGCACCCATTCTTAGCCTCGATCTACCACCGGTGAAGCACATCCATCAACATTTCCGTTTTGGGCATTTTTTGCCTTAAACCACCCTCTAAGCCACCACCCACGGCAAACCACCACTACCATTAGCTTCATCGAAATTCCTAAGCCATACCCTATCAATTTCAGGTCTTGGTTTGTCCCCATTCAAAAATGGGTATTTGAGACCTACGGCCACAGTGCATTTTGCACTATTTCGTTGCTGTGCCGCCACTGCTAGCACCTCTGTGATCTTTCAAAAATTATATTATAGCATTGTAAGTATTTTTCCAAATAACTTTCGTGATTTAAATGTATTTTTGCACGAACTCATTTTATCTGTGAACTGGTTGGTTATGCCGGACTGAGTCCGAGGAGTAAGGGGGGTCGAATGGATTGGATAATGAAGTTGTTTGTGAAATTAGATTGTGTTGACATTTGTTGGTTGGATATTGGTGATTTTAGGAAGTGATGATATATTTTGGAATTATGAGGGTTTTAAGTTTTGAGGAATTAAAATAGGTTATTTTAGAAACTTAGGTTTAAATATCAAAATTCGTGATTGATTGAAAACATACGGAAATTACGTGATTATTTTATAGATGACGATTTATAGTCGACTCGACATTTTTGAGAAAAATTCTGAAAAGCTAAGAAGTCCAGGTAAGCAGGGTTCCTTTGCTAGATTTGTATAAAATAAAATGGACTGAGGTTGATTTTTGAAAATATGTATGTTTTGTTATGAAAAGAGATTTGAACTACCTCAGTTTTTTGTTCTGCATTACTCATGAGATTCTGTTTAAAAATAAAGTATTTTCTGGCGTGACTGGTGTAGACATGAGCTATTTTGCATTTTGCTTCTGAATAGTGTAAAAGAGAGCGAATATGAAAGTTTGTGCATAAAATTATGTTTTGTGATCTGATTCTATTCTGTTCTGAAGATGTTCTGTACTCTGATGTGATGTGATTTCTGAAAACTTTGTTCTGTTCTGAAGATGTTTTGTACTCTGATATGATGTGATTTCTGAAAAGTTTTGGCATGACATTCTGAATCGGGATGTGGTTTGTGGATGGTGACCTATTTGACCTACAACGGGTGCTAATAGTGGCTTCTGTTTGGGTTGGTACCAACTGTTCTGTTTCTGGTGCATCCACTTTGGAAACAAAGTGGTTTTCTGGTGGTCTTTCCTGTGTGCACACTCGGGGTTCTGAGAATAAATAAGACGAAGATTCACATTCTGTTTCTGCTCAGTTAGCTACCAGGGTTTGCACAACCCTACCACGGGGGTTAAACATGGCCTCTGATGCGATGTGATGTTCTGGTATGATGGTGGTCAGTTATGCTATGCCAAAAGACTTTGAATAAGAATATATATATATATTATTATTTTGAAACCTTCGCTCTGATATTTTGATAGCATGTTCTGACTCTGCATTCTGAAAAGAAAATAAAAAGTATTTTGTTCTGCATTCTAAAATCTGTAAATGCTCATGTTTGCATACTAGTATATGTTCTCTGCTTACTGAGTTGTTGATAACTCACCCCCTCTTATCTTCAATATTTTCAGATGATTTTTTATTATTTCACCTGAGAATCAAGACTATGAAGAATTGGGTGAGATGACTTAAGAATAGTGGATTAAGAATAGAAAGCTTTCGATGAATATTGGTGATTTTTTATAATTATATTGTTGAAATGTGAATTTAAGTGACATGTAGAGAAGTTAGTAATTTTTGGGGTTACTGTATTGAGAATTTCATATACGAATATGTGTAGTTAATTAAATTTGAAGTGTTTACGTTGGATTTGGAACTTTTGGAAGAGTATTAGCGATGTTAGAGTTGATTATCAGGTAACATGAGTTAACTCTCCGGACCCTCGGGGACGGGGTGTTACAATAAAAGTGAGCATATTGCTCATGTAAATGTTGTTCCGAAGGTTTGATTAATAGGAAACATTTTTAATAATTGAATCTGTTAAGATAATTCATGGAAGGTGGGATTTTCAGGTGAGGCATGTTAACAACATCATTGAATAACTTATATCCGTAATCTCAATATTAAATTTCTGGGAACAACTTGTTAATGCTAGATGAGAAGTATTAGTGCTTCTTAATAAAGAGCACTATATCAGTAAAAGAGTTTATGTGTTATTGATGAAAAACCATGCTGAGTGAGACTGAAAAAAGAGGCTATTACAGGGATGAGGAATCTGACACTAGAATGGAATCTGTAAATCTAATCTAAATATACTAGCATGGAATCTTTGAATACTAGCATGCAATCTGTGAACTTAATCTATAATTATTTTATTGCATGCTATTCAATTTCATGGGTGGTAGGTAGAATGGCCAGAGAATGATTGTGGACAATTTTTGAACTCATAAGTTTTTCCTCATCTAAACTGACAATTCCATTGGGTCCTATTCATGTATCTTTGTCTAGATGATTTCTTTGGATTGTTGGTTTTTTCTCATTAGGTTCATTCCATCCAGTTAGTAGATATATCGTGTAATAACCTTTTGCCCCATCTATGCTATAGTCAACATCGAAAACTAACTGGAATCATATATACACATGTTTGTTCATGGACCTACTCACAGTACAGCACAAAGAACATCTTACCTTGTGTGAAACTTCAGAAATTTCATAAATAATATGGATAGAGAAAACAGAAAAACTTATACTGACTTTATGCATGTGTTGTGTATTGCAACAGGTCAAATCACCTTCGAAGGGTATCCAACCGGTAGTGCTGATTTTATTTTTCTCTAGGCCCCAACAACTCCCAGACCCGAAGGATTTTCTCATGTGAAGTATCATGTACATGCATGTAGAGAGTTTGACATATAGATGAGTACTGCTGGCATGTATGGATAGCAAGTATTTAATAAGAACTAGCTAGTGTGAGTGCTAAATCAGTAAGTAATTGATGTGTTCAACTCATGAGTTCAATACATCAATTACTATATACTAGAAACTGAGCAGTTTATATATATATATATATATATATATATATATGTAGTGTTGTCTCAAGTCTTGATGAGGGCAATCAAGTTATTTTGTATGAATGCTAGAATCGTGATATATGCAAAATGTTCATGTAGATATAATTATATTACTGATGACATATATTTGTATGCATATGTAGAAAGTAACAATTATATATATATAGACCAAATTCAAAATGCAAGGGATTATGTGAAAACCCTATATCTATATATATATATGTATGTGTAAACCCAGTGCAGATCAAATAGAAGGGGTAGATTAATTTCTACCCAATTAGGCAAGGGATAAACTTCACAAACAACTCATGAGTCCTGTTTTTATGGTGCCTTGCAAATTGAAATGTAATGAATCAATTAGGACCTCTGCTACTAATGGATCCATTATTTCTAAATTATAATCAATGAATTCGGCAGAACCCCCCTTATAATCAATGAATTCGGAAGAACCCCCCCCCCCAATTTTACGAACAAACACCACTGCAAATTATATGGGCAAAAATGATGATTTCCAGCGCCTATTACGTTCGACGGAATACCCCTAACATTCATACTGTTTAATATTGGTCAAAACCCAATTTTCGGCAACCTATTTTGCCCCGGAAAACCCAATAATTAATTAGAAGAAATTAAAATTCCTCTTGGCGATTTCAATCACCATAAATACCTGGTATCGCGATCTAATCTGCAACTTCCTCCACTTTCTCTCGGCATGTATGGAATCGCAGCTAGTTTCCTGGCGTCTCTCAACTCTCCGATAAAAAGCACCTTTTGCGACGAACCAATCCCGCAGGCACCACCACGGATCTTGCGGCGGCAAAGTCGATTGGGACCCAAAATTTTGCAGCATTTATGGATGGCCGTTGCTTCGGAGGACAAAATCGTCGAGAATTTCCTCTCAATTTATGGAGAAGCATTGCAGCGAAAAGAGTGGCTTATGTCAGGCTCGAATAGCGGCAGTTTATCTGCACTAGATAAAACGCCGCGTTTAATTTTTTGCGGCAATTATGATGCTTATAGCGGCGACATATGACCGCCGCAAAAAGTGTATATTCTTGTAGTGTATAAAGCGTGGAGGTAATTAAGAAGAACTCACGGATGAAAAGTGAAACTACTTGTTTCTTGATAAGTAATGCAAGGTTAATTTAATAGACTCGGCACTTAGGTCTCCATTGGTGAACATGCAAACCCTAGAGGCTGTAATGTATAAGATCAATTTCTCAAAGACCAAATATTTGATTAAGCAATAACAAGTCAAATTAAGAATATTGTAAGTATAAACCTCAGCATATCACATATGATAAATGCTAAGACAACAAAAATCGAAACAGTAGAAACCCCAAAAGAGATTTTTTTTTTATATATGAATAGATGTTTTCATAACAATTAATGCAAGATCATTCAACCATTGGCGGACCCACATTATACTTAGGGGGGCAAAACATAAAATGCCCCCTAAATTTTATACATAATTCTACAAATATAGAAAATGACTCCCCAAAAAATGACAATCTCTATATGCTCTCTAAAGTTTTCTAAAATTTTAATATACCTAGAAATATTGCCTCTTTCCAAATTTTTTTTTTCTTATAACACCAAAATTTTGTTTAATTTCTAGATATTATCTATTTTCAAGGATGTGGCCTCTTCAAAATTAAAATTAAAAATAAGTTTAGGAGAAATAATAAAGCTATTAATATGGATCTCAAAGTTTTTAGTTATACAATATTGGTCTTCTTAACATGGATCCAAAGTAAAAATAAAAGAGATATTATTTAAGGTCGATGATCTATACAAAATAGTTTGTAGCTATATTTTTATGATTTTTCAATCTCTTTTTAATTTACATAAGAGAGATTATGTTTGTAGTCCTAAGATGTGCAATTAAGTCACAAACACTTTCCATATAAAAAGTTGGTAAATCTAGGACCCATATGAAAAAAATAATTGTGGATCCCTTTTGTTTTTCAAAAAAGAGTGCATAGAGCTTGCACACCATAAACTATATCTAGTATTACTCTTTACATAAATGTTTCACACAATAGAAAAGTTGGCTCTCTCGACACAATTGGTGGTTCTGCCATTGCATTGAACTATAAAAAAAATGTACAAAAGAAATTCTTAGAACAAAGTTATATATAAGAGGCTTCCAATCAGATTAATTAGACTAATCAAGCCTACTAGAAAGCTCCAATATCATTATATTTATTCTTACAATTCCTTAAATCTAATGAGTAAAGAAAAACAATAATTCACATTTGTCACTTTAGGACTTACTATGTATGTATGATAGCCATTCGAATAAAGAAAAAACAAGAATATTTTGAGATCTAAGCTCAGCATATCACAAGTGAATTGCTAAGGCATTAATAAAATTTGAACCCAGTCAATGTAAAAGTCCAAAATTATTTCGACTATTGATAATAAGATGAGATGAGATGGTTTTAAATGAAAGTTGAAAGTTAAATAAAATATTGTTAAAATATTATTTTTTAATTTTATTATTGTTTTAGAATTTGAAAATTTTGAATTATTTATTATGTTTTGGATGAGAATTCTGAAAAATTGTAATGATGAGATGGGATAGAATGAAACACCTTTACTATCCAAACTGCGTTAGCTTTGAAAATTTCAACACTAAAAATGCGAAAATTTGAACAACCACGCATAATAAAAGGCGGAGACCATCCGCAAAGCAATTTATCATTCTGCAAGCGTTTCAGCCAATACAGAAAGAAAATTACATTATTTAAAAAGTACAATACTCATAGTGAAGAGATACATGCTCAATTTATTGATAGGCAGTTCGTAATGCGAAAATCTTCATTTCTATTTCTTGAGGAAATTCTTGAACCATTGTGCTGAAAGTTTAGGGTGTCTTTTCAATCCGTTCTCAAAGTCGATAAAGTGGATGCCAAACCGAATCGTATAACCAGAAAACCATTCAAAGGTGTCCGAGAATGACCAAGCAAAGTATCCTTTAACTCTCACGCCCTCCCTACTCCAAGGAAAAAAAATGAATTAAAGGTCATAGATCATTCACAGAGAGAGAGAGAGAGAGAGAGAGAGAGAGAGAGAGAGAGAGATGTATGGATTAAGCACTTACCCAATAGCCTTGTGAACATACGCAAGGTGCCTATAATGATAATCAATTCTGTGGGTGTCCACAAGAGCTTCCTTAAGAGGTATTGAGGCATTATTGTGCTCATTGATTCCTAGTAAAAGATTACGGTTTAGCTTAATTAGATAAAATGGGACATCCAAGAATTCATCATCGACTTTATGCAACAATAATTCAAAAAGGAAGAGAAAATTACCATTCTCGGTGATGTAAATTACTGGATCACCGTACTTGGTTTTTGTGTAGACATAGAGCCAATCCGAAGCAGCCTGAGATTTATAGACAATTAATGGTTAGCCTATTATCTATATGAAGCAGTGCAATTAATGGCCAAGCAATGCATAGTTTTACTGTTTAAACTCATAGTTCCCGTAAAACATGAAAACACGAAGAATCCTCAAAATGTTCCAGTAAAACATGAAGAGGCAAGCGAATGGTCAAGCGGTGCAATAGTAAACTTTAAACACGAAGAGGCAACCGAAGTAACCAAAAAACAAAACCCGAAGTGGCAAGCGGTTTTCTACGTTTCAAACAGGAACCGAAGAAGTGTTTATATATATTTTAGAAAATTGCTTTTCTTTCTTTCACTTTCTTTTCCGCTCTCTCCCTCTCTCTCAAATCAAGTGAGGCCAGGTCAATGTACTTTCTGCATTCAACTGTATTTCGGGTGTGGAGGTGCTGACGTTTGAAGGAAAATTAAAAAAAGATGACTCTAACTGTCTATCTAGGCATTACACATGTAATGTATCAATGTATTACCATTTTATTATAAATTAGTTTGGCCATTGTACATGATGCACGTACATAATGCATGGGTTTTAAAATTCCTCAAGATCATCGAGATCATCATTAATATTGGGAGTATTTTTATTTTATTTTATTTTATGTTGGAATATTCTTGATTATGGTACTAATTGTATCTATTTTGCATTGTTTCAAGTTGAACAATCATATATATATATATATATATATTACATTTTTAATATTGTAAATTGACCATGAAATATTTATTGGTAGAGTAAACTCTTTTATATATGCATACTTCATTATATATATATTTGATATATATCTTTAATAGTTATGGTAGTGATTAATTATGTATAATGAACTATTTAAATTTATAAAATTCAACATAAATAATAGCTCGCACATTGAGCAGAATACGGGCTCGTTATATATAACAGCCTGGTTGTGAGCTGCTTTATTTTTGTACATTTTTATGGTTCAATTATCTTGTGTTTGTTAAGAAAACATCTATTCATATATATGTATTTATATATATATATATCATTATGATTCTCTTTTGGGATTTATATTTTTTTATATATAGTTCTTTCTCACTAGGGATTCAAGAAACGTTTATCTCTTCTCTACCTTCTAGGGGTGGGCACTGTCCCCTACAGCCAAAAGCATGAGGGCTGATGCCCGCACGTCCCTCGTCTACGGACAGGGGCACTCGTCCAGGCCAAGTGGAAGTCTCGCTGCCCAGCCCTAAAATAGAGAGAAGAGATAAAAGAAAAATGAGTTATCCAAAGATAAAATTTATAACCCATTTATTGATGCATTTTTAATCACCCTGAAAGTTAAACTTATCACATTAACTGCAGATTTTTTGTAGTAGATCGATGATTAGCGGGAATATAGCTCTTTATGGTGATTTTAAACCGGCGCAAAAAAATAAACGTATCACAATTGCATAATATTTGCACTGATTTCCGCCAATGCATTTTTTGTGGCTAAATTCACTTTTTGTTACTATTTTGAGACTGCCACATGCAGAACTTATCGCAACAAGAAGCAATATCTGTTGCAGTACTGTGCTTATCTGCCAGCACTTGAGGCCGCCCAGCTAAGGTGAGGTTGGAGTTGATCAGTTTCAAACTTAATTAATTGGTCACATAGCAACTTGACTAACTATCCCTTAATTAGAATCCTTTTCAGGCATTACAAAAACAAGAAAAATAAAAATGCTTCTCAAAAGACGAAATACTTGATAATTATATATGAGAAGGCTGACAAATGGTCAATTATGCGATAGTAATACTCTTCAATATCTTGGGTTAAAAGAGTTTTATGTGTTCAAATAAGAGTATTAATTAGATAATGTGATCTAATTTTGTTTGGAGTGTGAAATGATTTTCTTGTCTATAGTTAAATTCAGATGGGCTCATATAGCTTATGATGTTTGTAACACTCCATATTTTAGTGTATTTTTAATTGAAGGGTTAGTTTTATTAATTTAAATATTGATTCTCTTGTTTTAAGTTTATCGAATTTTTTGTTGGTTTATTTTTATGATTTTTAATTTGTGAAAATTATTTTGATATGCTTTCTTAATATTAATTATTGTTACGCATTTACATTGTCCTTTTTTTTTTTTTTTTTTTTTTTATATGATAACGAACCGCATTTCATTCATAAAGAGGACATACAACTATGACTTAAAAAAGTCAGTTACAAACGATAAAAGCTCCCCAGCACACTTTCATGGCTGACAAGGTCTAGTCCAGGCGGCAGATCTCTGAAGACTTAAGTCTAAGAGATCTATCGTGCACAGTAATAATAACCGGGTGACAAAACTCATACCCCGACTAATCGGAATAGGGTGCACCAAACCCCATACACCGCCTAAGTGGAGCGGAGAACACACCGTTCAAATTGAGGTCCGAAGGGACATATTTTTAAATTTTTATTGTCTAAAAAGTAAAACAAGACACGAAATAAATACAAGAAGACACAGTAAAACAAGAAGGAATAGTGCTGTAACACCCCGTATTTTAGTGTATTTTTATTGAAGTATTATTTTTATTTTATTCAAAAATTATTCTCTTGTTTTAAAATTATTGGATTTTAATTGGATTATTTTTAGGATTTTTAATTGGTGAAAATTAATTTTTATGTGCTTTCTTAATATTTATTTATTGTTGTGCATTTAAATTATTTTTCATATTTAATTAATTACTGTGGGATTTAATTATTTCAATTTGACTTTACCATTACGTTTAAATTATTTTATTTAACTTGAGGTTTTGAAATTGTTTCCGTTGGATCATTTTTGTGACCCAAGTTATGAGGATTGGACCTCATTTCTTTTCCCTCCATTTTTCTTTCCTCTCATTTTCTTTTCTTTCTTTTCTTTTTCCTTCTTATTTCTCCTTCTCTCCCGCGTGAAGCCCAGCCCGCTCTCCCTCTCTCCCTTGCGTCCGTCGCCCATACCCAACCCGCCGCCGTCGCGCCGCCGTGACCGTCACCGCCCACCCCATTTGGTTCCTCAGCCGCCGGCGACCTTACCCCACTAACCTCACCTCCATTTGCGCCGCCGTTAACCACCAGTAGCCCTTCAAAGCCGCGGCGTTACTTTCGCTCCAGCGCCGCCGTCGCACCACCATTGGCCACTGTAACACCCCGTATTTTAGTGTATTTTTACTGAAGAAATTATTTTTATGTAATTAAAATAATTTCTCTTATTTTAAATTGGTTGGATTTTTAGTGAGTTTATTTCTATGATTTTTATTTGGTGGAAATTATTTTTATATGCTTTCTTAATATTTATTTATTGTTATGCATTTAAATTGCTTTTAATATTTAAATTAATTACCGTGGGATTTAATTATTTCAATTTGACTTTACCATTACGTTTAAATTATTTTATTTAACTTGTGGTTTTAAAATCGTTTCCGTTGGATCATTTTTGTGACCCAAGTTATGAGGATTGGACCTCATTTCTTTTCCCTCTATTTTTCTTTTCCTTTTCTTTTTCTTTTCTTCTTTTCTTTTTTTTCTTTTCTTTTTTTTTCCTGCTGGCTTCATTCTCCCGCGCGATTTCTCTCTCTCCTCTCCTCTCCTCCGCCCGTTTCCCTCATCCACTCCCAGCGCCGCCGTCCGCCGGCGGTGGTCGTCACCGCCCAGCCCATTAGACTCCCCAGCCGCCGGCCGTCCTACCCCACCAGTATCACCGCCGTTCGTGCCGCCGTTAGTCTCCACGAAGCCCACGAAACCCACGACGCCGCGGCACATTTTCCTCCATTGCGCCGCCGTCGCGCCACCTCCGGCCACCATCTTCCTACCACTTCATCCCCGGCCTCTTGGCAACCCATTGGACCCAACCCCAACTCCGATCCGTCACCGGTGAAGCCCCACCAAGTCCATCTCCGATTTGCACATTTTTGGCCTAAAACCACCCCTTGCGCCGCCACCCACGGCAAACCACCACCACCACTAGCTTCACCGACCTCCCTAGGCCCTACCCTATCAATCTTGGGTCTTCATTTGTCCTCGTTGAAAAGTGGGTATCTGTGACCCACGGCCACAGTGTATTTTACACTGTAGTGTTGCTCAAACGTCGCCTTTTTCAACTTCGCGATCCTCGGAAAATTATTATATTGCACTGTAAGTATTTCTCCAAAGAACTTTCGTAATTTAAATGTATTTTTGCACTAACCCATTTCACTGTGTTTTTGGCATGCCGGACTGAGTCCGAGGAGTTCGGGGGTCGGATGGATTTGTGATTGGAGTTGTTTGGTTGGATTTGATTGGATTGGTATTTGTTGGTTTGGATGTTGTGTTGGTACATGTGCATTTCATCATTTCATGCATGATCATGTTTGTAAAAGAAAACTGGGTTTTCGTGTATTGCATTCATGTTCATGTGCTTTGAAAAGCTATGATTTTATGTGTTAATATTTTTGGTGCGTGTGTATCACGACCCCAAGTCGAGATGGGGCATTAACTCGGTGGAGCTCCTCTGGTTACTCGGGAGAGGAATATACTGAGTAACGTCCCCTGGATTGTCGCCGGGCGACAATGGGATCGGACGAGATGGTCTCGTGCCGACTCCGTGGTCCTTCTGCTGGCGGGGACTAGAGGATGTCTGGCCACGTACGCGCTGGGCGCGGAACTGGGCATCGCTCGTTGCGTAGTGTGGGTGCTTGGCCATGTACGCGCTGGGCGCGGAACTGAGCACCGCTGCGAAGCCAGGACGTGCGGATGGTCCATAGGGGAGACCATGGTGCATATGGAAATAATGCATGGTGCATTTGGGATTAATGCACTATTTTCTGGGAAAATAGTGCGAGTTGATTTTTGGGTAAATCATTTTCTGGGAAAATGTTTTACGGATAATTTGGACCAAAATGAGATTTTGGTGTATGTTGTGGAAATTTATCATTTTCGGGAAAAATGATGTATTGTGAAAAAATGCATGTTTTCATGTGTATGCATGTTAGTTGCATTTAATGCATTTTGTATTACGTTGTTGTTTGGGTTATACTTACCTGCGAGACCATTTTGTGGTATCGCAGATTTTGATGTTGATGAGGAGGAGGAGGGCGAGCCTGAGGAGACGGCTCCGCCTGAGGAGTGATCTGGGATCACTCGTTTGTACTTTTAAAACTATTGTAAATTATTTTATGGATGACTGTATAACGGCTATTTAAATCTTTACTGATGTTTGATTGTAATTAAATTCTGGTACTTAGTTGACTATCCGCTGCGTTATTTTATTTGAACACTGTTGCATGTACACACACACTGGCACTTCGTTGGGATGTGTGACCGTGTTGTCTCCATCCTGGCGTCTCGATCCCTGTGTATTTTTATAAGGGGGATTGGGGGCGCCACAGGTGGTATCAGAGCAGTTCGGCTCTGGGTAAAACCACATGTCCCTTAGGATAGTACCAGAAAATTATTTTTATTATTATTTTAAAATAATAAAATTTTTGTTTAAGTGGTGTAAGTTAAGTTATTTATTTTATATTATGAGTTTATTACTATTTTATTTTATGTTAATTGATGTTAATTGACGTTATTTGTTTTTATTGTTTTAATTAGTGTTTACCTTTGGTTGAGTATGGTTTTATTGGCTTTGTTTATTTTATTGTATAATAATTCTGTTGTTTATTTATTTTATTGTATAATAATTTTGTTGTTTATTTATTTATTTGTATGTCATTTTAATTTAATTGTTTTATCTTATGGCGGATTATTTTATTGTTATATTTATTTTATGGTGATCTACTTCATTGGTTTTATGCATTTTGTCGTATGTTATTTTATTTATGAAATTTTATTTTATTTTGTTTTGTTCGAAATTGAAAGGCGGGTTAAGGGTTATGTTATGACAGGAAGATGGTACGACTGAGAAGGCCATTGTTAGGCTTAAACATTGGTATAGTAGGCCTGAACTCTTGGTGATTGGTTGTTTTAATATCAAGGCTCGAACATCAGGGTCTGGGAGAACTCTTTGGATTAGGTACTCAAGTTGCTGCTAAGGAGGGGAATAGTTTTAATTGCTTAGGATAATTGAGGATTTAGGTTCCGTAGAATTTAGGTAATGAGTCTTTGAGGTAGGGGGTTGTAAGTTCAACGAATGTCAATGTTAGATTTATGAGATGTTCATCTAAGGTTTGTGGCCCCATAGTTTTTTTTTTTAGAAAATAAGTTAATGGGATTTAAGCTGGTAGGTTCAACAAGCAATTAAGAGATTACTTAGACTAGAAGTTTTTGATCTTGCCGACCTCGATAAGCAATTTGATAACATTTGGGGTTTTAGAATTTACAAGTTTTATAAGGCGAATGTTTTAGATTTGAGTTCATCGATCTTGAGGATTTCAGGAAATGATTTATATCTGGGTTAAGGTTTTAGAATTCCAGAGTTGAATGGCTGAATTAAAATAGGATTGATCTGAGTTGAGTTATTGATATGAGAATTTTTAGGGGAGAATTTCTTTGGAGATGGAGGATGTTGATCTAGTTCAGTTAATAATTGATTTTAGCTTGAGGTTACAGTGTCAGGTTGAGGATTTAATCCATATCAATTTTAAGGATAATAGATGGTGACGATTAAAGAAATGATTCTTATTGATTTCGAGGATATAGGTTTAGTGATGGAAATGGTAATGATGACCACCTGCACGTTTGGAGGATTATTGGTTTTGGCTAAGGGTGCGTAAGATTGATGTATAGTAGTGGTGAGTGGTTATGGATTTCGGAGAGTATAGGTCCTAGTCTCATTTTGGTTTGAAAGAAGTGGTTTTGGTAGGTGTGGAAGAGGAGTCGACACAATAGTAGTAATTCAAGAGACCTTGGCTTGGAGTTTTTGGTGAGTCGATCGAAGTGTGCAATTGAAGTGGGTTACTCAATGAATCATGGTTGGGAATAGTTATTGTGATTATCTTCAGGAATTAATTGTGACTTGAGGTTACCTAGGAATTTAAATTTTAAGGTTATACTTTCTTTTGAAGTTTGAGCATCTAGTTGGTTGAATGAAGGACATTGTTATTTAACTTGAAGAGAGATTGATGGGATGTCACGTACGGTATATGATAAGATCTTGGAAGTTGAAGTTTAGACGTTAGCGATGAATGATATGATCAAGTATGTGGGGGTAATAAAGCATTAGGATCCTTGGGTGCTTTGTAATGGCTTTTGGTAGATTGAAGATTTGATCAGTATGGTTTGCCCTGAGGTTTAATAGTGATGTGCTATTGAAGGAACTAGTTGTGTTAATACTAGCTTATTGGAGTAGAAATAGGTGGGCGAGTTACCAAGGAAGTTTTGTTAATGTTTTGGTGAAGTCAATGGTGGTTTGCTGTGAGTTTAGTCACCGTTAGATTAGATGATGTTTAGAATGTAGATGGTGAGCTTTCGGGTTTAGGTTGTTAGGTAGAAGTCGCTAGGCACTCTTTTTGATTCGCTAGGTTGGAATTGAGTCTTTTAAAGGATGTTTCTTATCTTAGAGGAGATGAGTGTATTTTGGGTTGAGGTTGTTTATTTTCAATTTGGGATGCTGAGGTTGTTTGATATTGGGTTTCTGTCTTTGATCATGGTTGTATTTTATAGAATTTGATTTTGATCAAGGCAGCAGAAGTTAATTGAGGAATTTGAGTTATAACTCGTGGTTTTGGGAGAGAGAGTGTTTTTCTACCAAATTGTGATAAGGGTTTTGGTTAGTAGGAATGGAGCCACCTTGTACTCGATGGTGTTAGTTTCATGAGAACGTAATGTTTTATGCATGTGGCGAATATCAGAGTGCGCAGCAGAAGCGTGGTATTTTTGTTGTAGTCAGGAGTTCAAGTTGTGCTGATTTGAAGAATTAACGGTGACTTGAATTTTGAGAAGATATTTGTAATGGGAGATTAATCATTTGGTTGTGCAATTTGTTATTGATGGTTAACAGTGGAAGTGGGATGATATTTCTATGGATTTTGTGGTAGGGTTGCCGAGGACTCCTAGTGGGAAGAACTCAATTTGGGCGATTGTTGATGTCCAAGATATGTTGGCCATTTTCAGATCGTAGAGAAGGTTGCGCTTGTTGCTTATAGAGTGGCCTTGCCTGACTATTTTGGCAGTATGTTCTTAGTCTGCTCTTAGTTGAATCTTATTCCTGTCTTAGTCTTAATGTTGACCTTGCCAATTTCGAGGACGAAATTTTTTTAAGGGGGGGAGGATGTAACACCCCGTATTTTAGTGTATTTTTACTGAAGGAATTATTTTTATGTAATTAAAATAATTTCTCTTATTTTAAATTGGTTGGATTTTTAGTGAGTTTATTTCTATGATTTTTATTTGGTGGAAATTATTTTTATATGCTTTCTTAATATTTATTTATTGTTATGCATTTAAATTGCTTTTAATATTTAAATTAATTACCATGGGATTTAATTATTTCAATTTGACTTTACCATTACGTTTAAATTATTTTATTTAACTTGTGGTTTTAAAATCGTTTCCGTTGGATCATTTTTGTGACCCAAGTTATGAGGATTGGACCTCATTTCTTTTCCCTCTATTTTTCTTTTCCTTTTCTTTTTCTTTTCTTCTTTTCTTTTTTTTCTTTTCTTTTTTTTTCCTGCTGGCTTCATTCTCCCGCGCGATTTCTCTCTCTCCTCTCCTCTCCTCCGCCCGTTTCCCTCGTCCACTCCCAGCGCCGCCGTCCGCCGGCGGTGGTCGTCACCGCCCAGCCCATTAGACTCCCCAGCCGCCGGCCGTCCTACCCCACCAGTATCACCTCCGTTCGTGCCGCCGTTAGTCTCCACGAAGCCCACGAAACCCACGACGCCGCGGCACATTTTCCTCCATTGCGCCGCCGTCGCGCCACCTCCGGCCACCATCTTCCTACCACTTCATCCCCGGCCTCTTGGCAACCCATTGGACCCAACCCCAACTCCGATCCGTCACCGGTGAAGCCCCACCAAGTCCATCTCCGATTTGCACATTTTTGGCCTAAAACCACCCCTTGCGCCGCCACCCACGGCAAACCACCACCACCACTAGCTTCACCGACCTCCCTAGGCCCTACCCTATCAATCTTGGGTCTTCATTTGTCCTCGTTGAAAAGTGGGTATCTGTGACCCACGGCCACAGTGTATTTTACACTGTAGTGTTGCTCAAACGTCGCCTTTTTCAACTTCGCGATCCTCGGAAAATTATTATATTGCACTGTAAGTATTTCTCCAAAGAACTTTCGTAATTTAAATGTATTTTTGCACTAACCCATTTCACTGTGTTTTTGGCATGCCGGACTGAGTCCGAGGAGTTCGGGGGTCGGATGGATTTGTGATTGGAGTTGTTTGGTTGGATTTGATTGGATTGGTATTTGTTGGTTTGGATGTTGTGTTGGTACATGTGCATTTCATCATTTCATGCATGATCATGTTTGTAAAAGAAAACTGGGTTTTCGTGTATTGCATTCATGTTCATGTGCTTTGAAAAGCTATGATTTTATGTGTTAATATTTTTGGTGCGTGTGTATCACGACCCCAAGCCGAGATGGGGCATTAACTCGGTGGAGCTCCTCTGGTTACTCGGGAGCGGAATATACTGAGTAACGTCCCCTGGATTGTCGCCGGGCGACAATGGGATCGGACGAGATGGTCTCGTGCCGACTCCGTGGTCCTTCTGCTGGCGGGGACTAGAGGATGTCTGGCCACGTACGCGCTGGGCGCGGAACTGGGCATCGCTCGTTGCGTAGTGTGGGTGCTTGGCCATGTACGCGCTGGGCGCGGAACTGAGCACCGCTGCGAAGCCAGGACGTGCGGATGGTCCATAGGGGAGACCATGGTGCATATGGAAATAATGCATGGTGCATTTGGGATTAATGCACTATTTTCTGGGAAAATAGTGCGAGTTGATTTTTGGGTAAATCATTTTCTGGGAAAATGTTTTACGGATAATTTGGACCAAAATGAGATTTTGGTGTATGTTGTGGAAATTTATCATTTTCGGGAAAAAATGATGTATTGTGAAAAAATGCATGTTTTCATGTGTATGCATGTTAGTTGCATTTAATGCATTTTGTATTACGTTGTTGTTTGGGTTATACTTACCTGCGAGACCATTTTGTGGTATCGCAGATTTTGATGTTGATGAGGAGGAGGAGGGCGAGCCTGAGGAGACGGCTCCGCCTGAGGAGTGATCTCGGATCACTCGTTTGTACTTTTAAAACTATTGTAAATTATTTTATGGATGACTGTATAACGGCTATTTAAATCTTTACTGATGTTTGATTGTAATTAAATTCTGGTACTTAGTTGACTATCCGCTGCGTTATTTTATTTGAACACTGTTGCATGTACACACACACTGGCACTTCGTTGGGATGTGTGACCGTGTTATCTCCATCCTGGCGTCTCGATCCCTGTGTATTTTTATAAGGGGGATTGGGGGCGCCACAGCCATCATCTTCACACCACTTCATCCTCGACCTCTTAGCAACCCATTGGACCCAACCCCAGCTCTGATCCGCCACCGGTGAAGCTCCACCATCTACATTTCCGATTTGGGTATTTTGGTCTTCTACTGCCCATTGCGCCGCCACCCACGGCAAACTACCACCACCACTAGCTTCACCGACCTCCCTAGGCCCTACTCTATCAAATTTGAGTCTTCGTTTGTCACCGTTGAAAAGTGGGTATCTGTGACCCACGGCCACAGTGTATTTTACACTGTTCGACAGCTATATTTCCACTTCGAGCGCACCCGTGATCCTCGGAAAATTATTATATAGTATTGTAAGTATTTCTCTAAGGAACTTTCGTAATTTAAATGTATTTTTGCACTAACCCATTTCACTGTATTTATTTGGCATGCCGAACTGAGTCCGAGGAGTTTGGGGGTCGGATGGATTTGTGATTGGAGTTGTTTGGTTGGTTTGGTTTGGTTGTTGATGAGTTGTTTTGATTGGATTTGTTGGGATTGGTTCTGGATGGATGTTGGATCAGTGTTGGTGCATGTTCATATCATTATTTCATACATGATCATGTTTGTAAAGAAAACTGGGTTTTCGTGCATTGCATTCATGCTCATGTGTGATTTGAAAGGCTGTGATTTTATGTGATATTATTTTTGGGTGCGTGTGTATCACGACCCCAAGCCGAGATAGGGCATTAACTCGGTGGAGCTCCTCTGGTTACTCGGGAGCGGAATATACTGAGTAACGTCCCCTGGGTTGTCGCCGGGCGACAATGGGATCGGACGAGATGGTCTCGTGCCGACTCCGTGGTCCTTCTGCTGGCGGGGACTAGAGGATGTCTGGCCACGTACGCACTCGGCGCTGAACTGGGCATCGCTCGTTGCGTAGTGTGGGTGCTTGGCCATGTACGCGCCGGGCGCGAAACTAAGCACCACTACGAAGCCAGGACGTGCGGATGGTCCATAGGGGAGGCCATGGTGCATATGGAATTAATGCACTATTTTCTGGGAAAATAGTGCGAGTTGGATTTTTTGGGTAAATCATTTTCTAGGAAAATGTTTTACAGATATTTTGGGCCAAAATGGGATTTTGGCGTGTGTTGAAATAATTATTTTCGGGGAAAATAATGTGTTGAGTAAAATGCATATTTTTCATGTGCACGCATGTTAGTTGCATTTAATGCATTTTATATTACGTTGTTATTTTGGGTCATACTTACCTGCGATACCCTTTTGTGGTAACGCAGATTTTGATGCAGATGAGGAGGAGGAGGGCGAGCCTGAGGAGACGGCTCCGCCCGAGGAGTGATCTGGGATCACTCGTTTGTTTATTTGAGAACTATTGTAATATATTTTATGGATGACTGTATAACTGCTATTCAAATTTTTACTGATGTTTGATTGTAAATAAATTCTGGTACTTAGTTGACTATCCGCTGCGTTATTTTATTTGTACACTGTTGCATGTACACACACTGGCACTTCGTTGGGATGTGTGACCGTGTTGTCACCATCCTGGTGTCTCAATCCCTGTGTATTTATATAAGGGGGATTGGGGGCGCCACAAGTGCTCCAATGAGGCTGCAGTGGCGCGTGCAGTACACGCACTGCTCTGGGAGGAGACTGACGGTCGATTTTGGAGACTCCGGACTCACAGACCCCATAGGAGCCGTGCGCGACGTCGGCAGAGGGCCTCCCGGTGGAGCGTGAGAGCCACTCGCCGAACGTCTCCTAGAGCTTTAGGCCGCGCGTGCTAGCGACTCGCCACTCCAATTGGCGCCTCAATCGGTGGACATGAAGATCGGTGACTGGGCACCATCATGGAGGGCGCGTGCTGGTCTATGGTCACCGGCAAAACCAGATCTGCGAACTCACCCTTATTTAGACTACAAACACACAAACACAAAAATGGAGCACTAACCAGAGGAGAAGGGAGTGGAAGAGAGGGAGGGAGGGGGAAGGGAGCCGAAACTCCCAACATTGTTCTTTATTTTAAATTAATTTATTGTTGGATTTAATTATTTTATTTTCTTTTAATCACTACGTTTAAATTATTTTATTTGACTTGCTGTTTTGAAATCTTTTTCGTTAGATCATTTGTGTGACCCAGATGTGAGGATTGGACCTCATTTCTTTCCCTCACTTTTTCATTTTCCTTTTTCTTTTCTTCTTCTTTTCTTTTTCTCCTCTTTCTCTCCCTCTTCTCCCTCGCGCGGATTCCCTTTATCTCCCCGTCCGTGCGTCGTCCTCCACCCAGTGTCGTCGTGCGACGTCGTGGCCTTCACTGCCCCTCCCAATCTCTTCCCCACTAGCAGGCGACCACCCCTCACGCACAGCTTCAAGCCGTGGTACCTCTTGTGCTCGCGCGCCGCCATCGCACCGTCATTGGCCACCATCTCTTCACCACATCACCGGCTATACCCTAGCTACCTAACCCATCCTCAGCTTCGATCCTCCACCGGTGAAGTCCATCCAACTCCATTTCCGTTTTGGCATTTTTAGACTTCAACCGCCCTCTACGCCACCACCCACAGCCAACATTCCTAAGTCCTTCCCTTGTAATCTCAAGTATTCATTTGTCCCCGTTAAAAATCTAGCATTTTGAGACCCACGGCCATAGTGCATTTTGCACTGTTACATTGTTGTGCCACCACTTCTAGCACATCCGTGATCATTCAAAAATTATACTATAGCACTGTAAGTATTTTTCCAAAAAACTTTCGTGATTTAAATATATTTTTGCACTAACTCATTTTTACTGTGAATTGGTTGATTGTACCGGACTGAGTCCGAGGAGTAAGGGGGTCGGATGGATTGGAGGATGGAGTTGTTTGTGTGACTGGACTCTGTTGTGATTTGTTGGTTGTTGGGTATTGTGTTGTATCATGTACATTGCATATTTGCATGCATGTTTATGTTTGTGAATGAAAACTGAGTTTTGCATGACTGCATACATGTTCATGTGTATTTTTGAAAACTGAATTTTTATGTAAAAAATGGTTTTTGGGTGCATGTGTCTCACGACCCCAAGCCAAGATGGGGCATTTCCCTCACTTGCAACCAAAGATTTTGAGTGGTTTGAATTCAGAGATGAGTTGAGATAGCTTGTGAATAGTAGAATAAAATTGAACTATGTATTATATTTTGTGTGGAAATTTGGAAAATTTGTTTTGGAATTTGAAAAAGTTGAACTGTTTATTATATTTTGTGTGAGAATATGAAAAAGTTGTAATGATGAGGTGAGTTGAGATGAGTTAAGGTAGGTTTTGAATGCAACCGAGGCATTAATTAGGCCTAATAGAATACCTCCTACAGAAGTAAATCAAGGGCACCCCTCAAGTCTACATATTGCAGTTGGGAGAGGAACGCACGAACTTGGGAACCACGAAGAGAAGTCGTTACGATGGAGAGGCTGCGATCCGTGGCAAGGAGAGAGAGAATGAGAGAAGATTCCGAGCATAAAAGGAAGAGAAGTTTTCGCTTGAGGGGGTTAGTTAGTGTTTATTTTTATTTTCTTTCATTTTCGTTTTAGCTCTCTCTAGTTTTTATTTCTTTTCTCTTTCGATTTTTTTGGGACAACGTTGGCTGGGTTTTGCCTTTTTTTCTCTGGTTTTTCTTCGGAGCTTAGGGCTGTAACCAGTTTGGTCCGGTTTTGGACAAGATTTGTGACCGAACCGGTATGCACCGGTTTTGCATTTTCAAGAACCAATTCCGCACCAATTACCCCCTAAACTAGTACTTCTGATTTTATCGATTCTGTTTCGATCTGGTTTTCTGATTTAAATATACTGTATTTATAATATACTATAGTGCTGATTTATTGTAGTATATTATAATATATATTATAATTGTATTATAGACTATAGTTATATATTATAATATATACCATATAATATAGTATATTATAATATATAGTGATATATTAATTAGTAATTTATCATATAATACAAAATTATTTTATATATAATTATATAGAATATATAAAAATTATATAGAATATAAAAAATTATAATATATATATATGAACTGGTCTGGTTTTAGGAAAAGAAAAATTAAAACAAGAACAATTTTGAAGGCTTTTAAGAAAAATAAAACTGGTACCGAACTGAACCAAACTCGGTATCGGACCCAACCCACCGGTTCGGTCTAGTTTACCAGTTATTTTTTACACCCCTATCGAAGCGTTAGTTTTGATTTTCGTGATTTTATTTTGGTTCTTTTTCGGACAGCGTGAGTGTCTCGGCTTCGTTCTCAACACTACTTGTTCATTTTCCGGAGAGTATTTGAGAGGCTATTTTTGCAGTCTAAGGTTTATCCCATTTAAGTTTCTTTTGCTCTCAGATTTTATGATGGCTTTAGTTAGATTAATTTTTGCTGCTAAAAATATCATGTGTAACTAATTTTTGAAGCTTGGGTTGTGGAATAAGACTTGATTTGTTTCAGGTTCTAGTTTAATGCAATATTTTGTTGATAAATATTGATTTCACTTGTTGCTAGTCAGATTCGAATTGAAAATAGATTGCGACTCCTACTCTTGATTTGTTGTTGACGTAAGTCACAACAAAAATTTGAAAATTATCAAGACTTCCCTCAGTTGATTGTTAATGTGTGTTTGGTTAGTAACGTTGTAAATCCTTAGAGAAATATTGCAAAACTTGAGCATAACTTTTTATCTTCTGTTTATCAATACCTTGACTGGATTATTAATTGAGGAAATTATCTAGGAACGAAAACAAAGAGAGTCCCATACCCAACCCAAGTGCTTGTTAATTTGTCTTTTTGATTAGAAACCTTAATTCCAGCTCTGACTTACCTTTTGCAGAAATTAAATTCATACTTTTCTTAATTCATCTTCAAGACTCATCACATTGCATTTCATTTTATTTTTCATCTCTCATAGTCAATACATTTTTTTACAACAAAATTTCACAAATGCTTGGATAATCCTTTGTCTATGTGGAATACGATCCTGAACTTATCCTTGATACAACTTACACTTCTACACTTGGAAGTACATTTGAGATCGAGTCAAGTTTTTGGTGCCATTACCAGGGACAACTGGTGCTTATTAGAGCATTCCACTACTACTGAAAGGATGTTTATGGACCTATAAAGAGGAACCTCTTCACAGCCTGGGTGATATATGATCTTTTTCCCTTTTCTCTGTTTATTTTTTATTGTCTTTGATTTTCTGCTCTTTTGTGTATAACTAGTTGGTCTGGAGACCAAACATCTTGGTTGGTTAGGACAGAATCATTTACATCTTCTAACCCTGCATCCCTGTCTCTTGAAGCATCATCTGACACTGATAGCATCATGGCTGAAGATGAACATCATGATAGAGAAATGGTAAATCAAAACAGGACACTTAGAGACTAGCTACATCCTGTTAGGACTAGCACCCTTTCTTGCATCATTTTGCCTCTTAATGCAAATGCTTTTAATTTTAAACCTGGAATGATTCCATTGCTACCACACTTTCATAGTATGGAATCCGAAAACCCTACTTGCATATCAAAAAGTTCGAAGAAGTTTCTTCCACATTTATGGATAGACCAGGCACTAAAGAGGTCCTAAGATTAAAATTATTTCCATTTTTCTTAAAAGACAAGGTTAAAACATGGTTGAATTTCTTAAGACCAAGATCCATTGGGACTTGGCAAGAAATGCAAACTGAATTTTTAAAGAAATTTTTTCCCATGCATAGAACCAATGCTTTCAAAGACTAAATCATGAATTTTTGCCAGACGGATGTGGAAACATTTTATCATTGTTTGGAACGATTCAAAGACCTTTTAAATGCATGTTTTCACCATGGATATGAGAATTGGAGAGTTAATAGTTTTTTTTATGAGGGGTTACAACAAAAATTGAGGCAATTTGTAGAAACCATGTGTAATGGTGAATTCTTTAACAAAGGGCCGGAGAAAGCCTTTGAATATTTTGACTATTTGGTTGAAAATTCCCAATCTTGGGATGTTTCTGACTTGTATGATAGATTTGAAAATTAAAAATGTGATAGTGTGGTGGTAAATACCACTTGAAAGAATCTGATGATTTACATACTAAGTTTGCATTGATGTCTAAAAAGTTAGAGTCTTTAGAGCTTAAGAAAGTCAGTGAAATGCATGTTTTACCATCAATTTCTGAAAAATGCAACATATGTGAAGATCCCGGGCATGTGACTTTAGAGTCTTTAAAGCTTAAGAAAGTCAATGAAATGCATGTTTTACCATCAATTTCTGAAAAAATCAACATATGTGAAGATCACGGGCATGTGACGAATGCACACCCAACGATCCCTTCTTTTAAGGAAGTTTTGCTTGATCAATCCAACCCTGTGCATATGATTTCTAAGAATTTTTCTGGACCTTATTCTACTACTTACAATTAAGGTTGAAGAAGTCATCCAAATTTCAGTTGAAAAAAAGAACAATCTGGGTCATCTACACAAGGACAAAGTCAATATACTCCCCATGCAGCAGCTGGCCAAGGCTCGGGATCATCTTATTTAGCAAATCAGCCCTCTCCAATGCAGAAAAAGAGGGTGGAAGACTCCATTCAGCAGCTAACTATTAGCCTACAACAGTTTATGCAAAGTCAGACCACAACTAACTCTTAGCCTACAACAGTTTATGCAAAGTCAGACCACGATCAACAACCAAATCTCCCAAGCCATCAACGATATCAGAGGGACCCTCACTAGAGTAACCACTACTCTGAGTAACCAAGAGAAAGGCGAATTCCCAGCTTAACCCCAACCCAATCCACAAGGGCAAGGTCAACCATCTCAGAATAATGGTGAAGGGGCCAATTTGAAATCAGTGAAAGCCATTAAACCTTTGAGGAATGAAAAGGTTGTGGATATCCCTGCCCATAGTGCAAGAAATTCATGTAAAAAAGCTAGCCCCCCTTTAGTTAGTGTTGAGTCAAGCACTTTAGATCCAAATAATGATGCATGTCCAATGCCTGCACATTTTCCACATCATTTGCTTTCTTTGCATAAAGAAAAACAATATGTTGAAATCCTAGAAATTTTTAAGTAAGTTAAGATTAACATTCCACTTCTTGATCCTATTAAACAAATTCCTGCTTATGCTAAGTTTATAACGGAT